>NC_000085.6:59554846-59923596 GCF_000001635.26 Mus musculus | reverse complement strand
CCCAAGTTGCTGAAGGGGTCTGCAGCCCTATAGGAAGAACAACAATATGAACTAACCAGTACTCCCAGAGCTCGTGTCTCTAGCTGCATAGGTAACAGAACCTAGTTGGCCATCAATGGGAGGAGAGGCCTTGGTCTTGCAAAGATTATATGCCCCAGTACGGGGGAATGCCAGGGCCAGGAAGCAGGAGTAGGTGGGTTGGGGAGCAGGGCAGGGGGACTTTGGAGATAGCATTTGAAATGTAAATGAAGAAACTATCTAATAAAAAATAGTTTAAACAAAAGAAACTAAAAAAAAAAAAGACATATTAGAATTTATTAAAGAAGGCAGGTCTAGCTGTCATTAAAAATAAGGATAAAGGATGTTTATTAAGAATTTGCAACATTCCAGAGTCCCTTTGGAAAAAGCCCCTGCCTTAAAAAACTCCATGGCGATCCCAGTGTGCCCTGTCACTCAGATCTGAAGTGTGAGGTACTGCTCATTGTTTCAGGACCCTCCATCTCCTAGTGTGACAGAAATGACACATTTTTATGTTCTGCCATTGTTGTGTTTTTAGAATTAATAAGCATTTCTCATTGAACAGAAAAAATATCAAATGAGAAATTGAATGTGAAATATGCTTTTTTTTATGGGCAGGAATTTTACCGGAATCAGCAAAGTCTCAAATGTTATCCCCGTGGGCCTGCTTCCTTAGACAGTACCATAGGCAGAGTTCCAAAACAAAGGTGCTTTTGTTCACACTTGATGGTAAAAATTCTTACTTGGCTCATCATTTGGTTATGATGGTTCTCTCTTCATTGCTACTGAGACACAACAGCTACATAAAAGGCAGAGTCTGTCTGTAAGGCAGGTAGATTAAAAAACTGTGGAATTGTCCTAATAGTGCATGGTGCAGTCAGGAAGTGCTATTGGAATTAAAAGCTAGAGGTTAGATGAGGCCTCGTGCTGTACATGTGAAATCTCAGCATTTGAAAGACAGAGCAGTAGGATCATGAGTTTGAGGCCATCTGGGGCTACATAGCAAGACCTTGTGTCAGATCAGCAACAGAAAGTACAGAAGTTTAGATAAGCAGAGTTAGTCAGTCTGGGGATAACGGAAAGGGGGATTTAACAGCCTCAAAGGGTGGCTGTATGAAAATGGATAGGAAAGAGCTTTGATGAGGGGAAAACTCATTAAAGGTTCTCAGGGACCTAATGTGTCTAAAACTATCAGAGGTTAGAGGTGGGATGGGCCTGGCTCACTGGGAACTTATGTCATAGTTTGATTTTAGCACCTAGTTCTCTAGAGAGTAATTGTCAGGACAGGAGTGAAGTGCTCAAATCCCATTTAGGAAAAATCAGGAAATTGCCACCTGGGCCTGAGTAGGAAGTGACACAGGAACTCAAAGATACCAGTGAGGCACATTTCAAGTGAAATACTAGATTCTGGGAAAACAAAAAGCAGAACAAAAAAGCATCATGTGGTGTAATTTTCGATATAAAACTTACAGAAACTCAAAAGCGTCAAAGTTATTGTAGCATAAGAAACTTAGATGTTAGCATTGGTTTTAGTGGTTGTCTTTAGACTCATGGGAACCAGCATTTTCACTGTTCTCTAAATGAAACATTTAGAAAAAGCCGACCGGGGCCAGAGATTGGCTTAGTGATTAAGAGCACTAGCTGTTCTTCTAGAAGACTCAGGTTCAATTCCCAGCAACCACATGGCAGCTCAACTGTCTGTAATCCAGTTCCATGTGATTTAACACCCTTACAGACATACATGCAGGCAAAATACCAATACATATAATGTAAAAGCAGAAGAAAAAGCTGAACAGGATAGAATAATGTATAGTCTGTAGCAAGAGTGTTCATATGTTTGTGTGTATTTCCATAGGAAACTATATTCTCTTCAGACAGACATGAAGTTCTATAATCCTGTTGAGGCAAACTTGGTCACTGTGCATGCCTTCGGGTTGTTTTTTTCAGCCTGGGAGCTTAGCATATAGACCTCATCTATTGCTCCCATAACTGTGCTTCTGCAGAGTTAGCAAAGGAGCCTCTGATTTTTGTCACTAAGAAAGGGGCTCTGAGAATTGTATGTTGAACAACCTTGCTTGAAGGCTTTGCAGGGATGGCTAGAGCCTTGAGTGCTTGTGGGCCCTAACCCTTGTTACATACAGGCTGTTCTTGAACACTTGAAGCCTTCCTAGAAACCAGAGGCTACCACAGCTTCTCTTAGGCGGAGCTTATCTCAGCCATAGCCACAAATTTTGTCTTGGCAAAGAGTGGTGTATTGCCCTTTTTAACCTAGTTTAGAGGGTGATAGGATGCTTCTTTCTCCCCCTCAGTTCAGGTTCTTGTCAGACCTCCCCAGAGGGTCAGGCAAGTTAGGGAGGCTGGGCTGTCTTTGATCCCATAGGCAGATGGAGATAGTGCTAGTACTAGTTCAGTGAGGGGATTGCTGGTACCTTGCTTTCATGACTCCTTTCTAATTCCCTGTTTTACTGCTGAATCAAAAGGGACTACCTTCCCTCCCTCAGCCACTACTAATCACGGATGTGTGGCACTATCAGTCATAGGCCAAGGTCTCCTCAGAGTACAAAGATAAGCAATGCAGTTTCCCCAGTGACAGAAGAGTCTTCTTACATCAAGAGAGGCATGATAGAATTATGGAATAAACTGCCTGAATTTTCAAGTTCATCTTGACATGTCAGGGAAGTTGTGTGCGTGTTTCTGGATTTATTCTTCTCGTGTATTAAGGGTACTTAAGAGAAAACTGTTTGAGAGGCTTAGCTTTAAAGGAGTGGGATTTGGCATCCATGGGGCTTATATATGGAAATCAGTAAGTTGGTGGACTGTCTTTAAAATAACTTGTGTTACTTTTCTTCAGCAGGAGAAAGTAATTAGTTAATAAACTTGATTGAATATTAAGTCTCAGAGCATGCCTTTCTTGATAGATATCCATAAGTCCTTGTGTTCTAGCCCTTTCTCTAGCAGCAGCAGCTAGTATTCATTAGAGAAGAACTGCACGACAAAATTTACTGTCCATGACCTTTGCTGTCACTGACCACGTTTTTTAATTGTCTTGCTTCTGAGATCTCTTAAAAGATACCCCATGAGAATATTAATAAGCAAATTGCTGTTAATCCCCACAGACACTTCTGCATTAGTTCTGTTTTGTCACCGGGGTATTTAGTGTGCCCAGTCCCAGGAGAGAGCATGTAGTACTTCAGGCTGCTCTGTCATTAATCTGACTTAGTCCTTTGTTCCTTGCTTTTTTTCCTAAAAGGAAATAAGGAAAGAATGAGAGCAAGCAAGCAAACAAGCAAGTTATTTCATCTTGTCTTCTCAGCCTTATTTGCCTGTGTAACAAGCATAATTATAGTTGAATTGTATTTACTGAAGAAATCTCTTTGGCTATGTCAATTAAAAAAATTTTTGTTGTCCTTTGAGAAGAGGATTATTAACAATTTTTTAGGATTTCTTTAGTGTGTAACCTCTCTGGAACATGAAATAAGAAGCACGGCAGGAACTGTTTTTAGGACTGTTTTTAGGACTTAGAGGGTTCTTTAATTACTTTGTTTTATGGTCAGACAGCTAAAGTAATGGCAGGTTGTGTGCTCATAAGCTAACTTTGAGTTAATTTTATTGGAAGTCTTTTGGTTTGAAACTTATTTCAATTCTTATGGGCAGTTTGTCTTAGTTTGTTTCTCTATTGCTATGATAGAGACCATAGCCAAAAACAATTTGAGGAGGAAAGGGTTTATTTATTTTGGCTTACAGTTTATCGTCCCTCATGAAGGGAAGACTGGGAAGGAACCCAAAGTAGGAACCTGGAGGCAGGAACTGTTTACTGACTTGCTCCCTGTGGCTTTCTCAGCCTGCTTTCTTGAATACTCCAGTACTACCTGCCCATGGGGCAGTACCATCTACAGTGGGCAGGGCCCTCCCACCCTCCGAAAACAATCATTTATCAAGAAGGTGCCTCATAGGCTTGCCCATAGGCCACTCTGATAGAGGCATTTTCTCATTTGAAGTTCCCTCTTCTCGGATGATTCTAGCTTGTATCAAACCAACCAGGACAGAGCTGCAATATCTCTTCCCATCTTAAACGGAACTGAAAACAATCTACTAGTGTCCTCTTAGATATGAATATGTGATGTTGGCAATTTAGGAAAGGGTTTTCTCTGTTCACTGGAGACTTGTCTTGTTGGTAGACATTCAGTCAACCATCCTGGCTCTCATAATTACTATCAAGCACTAAGAAGCAAGGCAATTCAGCATCCATGTTTAATGGTCCTGCCATGCTATAGGTGCTGTGGCATTCAGCATCCGTGTTTAATGGTCCTGCCATGCTATAGGTGCTGCAACAGAGGTAAGGCTGGAATAAGATATGATTTCTTTAAGTGGCTTCCAGAAAAGTGGCATGGAAAGCTCTAGATTGAGGCTAGATTGAGAGAAAATAGCTGTTGAGCCACAATTTGCTGTTAAAGAAAAATTATCATGCTCGTTTCTTTTAGTGTTCTTCTAATGTTAATTATTTGAAATTTAAAAATGCGAAATGAACAGTTAGGTGGCTTGTACTTTGGCACTGAATAGTGGGCCATCCGGATGGAAAAAAAAAGCTGAGCAAAATGTGGTGGGATTAAAAAGTTGTTTAAAGAATTTGTCATATTCAAGCAGAATTTCCAGATAAATCATGAGGTCAGACTTGCACCTGAGATTCTGCCATGGCCAACAGAGCCTTGGCTAGATTGAGTAAGATGGAATGAATAGAGGTGTGATTGTGGTCCTGTGATCAGAAAGGAGCATGTATGAGAGCAGCAAGAAGATGAGAGGTTTGGGCTTAGTTCCAAGGAGGATGGATTTATGGGACATGCCTGCTAAAGACTGCTGCTTCATGGGGGGTGGGTGGGTTAGGGGGTACCCAGAAGATGGTTGGTAGAAAAGGGAAAGGTGGTGAGTTTGGGTGCATTCACTTGGGAGTGCAGGTAGGATTCTTGATATGAATATGTAGCCAGACAACTTGTAAGCCCAGTATGCTGGAAGGTAAAGATGTTGTGGTTGGAGAGAAAAGATTACAGTCATTCATCGATGATGTGGTGACAGCTAAAGTATCAAGAGAAGCATAGCCATCAAAGCAAAGTAGAGAAAGTAGAGATGGTCTTAGGAAATAGCTGCATTTCCCCATACAAGCACAAAAAGAGGAAGGCAGCAGTGAAAGAGGCATTGGGGATGCAGGAATTATGCTGGCATGCTATACAGAAAGCAGCCTCAAAAAGGCAAAGTAGCCCTTGGTGAAATGGAAGGAAAGGTTGGAAGTGAGGCAAGTTGCCTTGGTAAAAGGAGTTTGTCATCAAAGAAGTAGTGATGGGGTGTGGGGATTACAGTGTAGATGGGTAAGTTCCTTCTGCATGAAGGCTGGCATCTTTATTACACTCTCTAGGATATACCAGTCCAGTGCTGCAAAGTGAGAGTTTCTATCTTACTCTCATGTGTTACAAATTTAATGATGCATAACAGCCTCTTGTAGAGCCTCCTTCCACCTGCACTTGCCACTGAGGGAGGCTCAGGTCCCTAAAGCCTTCTCTATTCACTTAAAGGACAAGATCAATAGGATGCTGACCTTGGAAAGTAATTACTGTCAGAAGTTCTTCTTTGATGGTTTAGAGTAACATTTGCTTCCTTCTCATAGTAAAGCATCGGCCAGTGTTTGAGGAAACTGGCCCCTCTCCCTGCCAGGTGGCACATCTCTGGACTTTGTCAATTATTTGGATTCACATATTAAAGGAAAATGCATCAAGCTGTAGGCTAAAGTGACTTTGTCATTTGAGCAGTGATGGTGTTTGGAAAGAGAAGTAAGAGATATAAGACTTGACTTTGTAATAGATCTTTGGTCTCATGCGTTCTATTGTCTTGACAAGTCAAGCGTTTTAAGCTTAACATTCTATATAGGTCTTCCCCTGTCTTAGAGCTTTCTGCTCCAAAGAAAGTGCTTGCTTAAAAAGGAGAAACATTTTGAGCATGGCCAGAAGCCCAAGTTATTACTGTAGCAACTGGGCCCATCACTTCTTCGAGACAGGCTTATTTTAGTACCTATAGACAGCCTAGTATAACACAGGTTTCAGTTTCTACTCAAGTATTTCTTTACTTGCTACTCTAACCTTAAGATAAATTAATTAATGATATAGGAAAGTTTACGATTTCTAGAAAAACAATACTTAAAGTGCATAGTAGTTTACATTTCAAGTTTACTTACATTTTTTTCAGAATTTTTAAATGAATTTGCAAATAAAAAATACTAATGTTTTTACCTGAAAACTTGACTACACTAAGATTAAGACATTTTATCTGTTTAAAATATGTTTAAGCATATACATTAAAATACTTATCTGTTTAAAAATTACTTTAGGGCTCCTTTGGCTTTATCAAACTCCCTCAGGTCTTTTTCTAAGAATAAACATAAATTCTGGAACTCAGTTGTACAGACTCCCTCTTCACCAAGAGAACATCCAGGTTTATTTTCTACCTGATTGAAAACACCAGCCCCTAACTTGTCAGCAGCTCAGTTGAGCAGTCAAATTGTATTATTCAGTATCTTATCTGACATGAGGACACCAGTCCAAAGAAAGAGATATCACAAATTGGTGCCACACTTCAATAAATAGAGACATTTTATTTTGCACCACACTAATTCAATCCAGTTCAGTTAACTCTTTTTTCCCCCATGCAAGGACAGATGAAAAAAGGCAGCCATGAATGACTGAGTTGGTCATGTGTTTGACATGTCAGTGGTCAGTGTGTGTATACAAAGCAGACCATAATGGAGGGTTCAGCCTCTGGCTCTCAGACAATACCAGTAGGGGTGGGGGGACTTAGCACATGGTGCAGAGTGGGGACCTGAGCTCACTGGCAAGCTCACACCCATGTGCATGCTCAGGTACAGAGAGGGAAGGGGCTGGGCTGCTGCCTGAGTGAGTGCACTGCCCTGCACAGCCCTGGCAGTGTAGAGAATCCCAGGGATCATTAGCCCCTTCTCGGGTCCTTGAGTTTTATTTTACGTTACTCCACATTGCATAGTACTTTGTGATTTTAATAAAAATCTTTGACCTAAATGTGCTCCTTAAAAATTCTTCTGATAATATAACACCCATGCTTCTGTTATTTCTGAGTTCAACAATTTCTCTCTGACACAGGATGCTGAGTAGATGTAGTCATGATATTTTATTCCTAGGGATGAACAGAATAGATCAGAACCCCAAATGTGGAATGTTCATAGGTTATTGAGAGGAGACTAACGTTATTGAGGAACATGCTTGTTGTCTATGGATAAGGTCTGAGGTCCTTGAGTTTGTCTGTAGAAGCCTTCAGGGCATCTTAGCCTACATGTTGTGTTCCGGTGTCCTGTACTGATGCCACTGCCTTGCATGCTGTGCTCAGCATCCTGTACTGACGCTACTGCCTTGCACTCTTCACTCTCCCCAGTGTCCACAGAGCTGTCCTTTAAACAGCCAACTCTCTCTGTCTTTCATGGAGTCTCAAATCCTACTTGTCCCAGGAAAAAGGCCTTCTTCAATGAATTCTGTGAGTGCATGACTTTCACACACTTGCTCTAAGAATTTTGGGATGCCCTACCTCTCCATCCTGTGAAGGAGGTTTTATCCCATAATGAAGTGAGGTTGAATCCAGAGTGCTTATGCTGGGGCTCCAGTGTTACAGTCAGCACTCACAAAGATTTGTCAAGAGAAACAGGCACAGGGCTGGCATCGCAGCTAGGACAGATCTCAGAGCCAGATTCCACCAGTCAGCAGTGGAAGAATTTATAACTAATGTTATAATGTTACCTAACATCCTTTATATTTGAAATAAGGTTGTAGAGGATAGAATTTGGTACCACCTAATCCTCTTAATTGTCCTGAAAATTATTTTTGAAAAAGTTTAGAAGAACACACCTCAAATGACCTGAGATTGTGCATTGGGAAGGCTCTTCCTGCTCTTTGTTTTCTGCATTACTCTGTTCATTTTCTCTCTCCACAGCAGTCCTGTTTGGGGAATGTTTTTGACAGTATGGTTTTGCAGATGAAGGAACCAAGATGTAGTCAAACTGACTTGTTAAAGGTCACGAAGCCGCAGATACTAGGGTAGAACACAGTGAATTCATCTCCCACAGCTGCAGGGTCCTTGACTCCTCTGCTCTTGAGCACATTGGTGTCCTGACACCCCTGCATGTAAATCATGTTACACATGGGACTGTCCACCAGTGGAGGTGGGTGGAGTGGAGTGTGTTCCTTATCATAAAACATGCCATGAGGCCATGAAGCAAGGGGATACTACTGTCTCTCACTGGCCTCTTACACTGGCTTGGATTGAGAGATGGAGAAGGTAGAAACCATCAGCAATTGCTGCCACAGTAGAACACTGCAGGTGCAGGGTTGCAGATGGAGGGCTGCAGGTACAGAGCTGCAGGTGCAGGGCTGCAGGTACAGGGTTGCAGGTACAGGGCTACAGGTACAATGCTGCAGGTGCAGAGCTGCAGGTACAATGCTGCAGGTACAGGGCTGCAGGTAGAAGACTGCAGGTGCAGGGCTGCAGGTACAGGGCTGCAGGTACAGGGCTGCAGGTAGAAGGCTGCAGATGCAGGGCTGCAGGTACAATGCTGCAGCTACAGGGCTGCAGGTAGAAGGCTACAGGTGCAGAGTTGCAGGTACATGACTGCAGGTGCAGGGTAGGTACAGGGCTGTAGGTGCAGGGCTGCAGGTACAAGACTGCAGGTACATGACTGCAGGTACAAGGCAACTCTAATGATGGATGGCCTTTGGGATTTTGTTCTTATCATTTTGTGTCTTGTCAGGGTTTTGAGGCATGGCTGGTTCTCTGACACTAGTATAGGACCTTGCAGAACACCATGCAGATGGCATACAGGGATAGGGAAATGTGGCAGCTACATAAGCCTACAATGATGTACTGCAGGTCTCAGCACATGTGTCATGCTTGTCTGCATAGTAAGCCAGCCTCATCCCAATATTAAACTGCTTCCACAGGCTCTCCTCCTGGGAAAGGTCCACAGCCAGTGCTTGTGAAAACTGTGACAACTTGAGTGTGCCCTGGCTACAGAGCACATTCTTTTGATGTGTGGCCCTACATGTATTGTGCCTTTTAGGGTTTCCTCTGTGGGATATGATGTGTACCTGTAACCAGGGCAGTGTTTCATAAAAAGATTTCCAGTATCCATAATTTCTATCACATGGACAAGATTTTAAAAGTTGGTTCCTTAAGTCTTAGGAGTCTTTTTTTTATGTAGTATGCAGACAATGGAAAATATTTCTGATAGTTAAGTCTTCTTTTTATATGTATATGTGGAATAAAAAGACTCCCAGGACCTTAATCTGCTTTGTATCTGTTCTGAGGATAAGTGCCTTAAATGCTGGGTACAATTTGCAGTGGAACAGCAGTGATGAAACATTTACTCATCAGATGGCTTTGAAGTTGAGCTTCTCTGGGGTGGCTGTAGTCTCCTTCCTAATGGGCATGTTTCAAAGAAGAAAGTGGTTGTGGCACTCTGTGGCGATGTCTCCAAATGGACGGTTTGAAAGCTAGCTACTTAGAAATCACATTAATGACAGAAATTATTTCTGCTACTCTGGACTCATTCTCATTGACAGGGTAAGGTCTGAAAGTTAATTTTTCCAATATACTTGACATTTTAAACAATGGGTGCCTGTTTTCTCTTACTCTATAACCTTTCCAAACATAAATTTTCTTAGCTTTCTACAGTAATATGTCAAAAGGGTTGAGGTGTGTGTGTGTGTGTGTGTGTGTGTGTGTGTGTGTGTGTGTGTGTGTGTGTGTGTGAGTGTATTATAAGAACTACTTTAATGAAGTATCTTACTGGTAAAGTCATGATGCTTAAAGATATTTAGGAACTGTTTATTTAAGATTTATGGTTCCTTGATTCTGAATACTGGAGGATTTTCTTTCAGGGCTTAAACCTGCAAATGCTTTAAGGATGTTGAGTAAATACTGTTTTGCTTCTACTTCTTGAATTCACTTACCTAAGTGAGAACATTAGACAGACATGTTGCAGTGTGGCTTAAAATGTTTCTATTTTTCTGTTTCTTACCATATAGACTGTGCCAAATTTAACCTTTATTTTATGCTTTATTACTTAGTTTTCATGTGAATCCAACAAGCAGTGAAGACCTCAGGAAAATCCCGGTAAGTTACCAAGGAGTGACAAGATCACCAGAGAGCAAGCCTGGCTTCTCTCTAGCATATTCCCCTCATGCCTCTGTCTCCTTAAACACCTCAGTGGCAGAAACAACAGTGGTCTGTGTGGTGGTTTGGGGAGAAAGAAGAAAGTCAAATTGAGACTTTGCCTCAAGTGTGGCTTCTGTACTTGCTCAGAGACAGCCCGAGCCAAGTAGTTATAATCGAACATCTATCTAGGGTCTGCATGTTTGTTTACAACTTGTGACCTTAATGTGAAAGCTGTATGTCAGAGTCAACATTATAGTTGTAAAAGTAGCTAGCATTTGTTGTTGGGGCGGGGGTTGAATAAAGAGCAAAGCTGCTTGCTAATATTCAGCAGGAAAGCAGCATGGTAAGAGACCAGAGTTTATCAGGAAAGGCTTGGGACAGACAAAAGCCTCAGGATACCTATCTTCCAAGTCAGACCAAAGCCAGATCTTTCTCAGGATTGGCAGCAGTCAGCTAGCTAAATGGATGTGTGTAGTTTGCAAGAATTGCTGAGATAGCTTAACTTTGTTTCATTGTTACCTGAAGTTTGGGATTGTATAGGAGTTTTCAGTTACATCTAAGTCCTCTTAAATTTGTTGACCTGGAGAATAAATCACTTTCTAAAATTATAGGCAGATGTTCTTGGGGGAAAACTACATTCTCACTGAATAAAAGAAAGAGGCCAGTGGCTGCTGTTTCAACTATCTAACCTTAATATGTGTGATCCAGATGTATTTAAATTTTTTCTAGCAATTTTATATCACAATTTCTAGTATATGTTTATCTAAAAGAAGTCAAAGTGGAGTTATAGTCTATCTTATAAACCATTTTAAGAGCAGTTGTCTGTCTAAAGAATTGTAGAAGACTCTGTGAATGCACGGGACTTTAGATAATGACTGCTGTTCTATGTAAATTATTTCTAAGTTTTGATGCTTTACTAAGTATTTGTCTTTATAATGTGGCAGTCTCTAAGCAATGTCAGATGATAGGAAGTCAGCGTTTGATCAGACAGTGAAATGAATTCTACCAGCTGTTACTTAATCTCAAACAAAATGCAACATCAAAAATTGATTTAATATGTAGCTATTGTTTATTAGGTAACCTTAATTACAATTTCCCTGTGCTTGTAGATGTACTTTTCCAAATCTGGTAATTTATCAGTGTTAAAACATCCTTAGAAATCTTTAAAGAAATAAAATGTGAAAATTGTTTTAGTTCAAGGATTTAAAGGTGATAACAGAATCCTTGATGCGTGATTGTTTTTCTCTGGAATCTAACTATTCTAAATGACAGTTAAAAGATTACTAGGTGTTGCTAATGTACTGCAAGATACAATTAAGAGGAGAAAGAGTCCTTACAGACGAGTTTTCAGAAGAAGTTATTTGAACAATTTTTATGTTGAAGATTACAAGATGTTTGAAGTAATTTACATGAAGTTCTCCAGTAATAGACATCCAGCAAGTTATTTTTCTCTCCTTCTGGAGGGAGTATTGTGTAATTAGGTTTGTATGTCGGCTATGCTGGTGCCAACACCTGTCTGTGGAGGCGCGGTGTTTAGGCAGGAGCAGTAGCCAGTTGAAAGGGCAGTGTGAGCTCTTTAAGGCCTAATTAAGAACTGAAAGGGAGATGAAGAGAGGAAGACAAAGGATGTGAAAGTAGCTGAGATGATGTTCCCAGAGCAGAGTCCTCATTACACCATAATGAGATGATCTGAGAACGCCAGCCTTCATCTCCTCCCTCTCTCCTCCAGTTGCCTTGGATGTCAGTTAGGACCCCACCAATATTTGGTTACCAGGGTAACCTTTCTTTAAATCTTCAGTTATTTTGAGTCTTGATAATTTGCTTTTGTCTGAATTTAAATATTGTAATAATATATATGTATGTGTGTGTGTGTGTGTGTGTGTGTGTGTGTATTTCCTAGTTTAAAAGGCTAGATTGTATATAAGGTAAAAATAGCTAATACATCTGAGAATCTTCCACATGAGTCCTGTTATTTAAAATTCTGGTCTAAAACTTCATAGAAGGCTGTTTCTTACCCAGAAGAAGAAGGATTAGTTGTGAAAGAAACGAGACCGGAAAATTTTATATTAAATCTCAAAACAGGAAAACATCTTTAAAATGTATGCTGTCTGTGAAGCATGGGGACAAAATATTGAATTTATGACAGCCCCATTGTGGGCTGTATTTGCTCTCTGTTCTGAGGTTGGAGTTTTCAGTTTTCCCTGAATATACCTTTTGAAAAACAATTTTTGCATGTTCTTGAGAATTTCCTTGAGAAAAAACAAACTAATTTTTTATAACTAGGAAACATTTTAACATCATTTATATTAATATTATTTTTATCATTTCCTTTGACATTATAAGTGTGTGTGTGAGTATAGTAATATATTGGTTTAAGAATTATATACCTAAAATTAGAAAATTTGTTTGGTTCTCAAAAGTATTAAGTAAAATATGGAGCCAAGTCTGAGCTGTATTAATTAATTTTAGTGTTTTTTTTTCCCAGAGTAAAGTGTAGTTTATGGTATATGTGTCTTTAAGATGTTTTCCTGTTCAGAAATCAGATGCTGAGTTTTGGGTAAAATTTTCACCTATAAAAAAAAAGATGTCACTTTACTAAGATTAGAAATGTATTTCTAGGAAGGAGGCTGGGGTGAGAAAGGTAAAGAGTATGTTGCATCTTGTTCACTTGGCTATAAAGTGTTAAACAGTATTCTAAAATACTAGGTAATCTTGCAAGACTGAAGTGATTCCCTGTGGCATTTAGACTACTTATATCATATGGAATTTTGGGGGCATGTTATTTATCTTCATTGTTTTAAGATAAATGTTAAAATATTACCTACATTATTAACCTGTGTGATTGATAGAATATTAACTATGTAAGTGATTTTTAAATGTATGCCATCTTATATTTTGAAATTTGAAAAATCATTGCATTTACATATAATTTGATTAAAATTAGAGAGTCTGAACAGATGTTATTATGTTAAGTTCATTAAAGAAATAAAATTACAGACAACCTATAAGTAACATAACCCATTTAGTTAACTTTCATGACCCCCATGATTCTTAGATTTTTTTCCAGTAAACATTTTATTAGAAAAGTGAAATCACATTAGTTGGACTTTATTATTTTAAAAATGCAGTTGAGAAAAAAAAATCACTCAATAGATAACAGGATTGAAAGGGTAGGAGGACATGTCTCATCAGATAAGGGATGCAACACTCAGCCTGATTCTTGTTTCATTCTTAGACAAACTTACTTGTACAAAGGTTAGCTTACTTCTGACAAACTAAAAACTCTCTATAGTTTGTCTTGTCTTTACTCTAGAAAAATTCATAGTACAATGTATATTTTATAAGAGTATAATTAATTTATAATATATCTCTAAACAGCCAGTGACCAGTGCATTATTTTATAGGCTTAACTGATCCAAGAGGGAAGGTAGAAGCCAGAACTTAGCTCTAAAATTGTCCATATGGGGTTCATAGCAACATTTGAAATGTTGGTGCACAAGTAATTCAGAAATTTTCTACTTTTCCTATTTGTTAATTGGAAAACTAAGTTGTTTAAAGTATATCTCACAGAATTTAAATTCACTTTCTTAAGTACTGTGGTTACTCAGCTAAATTATGCTTATAATAGACTTCAAAATCTAGTAAAGAATTTGGTTTTCTTGTTTGAGGTCTTGGGAAGCATTGTGCTAAAATTGTTTTAAAATGGTACCATTTTAAATTAACATTTATCTATCTTGTTGATTGCTCACAGTCAGCTAATGGATGGATCATAGGGCTCCCAATGGAGGAGCTAGAGAAAGTAGCCAAGGAGCTAAGGGGATCTGCAACCCTATAGGTGGAACAACATTATGAACTAACCAGTACCCCGGAGCTCTTGACTCTAGCTGCATATATATCAAAAGATGGCCTAGTCGGCCATCACTGGAAAGAGAGGCCCATTGGACTTGCAAACTTTATATGCCCCAGTCAGGGGAACACCAGGGCCAAAAAGGGGGAGTGGGTGGGCAGGGGAGTGGGGGTGGGTGGATATGGGGGACTTTTGGTATAGCATTGGAAATGAGCTAAATACCTAATAAAAAATGGAAAAAATAAAATAAAATAAAAAAATAAATAAAAAAATAAATTAACATTTATTAAATGTTGAAAATCCTTTGCATATTGTTATTATGGCACTATAGAGGCTGTTGAGGTTTTTAAAGCATCCAAACTGATATTTTCAGTATTTAGGTAGCTCTGGAAGGACCTCTGCTCTCCCAAGTGATATTTTCCCTAGTTGCCAGGTTAGTTTCCTAGAGCATTGCCTCAAAGATACTTCTGCTTAAAGAAAAGCTAAGAAGTGATTCATTTCTGCTTAGAAACCTTCAATGGCTTATTTTCCTTAGGACAAGGCTCATATCCTCAAAGATGACCTGCCTATGCTTGATGGTGCAGTAGGAGTCACAGAGCTGCTTCTCTCAGATTTGTTTTCTAGTCATGCTTCCCTGGCCTGTGACAGGCCACTGGACCATGAGCCCTGGTTTGATAATTGCTACCCCACTGCCAATTTCTGCCTGGAGATTATGAAACCTGTTGCAAGCTGTTACTACCCAAACTCTGAAGCCTGGAGTATGGGAGACAGTTTTCAGCCTAGAGTTTGTACCTCCAGGAGGAAGGAACATTGGAGGGAATGGGGTGTCACTCTAGTTTCTGCCCTGGGATCTTGCAGTAGGAGCATATAGTGAAGAGCTAGACACACAACATAGTCAAAGTAGATGATGATGAGGGGAGAGACATATAATTTCTATGGGAACAAGAGTCTTTCTTCATTTCTCTGGCCTCACTAATCCTCTGCTGGACAGATGAACCAGGATCCTTAATATTTCAGTTAATTTTTCTTAAAGCAAAATGGAAGTGTTTGAGGGGAAGTGATGCAAATCATCCTAAATTACTGGGTTTAGGGATAGAACTATGTTTTGAAGGCATAAAATATGCCATTTTGTATCAAGGCATTTGCAGATTAGAAATATAAATCCCAGGGCATTGAAATCTAGGGAATCTATTAATGGCCCATCTTCATCATCATAAGGTGTTTTTTTTTTTTCTTTCTTTAGATTTCAGTGTCACAACACTGATAGAATGAAACAAGTTGAAGCAAGATCCTCTTTTGGTTGCATTTATGCTTTTGTTTGATTTTTTTAAATTTTTTTTCCATTTTTTATTAGGTATTAGCTCATTTACATTTCCAATGCTATACCAAAAGTCCCCCATACCCACCCACCCCCAACTCCCCTACCCACCCACTCCCCCTTTTTGGCCCTGGCGTTCCCCTGTACTGGGGCATATAAAGTTTGCAAGTCCAATGGGCCTCTCTTTGCAGTGATGGCCGATTATCATTAGCTAGGTAAATAAGTCAGATGAGAGGACATGCTGCTGTCCTGACCATAAGTACTAATGTGGCTATAGCTGATCTCTGAGCTTCCTGATAACAGGGCAGAGAGGGAAACAAGATCAAACAAAGGATGTTATTTATGGGAAGTTAAAATGTCCACTACTCAGGAAGACTCAGCCCACCATGTGGTCATCTAAGGCAGAAGCCATACCTGTGAATGGCGCTCCTTGGTTTAGCTCCAGGAGCCTTTCGTCATTTCTGAGAAGTTAGAGAATCAGCCTGGCATTTCTGTTTCTCACAGCCATCATCAAGAAAGGCCCAGATGGAAGTGTGAGTGCACATTCTGTGAGGACAGTGTCCGTATGTGCAGTTTTCTATAGCTTCTTGGCCATCCTTTGACTAGATTCCTATAGGCGTTCAGTTTTAATCTATTTTCATTATATTAACTAACTTGTTTGAAACTATAGAGCATGTCTTATCCAGCCCACTCCAATATGCTGGGGATGGAACCCAGGGCCTTCTCCATGCTAAGCAAATGCTCTGCCACTGAGCCATACCCTCAACACTCACGCTGGGGTTTAGTTCTCACTGATACAGACTGTCTCTGGCTCTAGGAAGTTGTTCCCATGTGAGAAGGAGTTTCAGGTATGGATTGAATCAGGCATTTGGTCTGTCTGCCCTCCTTCTTGCCAGGGACTGAGTAGCACTCAGCAATTGTCACCATGATTCTAGCTACAACTAGAGAGAAACTTTATCAGCTTCAGAAAAACCAGAAGGTAGAATTCTGAGTAGCTCTTAATGTATGTGTCTGTGTCCTGCCTGCTAAAGCAAGTCTGCATCTCATTCCAGGACAACAATCCTTTCGATGCCACGGCTGGGTACCGGAGTCTGACCTACGAAGAGGTGCTGCAGGAGCTGGTGAAGCACAAAGAACTCCTTCGGAGGAAGGACACCCATATCCGGGAGCTAGAGGACTACATTGACAACCTCCTCGTCAGGGTGATGGAAGAGACACCCAGCATCCTGCGAGTGCCCTACGAGCCATCCAGAAAAGCTGGCAAGTTCACCAATAGCTAGTGGGAGTCAAGAGGACTGTTTATAACTGGGAAGGGAGTGGGGGGAGCAGAAAGGAAAGAAGGATATGTTCCTGGAAAAGACGGCACAGTCAAGCTTCACCTCCTCCCCTCAGGCATTGGGAACAGTTGTCAGCCCTGTCCATACTCACAGGTATTATCAAGAGTAACCTTTGGAGTGGGTAAAATACTCTAAACTCTTAAACTGAAAATGAGCCATGCCTTGATGACTGAGCAGTTCTCTGGCATCACTTGGGTGCTGGACCCCTGTCTGCCATAGGCCTGGAACTATCTTCAGCAGCCCATGAGTTATTCCTCAGGAATAGATTCCATAAAGCAGAATCGATACTATTGTTGGATTCTCAGTAGTCAGTCTGTAGACACACTCAGTATCAGGAACACTGCTCATTATAAACAGACACACTCAAGTGTCAGAACACTGCTCATTATAAACACTACTGAAAAAACAGTTCCTCATACATGACTATGTGTGTTCACGTGTTTCTGTATATAAAAAGTACATGCATATACCTCATATACACGTGTGTTTTAAAGACATTTAAAAACAAGTGGTTGCCTCTAAGGTTAGGATATCAATCTCATAGTTTAAAATGTACTTTTACAGTATACACCCAGGACCACTTGTCACCCGGGCCACCCCACCTCTGTGGAGAAGCTACTTCAACCCACTCCTGATTCTCTGAACTCTGATTGTGAAGGGATTCACTACATTCAACTCCAGCTTCTAACTTTGTTCCCAACCACTGTCCCAAAAATTGATGATCTCAAGTCTCTTTTCAAGGAATGACAAAATTTAGAGCTCTTTATTCTTTTCGTAGAAGCATGGATTTCTTCAGCCAGTGTTCTCCTGGTGTTTGAGTTTATGGAAAGTATAAGCAGGAGATAGGGTAGTGTGGTTTATTCTGCTGTGTATCCTGAGCAAAGACAACTGTGCAAAGTTACATCTGAAAATGAGCTGGGGTGGGGTGGGGTGGGGTGATTGTCTGTTGCCTGATAACCAAAGGCAACAGCAAGTTCCAGGAATGAAGGTTGGGCTTGGTTTCAATTTCATCATTAATAGAACAGATGGTTGCCTTTGAGCCCTGAACCAAAGACTCATTGCAACCGTGGGTGTTGAGAGCAGGTCTCTACCAACATACAGCATGAGGCAGCCCACATCTACCCTTGAGGATTGATGTCACACACTATGGGGTCTTTGTTTAAACCTGTCTCCCTAGAATGGTAGTTTTCTGTGGATTAGCTTTCTGTATTTGTATAAAATTATTCTAAAATTTAAAGAGAAAAGTGATGAGATAAAAATATTGCAGGTCTTCTGCTGGTATTTCAACCTTTCAGATCTAAACACTCTGAAGTAGACAGTCTTTCTGAATTGAGGATATGAAGACTGGCTGTATACAGGCTGGGGCCAGGTACATTCTGTAGCCCTGTAGTGAGTTGCATTTTCCTGATTTTTATCTCTAGTAAGACTTCACTGAAAGTCAAATGAAAGCAGAGATTATAGTTTTGCTGATTTTCATATTTTTTAGTCACAAAATCCCTTGTTATCTATATTTTCTGAGTTTCTGTGGTTTTCTAGAAAACATGGGTTTTGAAGTGAATTTTTCCCCAAATATAAACTTCAGTACTTTTCTAAAATTAAAATAGAGGAGGAAAAATGGATTTTTACAATCAGTTTTTCTTCCACTTAATTAATAATTGAAGTGATTCTGTAATAAACTTCAAAGTCTAAGGTAGACTTGGTTTTCCCATATGAGATCTTGGTAAATATTAGTTTTTAAATGGTGCCGTTTAAAATTAACATTTATTAGATGTCATCAAATTCTTAGCATATATTGATCATGGCATTGCTGAGACTCCACAACTTTTTAAAGCACCCAAATCCATGTATTCAGTATTATGACAGCTGCCTGCAGGTACAATAACATGTGTTAGCCAAGTGTGTCCTTTCTAGAGTCTCAGTCCAGTAGAGACTTGAGCTGTCTGTTGCTTTTGTCCTCAGAATAAGTTTCCCATAAATCTCATCTAAAAAGCATGGTTCAAATGCCTTTGTTCCTTTTTATGAGAAGTAAGTCATAAGGCACAGTTTTGCCTCCATTAGAATTTGTGCACGTGGATTCAACAGCCCTTACTGACTGGCCAGACTGAATGAGTATTTGTTTCTTAGAATCTGAAGTGAAGCTTTGTCCAGGTCTGGTAGGCAGTGAGATTTATCTGAGGCATAATTCTTGTTGCTAAATAAAAACAAAAGTTTGAGACAAATGAAAAGTCTGCATTTACACTCTGGAAAATGTTGTGTTCTAGTGGTAAGAGTTTCACTCATGAACTTAATGTTATCATTAATCAACATAACAAGCTTACAAGTAAAACAAGTTCCAGGGAACATAGCATGTGGCAGTGTCTAAGTACATGTGTGAGCTGGGCACTGTAGAAAGAAGGCCAGAGACACACTTGCTTTATCTTCCAAGTGGAACCTGGAGTATTCCAGTGATTTATTTTTGTATTATCTTAGAGGTGGACATAAAAATGTATATTTCAGTAAACAGTGCATGCGCAATAGATTTTTAAGAACATTTTATTTCTGATTTTAGCCTAAAAATACATACTCAAAAACACTTCTACCAACAAGACTTAAAATCACAGAATCAAGACTGATTTAATATCACACACTTCTGTTACATAATTAAACTATTTCTTAACGACAACAGTATTTTACAGGCAGTCTCTTGTCAGTTCTAAGCTCAGCTTGACAGTGTTGCCACACCGCCCTGCCTCTGGGACTTCAAGTGTCATTCCTTAAACACCAAGGTCATTGCTTAGAGTTGTATATAAGATACCATGTAACCCACTCATGGTAAGTGTTGGAAGCATTGCCTTTTGCTGCTCTGTTCTGCATTGACCCCAGTTTTGCCCTCCTCCCATGAATGTAGTATTATTCATAGATTATACATAACTACATGTATTGCTTTTGGCAGTAAATCAAGTTCTAGTTGTAATTTTCCAGCTGTGAAAATGTTGCCTTGTATTTAAAATGGTTTCACGAGTGGAAACCTAAGTAAATAAGCTCATTAGTGACAAACCTGCTTCTTCATGTCCCCCTTTCCCATCTCACCACTCCTCCTGCATCCTGCTTCCCGCCCCGATGTGAGTGCTTATTCTTAACAAGGAGAATCTTTTAAAATGAGAAATAAAAAAGAAAGACCTGCTATCTCTAAGTAGCTGTAATAACTTTTACACAAAGCTTTTGTTCCCCCCCCCCCCCAAAAAAAAGCAGCTTACCCTGGATTGGAGAAGCAGGCCGAGACTCCTTGCTGTCTGTGCCATCGTCTGTCTCTAGGTGCAGTAGGTGTCACTGGTGCGTGTGGGTGAAGTGTGAGCATGCCCAGTCATGTGATCTCTTCTCAGAGGGAAGGACTGCACTGCAAGCTCGTGGTGCTATTGGAGAGGGTCTGTCAGCACATACTGAAAGCCCCCATTTTCACAGATTTATAACTTTAATAATCCAGATGCTGTCCTTGGAGGTATTTAATATGCAATAGGTAGCACCTTTACTAATTAATCTGCATATGAAGGGTTTCCTGATGTATTTAATAAGATGTGTAGAAGCTCTTCAAGCATTAAACTAAAGTTGACGTTTTATTTCATTGACTTTTCACTGTCAAAGAATATCAACCACTTACAATGGAATTGAAGTCTGTTACCTAATGGTATTTGGGCCTTTTAATTTCTGAAGCTTCTAGATTGTTTGTATTGTGAGGTACAAAAAAAATGCTGCAGATCTAGGAATGTATGTTCTTAGCAAGTGTTTGAATGATGTAAGCATTATTTACCATTGAAGAGTACGACCCCTATGTTCTTAAGTAAATGCTTAGTAACCCATATACATTTTTGCAGGTACAAAAGTATATAAACATTGTATAATGTGACAGTTGTATAATTTATGTACTCTGATGCATGAGTCAGAATTTTTATATATGATAATTGATTTGTTATAGTTGATTAAAGTGTTTAAACTTAATTCAGTCATCAGAATCTCTTATTGTAGGTAAATCTGTTCCCATCATGCATTTCTATAGACCTCTTTATTGTCTCTTGATAGTGAGACCAATTGTGTTGGAGCATGTGTTCAAAAAGGCCTCTAAACCTGCCTTGTAGAGAATATGGTTCTGAAGAGTCATGCAGAAGTGAAATATCTTTTCTGTTAATGTGTGTGTGCATAAGGGGGAGAGAGTGAGAGCACATGCACATGTGCACAGGGCATGCTAAGGTTAAAGACCCTTACACTACCATGTCCAGCTTTTACATGGAATCTGGGCATCAGACTCAGACTTGTATAGCAATCCTTTTTATCCCTGAGCCATCTACCTAGCCCCAGCAAAATTTCTAAGAACTTAAGGGCAAGCTTTCTTCAGCACGTGTGGAGATACATAAGCTCTGCCTTGAGACTTGCTGCCAGAGGACCAGGATCTAAAATGAAGTGGAAAATGCCTTATGAGTGCTGGCACTCAGGGGAGGCCATGGCAAGAACTTTCTTCTGTGCCCCATTCACTGTTCACAACTCAAGCAGAAAGGACAGAAGCTTCTGGAGGGGATTGTAGCCAGGGAAGAGTAAGACGGAGTTTTTAACTACTTATCTTCCACTCATGGCTGACGCCACACAAGTCCACAGCCCTCAACATGGCCATCCAAACAGATACCTGTTCATCTGAGGTTCTGTCTGAGAAGGACTTGCTCTCATACCTGTGACTGCACATGTGTGTCTGAACATGCAGATGGCAGTACACCCAGTACTTCTGTTGCTACAGAACCTAGAGTCCAGACTCAGAGATGCAGTCCATGTGTATTCCTAGATATCAGTCAGCCCGTCTGGAGTAAGAGCTTTCTCTACAGAGCCACATATCCTCCTACCTTCTAATGGTTCTTGGTTTTGCAGGGTCTTTAACCTGCCCTTCCCTTCTGGGGAGTGTCCTCTCTAGTCTGTTTGCCTGCTAACCCTAGCCTAGTCTTACTCTCTGTCTGCAGAGACAAAGGCATTTGAGGGCAGTTTGGGAGCCAAAAGCCAAGGGGCATAAAGGTGGTCATTTGTCAGGATAGTTCCTATCCCAGAAATCAGGGTTAGGGATTTGTTCACATGGGTTTATGATCCAAATGCCTCACATTTTATACTTTTCTCAAATAATCTTGCATAACAAATGTTCACACTTATCTTTCTGTGGCTATGCAGTTGCTTACAATTAATTATTTGAACCCAAGGTGCTTGCTTTTCTAATACTTCTTACACAGTAAAATTTCATGCCTAAGTGTCCTTTGCTTTTATCACTTGATAGTCCCACCACATGCTTGGATTCATGACAGAAAACAAGATCACAGATTTCTTAGGGGTTTCCAACTCAAATGCATGGTGGTCAAATTCAAGATAATGTCTGGTTAATACTCTCAATACCAAAATTGGTGATTCTCTTTTAAAAAGCATAGCTGTCTCTAGTGAGACTTCGCAGGGGCCTAGCAAACACATAAGTGGGTGCTCACAGTCAGCTATTGGATGGATCACAGGGCCCCCAATGGAGGAGCTAGAGAAAATACCCAAGGAGCTAAAGGGATCTGCAACCCTATAGGTGGAACAACATTATGAACTAACCAGTACCCCGGAGCTCTTGACTCTAGCTGCATATGTATCAAAAGATGGCCTAGTCGGCCATCACTGCAAAGAGAGGCCCACTGGACTTGAAAACTTTATATGCCCCAGTACAGGGGAACGCCAGGGCCAAAAAGTGGGAGTGGGTGGGTAGGGGGGTGGGGGAGAGGGTATGGGGGACTTTTGGGATAGCATTGGAAATGTAAATGAGGAAAATACCTAATTAAAAAAAAAAAGCATAACAAAGATTTGCCTGCTGTCATTTTACTCAAATTCTTCCCTACTCTTGTTACAGTAGAGGAGCAGGAGACTGCAGGCTCACCCAACCTTCTCACGGGTGCCTTGAGCAGGAGTACAGTGTCTCTCCCCACACACATTAGGGCCATGCAGCTATGATGCATGGCAACTAGAAAAGCTCAAAGATCACAGAGCCCGAAACCCCTTTCCAGAAACCAGCTCCAGAGCACAGGTACCTGCAGAGGTGTTAGATCCCTTGGCTGGAGTTACAGGTGCTTGTGAGCCTCCTAGCATATGTAGGTGGTGAAACTCAGGACCTCTACTTAAGAGCTAAGCCACCTGTCCATCTAATCTTTTTGAAATGTGTTAGCTATTTAAAATTCTTCCTACTTTTGGATCTTCTCAGATGAGCAAAGATGGCTGGATTACATCATTGATGTTCACAGACTGTCCCCAGAGCAGCACCTAATAGGATGGATTACCAGACCCTTCCCAAGTCTCAAAAAGGGTCCTATGTGAAATCAAAGACACTGCCATAGGAAAGACAGTGTGGTAGGAACATGTGTTGCATATATACCTAAATCCAAAATGTACCAAGGTGAATGACTAGCTAGCTGGTACATTCAGGTGAGAATTTTCCTTAACAGCCACTTTCCAACTTTGTGGTGGTCACTATATTTTGTCAAAAACAAACAAACAAACAAACAAAAAAACCTGTTCATTAAACTAATTCTGCTCTTTTTGTTATCAAAACTGAGTTGAGAGCCGGAGAGATGGCTTAGCGGGTAAAAGTACTTGCCACTAGGCCCGATGACCTGAGTTCAATCTCCAGGGTGCACAGGTTGAAGGAGAGATCTGTCTCCTGCAGGTTGCCCTCTGGCTTTCACAGATGTGCTGTGGTGTGCGTGCACACACCCATACAAGTCAGTAGATAAAGTCAAAGGCTAAAACTGAGTTTAAATCTCTTTGGTTAGATAAACAGAATGAAGTTTTAAGTCTTGTCAGAAGAAAAGGTGGCTATGTGCTGTCTTAAGGGTAATATGAAGCCACATCTGACAGAGAATGCCTTTGTGGATTTATTCATTACAATAATGTTGATGACATTAACTGGAATATACTCAGAGAGTTCCTGTGTTCACTTCAGGTAAGCTAACCCTTGGATGACAACTTTGGTGTCCTCATCAGACTCATCCCTCATGGAAACCTAATATTAGGGGTCTGTACTAGAGAGTGTAGGTATTTTAGAAAGTTCCATTAGGACCTGTAGCTGCAGCTTCTTTCAGACATCTTTTGCTTAAGATAACATTAAGAGAACACAGTGGGCTTGGGTCCAGTTTATTACCTTCCTAGTTAAGAAGGAGGTCTTATGGAGAATACAGATAAAGTCCTGGGAGTTGAATGGAAAAAAACTGGGCTCAACTCAAGGTAAAATTGATTGTCAGCTTTAGATTAATAAAGGTTATATAACAGGGAACCCTACCAAAAGGCTCCTCTTTTTTTAAAAATTTTTTATTAGATATTTTCTTCATTTACATTTCAAATGCTATCCCAAAAGTCCCCTATACCCTCCAAAAGGCGCCTCTTTTAAAGGAATAATTCACTTCATGAGCAGTTAGCTAATCCTTTAGTTTCATTTAGTGTTTCCATATTTACATTTAGATTTTCATTAATGTGCTGCTATTGAACATCTTTCATGATTTAAAAGCTGTAAAATATTTTAATCTGTGATGCATTTGTTTACAAAGCCAACCACTTAATTCTATATAATATGTAGCACTTGAAACCATCTGTTAGGAACATTTGAAGACTTTGGTGCACATTGTGAAGATGAATACAGCAAACGAGAAACAAAACATGAAATATTCAGGCCGTGTTTGTGATGGAGGGAAAAAGCATGTACTTTAAGTTTGAAAACATTGCAGTCTAAAATTTGACAAAGAAGCTTTCCAGAGTGAAACACTTTTCTAATTCCAGGCAAATGTCAAACTGACATTTTAGAAGCCGGGGAGATGACTTTGTAGATAAATGTTCTTGATGCACAACATGAAGAACTGAGTTCAAATCCTCAGTGCTGATGTAAGTATGGCCATGCACAGACATGTGCTGTGGAAAGTGGAGACCAAAGGACCCAGTGTCCTTCTCTGGCCTCTTGCACACACATGGGAGAGGCCCATTTTAACTGATTTGAAGTAAAAATATTGGCATAATATGAACTAGAATTATGCTTCTGAGAGTTTGTGTTTCAGAATAGTTAACTGTCCCATGGGGCTCTCTTGAGAAGTTGCTGCTGTGAAGCCAAGAGAGAGGCTGTGGTGAGCGAGGGGTGTCATCCTGGGAGGCAAAGCACCATGTGTCCTTTGTGGTCTCGCAAATGCTGATCTGGGCAAAACACTCATATACATAAAACAAGATAATCTATAAAACATGGGAGGAATCCAGGAAGGTGCTGACGGCGATTTTGTGGCAGAAACTGCAGTCCTCCAGGAGCCCTATGGTTTACTGGAGACCAAACTGGACCCGTGTATATACCATCCTGGTGGAAGTTTTATGTATGAGTGTTCTGCCCACCATGACTCACTATGGGATCATGGGCCTCAAAGGTTACTTTAGCCCTGTTGCAGACAGACAGGATGAGCTATGTCTTTGCTCTGAATTAAGAAAACAGGAAAGTTAACACCATGGGTGATTTCACAGAGTAACCTTGTGAAAAAAAAACTGGTATTTCTCTTTCTCTCTCCCTCCCTCTCTCCCTCCCTTCTCCATCCTCCTTTCCCCTCCCCCTCCCCCTCCCCCTTCCACTCCTCCTCCTCTCTCAGTGTCCATGTGTGTATCCATATGTGAGTGGGTGAGGCCAGAGGTTGACATCAGGAGTCTTCCTCAATTCACTTCCACCTTGTGTTTTGAGACAGGGTCTTTCAGTGAACCTGGAACTCACCGGTTCAGCTAAACTGACTCAGCAACCACCCATTGAGGTCTCTGATGCCTCAGCGTAGGGATTGTCGACACAGGCCAAACACACACACATTACCAACTTAAGTCATCTACACTACCCCGAAAACTGAAGTTTTCTAAGCCACAAGAAACACCTGTATTCACCCCTTCCAGCCAGGAGTAGTTCTAAGAACTGCCCCACCCACATGGACTCACTTCCTCACCTTGATGAGCTGTAAGCTATCAGGGTAACTTCTACCAGGATGGTATATGCACAGATCCAGTTTGGTCTCCAGTAAACCCTAGGGCTCCTGGAGGGCTGCAGTTTCTGCCACACAAGCCGTCAGCACTGCCTTCCTGGAATCCTCTTTACATGTTTTAGATTATCTTGGTTTATGTATATGAGTGTTTTGCCTACATTCATGTATATGTACCAAATGCATGCAATAAGAAGGCCAACAGAAGGCAAAGGATCTGGAACTGGGGTTATATGCATGACTGTGAGCCAGCATATAGGTGCTGGGAACAGATCAGGTCCTCTGTAAGAGCAACAAGCACTCTTAACCCCTGAGTCATCTCTGAAGTGCTTTTAATCCTCTATTCTAGTGCCCAAACAAGACCACCTTATAATTAAACACAGTTGGGTTTTTTTGGTGTTTTGTTTTGTTTACAGTGTCTACTACCTACTAGTCTCACAGTAGCACTGTGACCACTCATAGGTGTTACACAGAGCACATTTTCTTGTCAAAAACTCTAGCAAGACCACAGTAGTTTACAATATGTTAACCTGCTGCTGGCTGTTCCAGACCTATCATTGTGCTAGGATATAATTCAAATTATCTTACCCTTCCCTTCAATTTTTTTAATCAGTATTATCAAAGATCCTATAAGTGCTTATTACTTCCTACCCAAGATAATGTGCAGTTCTCCCTTCTCTTGATTCCCCTAGATTGATCATTTTGTCATTGAATCAACCTCACCCTAAGGCCTTCCTTTTTGTACAGGTGCGTGATACGTTGAGTTGAATCAAAGTCATCCAAGTCTTCACTCTGGTTTTATGTTTACATTTCCTGGTGACTGAATGAGCGAGCTTCCCTATCTGCAAGTCTGAACGGCAAGTTTTTATATTGGTTGTTTTTACCAACTTTTTGTATTTCCACACACGTGTTCCCATTAATTTATGTCATCGTTTTGAACTAACAACATTTTGAGTTTCAAGCCTTTGGCTCCCTGGAACTAACATTTAGAATCCCAGACTTAGTTCATCTCCAGCAAAGTCAAATTGTATATGCTTATTTGGGTTTAATACGATTCTTTTGAAACTGGTGAGGAATTCTTGGCCAGTGCAGGGGAGTTGAGTTTAGTCTTTGGATTTCTAACATGAACTCCTAGCGTGGGTCCATATTTAAAGACTTGCTGGATGAATGACAGTTATTAAGATTCCTATGGTTGCTATGAGTCTGTTTTAAAATAGTTTTGTTATAATGGAACACCCTCTGCAATGAGTAAAAATAAGAGGGAGTGTGGATTCACACAAGAAGGCAAATGATTGGTGTGAAAACATTGCCAGGGTGAGCTGTGAACAGGAAGAAATACTCAATTCAGAGTCCTGTCCCAGGGTGCCAGGCTTCGATGGGCATGTGGCCCATGTTTTGATGACTGGCCCACAGCAGAGGCTTGTATGTCTGCATCCTGCTCCCTGACATCCTGAACAGGAGACTCCTGCTCACCTTTGCCACCATGCTCAATGACCGCAAGTTGCATCCCTGATACTTGGTAAATGCATGTTTGAGAAGAGAGAGGATGGAAGGGTAAAGTGTCTTGTTCTTTGGAACACAGTAAAGGAAGGTGGATTTTTGTTTTTTGGTTTGTTTGTTGTTTGCTTGGTTTTTGTATGTGATTTGGATGGTTGTGTACTAGGATTTTAATTGTCTGCATTTTAAAATACTGAAGCCATGGTTATTATAAAGCATTTTCCATTGTCCTTGATGAAGGGAGGAGCCCCTGTTCTAGTTGGGTTTATATTTGAAATCAAGGAGAAAGAAAGAAGTCTTGAGGGGTCCCCAATTGAAACAGGAAGAACATGGATGCACTCTTTTGAAGAGCCCTCACAGAAACGCTAAATAGCAAAATTTGGAATTACATCATGATACAAAGTAAACTTGTCACTTTGGTGACAAGGCAACCTAGACTTTGTGATTGAAGTATCTTATTTAGTATAAGTATATGTCTTTCCTTGACAAGGTAGGAAGAATGTGCTCAGATAAAACAGCTTGATATGGCAAATACATTGTGCTTTTAGTGTGAACGATCAGTCAGCAGTTACTGTTGTGCCGAGAAAGGTGATGATGGTTTATTTATCTTTTCTTTCCATGCATCAGTCTCTTCCAGTGTCCATCTGTCCTTCCTTTTCCTGTCTTTCCCTCCACTCAGCAGTATATATTAAGAAGTTGCTTTGTGCAAGGCACTTTTTGTAATACTTCACAATGCAGAATGGAAGAATGGAAAGAGGAAAGTGTGCCAGCACCATTTCTCCTCTCTCTCTCTCTCTCTCTCTCTCTCTCTCTCTCTCTCTCTCTCTCTCTCTCTCTCTCTCTCTCTCTCTCTCTCTCTGTGTTCATGCACATGAGTATGAAAGCCCATGTGCAGCTCACAAGACAACCTTGAGTGTCAGTTCTACCTTGTGTGAGAGGAAGATTCTTTGTTTTGTACAGCTATCTGCCCTGGGTTAGCTGTCCTGCCAGTGCCTGGAGAGTCTCCTTTGTCTCTCTCCCATCCCATTCTAAGGTGCTAGGATTACTACCACATCAAGCTTCACATGGGTCCTGGGAATCTGGACTCATGCCCTAATTCTTTCATGGCAGACACTTTACCCATTGAACCATCTCCCCGGGAGCAGCTTTTAATCTTGTAAGGACAACTCCATTTAAAATAACCAGGTAGTATATACTTACGGCAGCACTAGTTCCTGGAAGTTGAGTGTTCCATCATGAGAGGCTGACACTTCATGCTGTCTCTGCAGTGAGTTCATGATAGGACATTCTCAGCATGGTGAGCTCACTTGAAATTTTTCCATGGCTCTTAATTAGCTGCATCTTTAATTTTTTTAAGAGGTAAAGTTGAACCCTAGAAGGTATTTCTAGGCAAGATTTAAAAGGCACCAATTAAGCTAAAATTCAGCGACATTCACTGGCTTGTGATTTTTCTGTAAGACAGAGAACTCACTGTGTTTAGAATTGAACCATATCTTTCAGGGGAAAAAAAAATGAATGAAAGGATAGTTTGTGTAAGAAAACATCAACATTTGTAACACATGAGTTCTTTAGTTTGGACAAAACAAGTAAACAAATAAACAACGAAACAAATATCAAGTGGTTGAGTAGATTCAGTGACGTAGTAGAAAGAGAAATTCTCTAAACATTGCTTCCAAAGTCAGAAACACCAATGGAAAAGTTTCATGCACAGGAACTAACAAGGCCTTAGTCTACGTATTTATTGAGAGTAAACTAGTTATTGATCTTCCTGCCACAAGCCATTTACCTTTGGGAAATGAAAAACTGACAACAAATTAGTGGGGAAAGATGCATTCATCAAGAGTCTTGAGGCTACTGGATGTCACTTGGAAAGCATATAAATTCAAATTCCCACCTCAGTCCTTGTACCAAAGTAGTTCTATAGAGATTCAAGTTCTAAACATAATATATAGAGCACCAAACAAAAAGTGGGATCTTCTGTTTTGTCTCTTAATGGACTCAGAACAGTTGAGACCTGTCTAGGCAAGAAATGTACATTTTAATAAGGAGAATGTACATCTGTACATTCAACAACACAATTTTTAAATGCTTTAAATCTTAAAAAATAGTAATATCAATGTCAGCAGGCAAATGACAGAATGTGTGGGGGAATTGTTAAAGCTGTTTTTTCCTTTTTTTACATAAAAGTGTGTGTGTGTGTGTGTGTGTGTGTGTGTATAGAGAGAGAAAGTATAATGGAAATATTCACAATATAATCCCAAGAAGAAAAGTTACAAATCACCTTAGGGACATTGGCTAATTAGCACAAGCAAAGAGTTCACCAGTTAGCTACAAGAATGCACATCCTTATCATGATAAAGGAAAATAAACTTTTATTTGGAGGATAAATTGAAGAAAACTTTTCAGAGGACAATTTGACAATGTCTGTTAATATATTTGCTTACCTTGTCTGGACATGGTAACTTTATTGTGATTTCTCATCTTAAAATATCCTTGAGTATTTATACAAAAATGCATATTAAAATAACTAGTACCATAAATAATATAATAATTAAATAACAGAAGAAAACAACTAGTCAAGTGCTATCCAATTGAATATTACAAAATAAACAGAAACCATGAAATTACTCAGATCTTTCGGATACCTTGATAAAGGAAAGGGGAAAGGCAGTGAGTCTATGATGTATATTGTTGTGCAAGGATACACCAGCTGTAACATTTCTACAAGAATAGAAGACACTGGTGGAATTTATTTCTGGAGAAAATGGCAACCTCTTTACATGGAAGACATCAATTTTCTCAACATCCATTTGCTTTGTTTCAAGTTTTTTTTTAATATGCAGATACTAATTTACTTTCATTATTATTTTTAGTGTATTTATTTTTATATTTTATTATATAAAATAATTATTTGTTATTTTGTTTTATTATTTTATTAAAATAATTGTTATGTTATTTAATTATACTTAATTTAAATTAAAATTTAAGTAAAATTGACCAATTTCAAAACAATTTCACTATTACCTAACTATATATTTCTTATATAGCATATATTCATATTATGTATATATGCAGGATTTATATTTTATGGTTTTAGAAGTATGTGTGTTTTGTATATAATATAGACTCTATAGTTGTAAAATAATATCTAGAAACCACTGTTCCACAGAAGTACCAAACTCACACATGGCCAAGGATCTTGACTACAGCAGGGTGTAATAGCACTGGGTTGCTTTCCTAGTACTTTGGAGGTAAAGTACCTCACCTTTGAGGGCAATCTGGGATACACAAGACCCTCATTTCAGAATAAAAAAAAACAGGAAAGAGGACAGCAAAAGGAGGGGGTTGGCTTCTCTGCAGCAATGTGGCATCTAGATCTTGGGTCTTCTGGCCAAGGTATGGAATGTTCTGTTTCAGGTTCTTCTTCAAGATTCATGCCGATGTTCTCGCCATGGTAAGACCACAGACAGAGTACTGTTTCTCAGGCTTCCCAGACAAACACCCATGGAGTCCAGGCCAGGAATGTTTTCTGCAATCTTGTCTATCACTTGGACAGCAAACTTCTAGAATTCAGTTTCCTTACCAAATTGTTTTCCTTGCCTTGAATCTGAGCATCCAGTTCAGTGACCAGTATGTACCAGGATAGCTATTAACTATTTTAACTATCTGTTTGTAACCAAAATAATTTGTAAACTTAAATGAAGACATAAGTGTATTGCACAGACATCTCTGGCTTTCAGATTCTAAAGGGTAAATATCTGGTAAGTGACACCTGAAAATTGACTATGAGCTACTTAATAAATGAATGAAAATTTCCCAAGGTATGTTGATACTTATGGAATTCAGTGGCCTCATTCTTAGAAACAGGGTGTATTGGATGACCCATCATTGAAAACTGAAGTATGCAATTGATATTCAAGTGGGTCAGAACAAAGAGTGTGAAGCTGAAACACAAAAGCAAAATGGCCCCTGTTTGCAATCATGGTGTAAAGAATTCATGAGTATAGAGGGCATTTTTGTTTTACTTCTTCTGTAAGTTTTAACATTTTCAAAATAAACGAGAAAAGAGAACATCTGATTTGATCTTCACAGAGACACAGGGTTATCCAGTGTCGAGCAAAACAGTCGAAAACAGTGGTTCTTAACCTTCCTGTTAAACACCCCAGGGTCACTTACCAGATATTTACATTATGATTCATAACAGTAGCAAAATTACAGTTATGAAGAAGTAATGAAAATAACCTTATGGTTGGGGGTCACCACAATATGAGGAACTGTGTTAAAGGGTAACAACATTAGGGAAGGTTGAGAGCCACTGATCTAAAAGAAGAGAAAGATTCATTAGGCTGCATGCTAGACCTTTCTACCAACCCACCTGGCTTGGCATTTACCCCCATATCCTATCCAGTTAACAGGCTCATCCCTTCAGTGTTTCCTAGGCCTTGAGACCTCTTGTCAGCACCTGCAGCTCCCTCCCTCCCTCCCTCCCTTCCTCCCAGTTTCCCTTTCTTCCCTTCTTTTGCCAGAAATCCCACCCTGCATCCCCCTGTGCTGCTTCACAAGTTCCTCTAGGGATTGCTTCCATCAGGGGTCCCAGGTGACTTGTTTTGCTCAACCTTTGCCCCTGGCCTATATCTTTGACTCCCCAGGTGTGTCTGCTCTCAGCTTCAAGCTTCCCTCCCCCATCTAATTAAACCCAAGTGGTGCCACCTGGCCTTTTCCTTCCTTGTTGGGCCTCTCAGTCTGGTCTCTTTCCCCAGGTTCCTTCTATCTCTGCCCTTGCCTGCCCTCCCTTTTCTGAGGGTGCCTGTGGGTCTCCAGGTGTCCAGTCTTCAGCTGTCACTGGAGTGGGTGATGGCCTTTGAAGCAAGCAGGAAGGCCTGCTCCTCCAGGCGCTGGTCTCTTCACAGATACCCTGACAGATAGGTGGATCTTCCTTGCCCCTCACAGCCTGAATACCAAATTGGTGGCTCTTGCCACCACACTCATTCCCACCCTTGCTTTGACTCTTCATAGTCTCACTTGAGAGTTAATGCCAAAACATAACCCTGTCATTTCTCCTTAACCCAGGCCCTGCCAAACAACGCAGACTGTTAACTATGGAGGGTGTGATTTTTGTTCTCTGTTCAATCAAGTAGAAAGGAAACAAAAACAGAAACAAAACAAAACAAAACAAAAGCCTGTAGGGATTGGCTCTTGCCTGGTTTTCCCAGATAGAAATCATGGCTTGCCCACTGAACATTGAACAGGAAAATAGTGATTCTAGTCTCAAATATATTAAGAAGGAATCTATCAGACACAGGGAAATTGTCCCGTCCATCTAATTTTGTTCTGTAACATACTATAGTTATCCCTTAATGTCTCTAGGAAATCAATGCCATATTTCCCTTGTGTCCCAAAATATGCAATGCTTATGTCCCTGATATCCAACACTATAGCAATTTGCATACACAGTCTGCAGACATTGCCCATTCAAATCACCTCAGATCCTTGCCATGTCAGCTGCAACTGTTGTATATATGGTTGCTGTCCTACATTATGAAGGGAATAATGATGAGAGGGAAAAAAAGAACATCTAGACGTGCAGTACAGATAAAGAAAATTTTCAATCCAATGTTGGTTGACTTCATGATGCAGAAGTGGCATGGGAGGAACTGTGTCTTCAGCTGATTACAGAACATGGTCCCTCCTCCAGGTGGCCAATGTGCAAAGGGCAGGCCACTAAGTGGCATCCCCACTAACCTCCTTGTCTTAGTCAGGGTTTGTATATATGGTTACATCATGACCAAGAAGCAAGTCAGGGAGGAAAGGGTTTATTCAGCTTACACTTTCATATTGCTGTTCATCACCAAAGGAAGTCAGGACAGGAACTCACATAGGGCAGGAACTTGGAGGTGGGAGCTGATACAGAGGCTATGGAGGAGTGCTGCTTGCTGGATTGCTTCCCCTGGCTTGCTCAGCTTGCTTTCTTACAGAACCAGGACTACTGCCCAGGGATGGCACCACCTACAATGGCCTGGGCCCTTCCTCCTTGATCACTAATTGAGAAAATGTTTTACAGCTGGATCTCATGGAGGCATTTCCTCAAGGGAGGCTCCTTTCTCTGTGATAATTCCAGCTTGTGTTAGATTGACACACAAAACCAGCCAGCACACTCACTCCTCTTTTAATCTTGCATGTTCTCCATAATTTTCCAGAGTTTGAGAGGCAGAGAGGACTACATACATAAGTTTGATTCAATCACTAAACAATTTTTTGCATCTGTTTCCTGATTTGATAGAAAGGGAAAGTCAGCTGGACTCTCCCATAGCCTTAAAACACATTACAAAATACAGTGGTCTAGGGTTTTATAGTATTCATTTGCATTTTTTTAAAAAGTACTTTTCAGGGACTGGGGATGTAACTCACTTGGCAGTGTTTGCCTAGGATGCAAGAATTCCTGGGTTCAACACCCAGCATTGCATATACCCAATGTAGTGGTGATCAGCAGCCCATGAGAGCAGAGGCAAAAGAATCAGAGGTCACAGGTCATTCTCAACTACTTAACAAGAGAGAAGCCATTCCAGGGCCATGATACCCTGCCTCAAAATAAAATAAATCAAAACCATCAATCATAAAAACTGGTTTTTCCATGTTTCCCAATTCTAGTAGTTTCGGTTTTGAGCTGAGAAAACTGATCTGAACCCAAGACCTCCACTGATTATCAACTGCCATGCGGCAGCACCCAGAGTTTTCCTCCTTTATCTCTCTAAGGAGCCTTGTGCAGACACCCCAGGACACCCTACCCACTGTCCACCTTGTGCACTGCAGAGGCACAATGGGTTTCATCACCTCCCTCTGGTAAGTGTTTGATGATGGTACCTTTGATGTGAGTGCGGATCACCAAATCAAAGTGATGGTTTGTTTAATGTTTGCCACACATCCGGGTGATTCTGAAGCTAACACAGAAGAGGAGGCACATTACAACAGGGATTTCTCTCTCTAACCAATTAAGGTCATTCAAGAAGTCTCCCAATTTAAATAGTTGCCCAAGTAGAGAATGAGTCTCCCTAGCAACCATTTACTAAGAAGGCACATCAGATGATTGTGAAGAGACCAAAAATGCAGACATATAAAGTATGAGCCAGCAATTACTTGGACAATGACAGTTTGCATAGAAGGCACACTTGAGACCTGGCGCTAAGCTGTGTGATGAATACCAGTGTTAGGTATTTACCCTCAGTTTTTCCTCTGATTACTACACCAAGAATAAATTTTCAAATTCTAACTCTAGTAAGGCACAATAATACGATAGTAAGATATGATTTTGAAATCACATTCCTCTCCTCTGATACTTAATTCTGTGGCTGTGTATTTCCATAGAAGACCATCAGTTTCCTTTCTGTTTTCCAGAAGAGAAAGCTCTGGGGACAGTCTAGCTCTGCCCAGCCTCAGTGGGTACAGCTCACTGGATTGGCAGGCTGGGACCTTAACTCTAAAGCACTTGATCCTCTTTGAGGGAGGTGTTTCTGCATTCTGCATTCTGTATTCTGAGATGCCTAAGCAACACTGTGAGTTGCAAAGACTTGTGTGAGGGCTTTTCTAGTTGGCTAGAGCTATGGATGACTGTGGAGACCAGTTTAGTTCCCTCTAACTTAGGGAAAAGGATGGAGAAGCCCATTTCTAGTGCATGAAGTGTCAATGCCCACTAATTTGGTTTTACCTTCAATAAAGTAGATAGTTTTGCTTCCAACCAGTTGATCCTCCCAGAATGGGAAGAATGGGATGTTATTCAATGTGGCTGCAAAATTTTCATAATAATAAGCAATCAATATTGGCCCCCAGGAAGCCCTATTTATTCCATTCACTGGAAAGGAGACCATCTGTGGAGTAGGTACCACTAGGTCTCTGTCCTGGGAACATGGAATGTAGGCATCTGCAATTAATGTTATTAATTTTAATTGTGCACAGAATCCTTTGATGTCTGCAGTGCCATTATTCTGCCTTACAAATAAATAGCACTACCTCTCTGGTATAAGTTTAGGGAAAGCTATTTTAGTCCACTTTCTATTATCGTCAGGCAGTGGGCTTTACCAGCTCACACAGAACAAATTTGATTGTGTTTATATTTAAGCTTTCTTAACAAGGGAAAACAGGAGGATTAGCTTCAATAAAAACAGGAGCGGCATTCTGAATGTGTTTAAACAAGTTTTCCCCACCAAAAAAAAAAAAAATAGACCTATAGCATATCATTTTCAACTACACTGGCAGGGGAAAAAAAAAGCCAAAGGTTCCCCTAAAGAATTTGGACCATGCTCAAGGCAAGTTACAGCTGGATCCTATTATAGGAATCAATCTTTTCTCACCAATGACTGTTTACATCCATGAAGCTTTTCAGTAAATTCATTCAATCAAAAGCAGTTTTCGATGCTTGGCAAATATTAGATTACACATAATATACTTGTAATGTTAGCAGAGAAAAGAGGATGACACACACCCAGGCCACTCTTCAGAGCAGCTGCTGTGTCCACCCAGCCTGAGGCATGTCTCTGTGTAGATTGATGGGACTTACTTTAGTGCACTAATGCTGACACATTTACTTATCATTCATGATAATCACTTCTGCTGCTTCAGGGAGAAATTTTTCTAAGCACCTAAGTATTTGGGGGATTAATTACGGTGTGCTGAAAAGGAGGAAGGCACTTTTGGGGTGATACAGCAGTGTTTGTCAAGACTCTGGTCCAGATAATCTAATTTATTCTTTTGTTCAATTAGAGTAACTTGTCTGTGTCCTCATTGTTCTTTGTCTCAAACTGGAGCAGTGGTGTTTTCTTAAAAAAAAAAATGTTGTTTTGGGCCAGTAGGCAAAGTGCTTGAGTTCATAGCTTATCACCCATGTAGAACGCTATGCATGGCTGTGAGTATCTCTAACTCCAGGACTGAGGAGACAGAGAAAGATCCTCTCTGGAACTCAATAGCTAGTTGGCCTAGCCAAAATGGCAAGTTGCAGGTTCAGCGATGAGAAACTATTTCAAAAAATAAGGTTCAGAAGGTTTGAGGAAGACATACCGAAGGTAGCCAGTGATGTTCACAGTACTTCTACACACACACAAGTACATGGATATGCTTAAACCACACACATACATGCACATGGGTGTACAAGCATGTACATGTGCATGCACACACACACACATGAGAGAGGTCATTTGGGAAATTTCACTCTATAAGCTGTGCATTACATTTCTCTTTATGTAGCTTTCATTTCTGTACTTGACAAAACACCCTGCTGATAAGTATGTCTTCCTATCCCCTATCAGGAAATGTAGTCTAATGGTTAGAACAGTAAGTTGAATCTATAAAGGACTACAGTGAAAAACAGGTCCCCTCCTTCCTTCCTTGACAGTCTATAGGTGGAAGTCATAAGAATCAGTGGCTTAATCTTCCCCCAAGCACCTTTGTTGGCTCTGCCTTTTTGTGTAATGAGTCATTTATGCAGTGAGTACTCCAAGTGCTTTGCAGATTTGAGGATAAGCACAACATAATCTTAAAATCTGAGGGTTTCAAGAAAAACAGTTGTGATATTCCAGGAGGTACTAAGTTAGATTTGTAGAATGAAAGCCAGGTGATGTCCAGTGTTGGTGGCATGTAGGAGTCTAGGGACCTTCTTCAGTACTAGAGAGCCGAAGGACAGCGTATACTGTGTATACATTGTGTATATACTGTGTATACACAGTGATGAATCTAGTGAGCATGCCTTTGAGGTTGGCAACTGTATCTTTCACAATGTGTCCATGGGAATCTCTGACAGTATCCAGGACTGCCACAGCAGGGCTCACTGTCAGATGAAATATAGAGTGCATGTGTCATAAATGCTTTGTCCTGTCTGATGGTCACAGGACAGATACACATACAGTAATGTGGACTTAGGAGAAAACATAAGCACAACCCTTTCCCAGCATGGAACAGGATAGCATCTATGCAGCAGCACTGGGTATATAAGTGGGCCATGATATCGAATAAAACTCTGCATTTTCCTAGAACACAAACACAATGAAAGATCACCCAGACATGCCTCAGTGGTTGCATAAGATGGGAGTGGACAGAAATGAGGATATTAGGGAATGAATATGCATGTGATATAAGAATATGAGGAAGAGCCACGAATGGAAAAACAACAGTATGGCAAGAGCCAGACAAAGCAAATTCAAAATCTCTATTTCAAATGTGGCTACCTCCCCCAACTCACTCTCTCTCTCTCTCTCTCACTCACACACACACACACACACACACACACACACACACACACACACACACACACAGACACACACACGAGCTTGCATATATTTTCTCTTGATACGTTAAGGGGTTCAGGGAGATGCATAATACCTGGTAGAGACTCATAATGGATAATACAAAGGTGACAAGATGATAGCCAAAGCTCCTGTTGAACAGATCAGGTGGATACATCGCCACTTTCCAAATAACTGTAGTGGATGAGCTGAATTCCCTCTGTTAACCCCACCATCCCGACTCCTTTTCCATGGGTGTGCTTTTGTCAGAGTCCTGTTTGATCTTCATGCTGACTAGATGGTAAGTGCTCAGACAGCCTAGGAGGCGGGGAGGAAAGGTGTGGGTTACACTGATCTGGCCCACAGCTTCTTATGGAGCACACTGCTTTTCAAAGTCACTTCTAGATGCTCTTCAGGAACGCCACAGGACTGTTGACTGCTTTTAGTGAAGCAACAAGGAACCAATGAAGAAAAGAAGCTTAATGGAGTCAAACTCCACAGGGATGGCAGAAGGAAGAGCTGGCTCTGTGTTATGCAAGAACCAATCCAGAAGACTTCTAGAGAATTCTGTCCTAGAGATGAGTGGGCACAAATCCATGTTGGCTATATTATTCACAGCTTTCCACAAATCATCTCAGTATCCCAGAAACAACTCCTACCTACCAGCAAGTGCTATTTTAAAAATGCATTTCGGAATATTTGGCACAAAAACTGTAGCCTCCCTGCTTTTGTGAGGTATTGTTTGCCCTGCCTTAAAAGCCACAGTAAATCTCAAATGTACACACACATACATTCTCTCTCTCTCCCTCTCTCTCTCTCTCTCTCTCTCTCTCTCTCTCTCTCTCTCTCTCTCTTTCTCTCTCTCTCTCTCTCTCCTCCTTCCTTCTCCCTCCCTTTTCTCTCCTCCCCCTCTGCCTCCCTTCCTTCTCCTCCCTCCCTCTCCCTCCCTTTTCTCTCCTCCCCCTCTGCCTCCCTTCCTTCTCCTCCCTCCCTCTCCCTCCCTCTTTCTCTCCTCCCCCTCTGCCTCCCTCCCTTCCTCTCTCCACATTTTGTGTGTGTCTGTGTGTGTGTGTGTGACACAATGTAGTATGGTGGTCAGAGAGCCATTTGTGGAAAGCAGTTATCACCTTTGACCCTGTAGTTCCCAGGGACCAAGATTGGGTCCTCAGGCTAGGCAGCAAGTGCCTCTACCAGCTGAGCCATCTTGCTGGCCCATTTTTCCTCTCTACTGGTGGGTTGTGTACACTGGCACCATGAGAAATTGGTGCCATTGACTGTCTGTGCTAGTCTTCCTGCTATAATGCACAAAGCAAACAGGTCCTGAAAACACAGTCATCTCCCAGAACTTTCTCACGGGCATCCTGACAGTTGTATCCATGGGACATCAGTTCACTTCTATTCTCCCTTTTTATTTTCTTGTTGACCTTGGCTTTTCTGAAGCACCTCAATGACCTGTTCTAACTTCAGCATTTGAAGCTTTTTTTTTTTTAATTTTGCTGACATCAGTATTCTCTCTGCTCTGAACCACTGACCTAGCTTCCCTCTCTAGGGCATCCATGAATCTCTTTATTTGCTTCTATTTTCTCTTTCCACTGGTTATCTCACTGGAAAAGGTATCAGAGTGTAGTTAACGTTGCTCAACACCTAGTCTCCTCAATATGCCACCTGCTAAATTCAGTTACATTAAGGTTTAATTGCATCTCAATGGATTATGGCTGTATACATAACTGTGTTGGTCATGTAATGTGTCTTCAGTAAGGTGAAAACATGCCACATTATCTAGCAACAAATTGGGACAAGGGAAAGGATGTCATCTCTTCAGCTAAAATCATACTATTTATTAATTCATTCAATATTTATTGAACTCCTAGTATATAATAGGCATTTACTGAGCTCTCATGTATTGAATGTAAGTTGGTGAATAAAATATACCTAGACCCTGTCTTTGAAAAGTAGGAAGTCTGTCGTGACAAAGACAGTAGATAGGATCCACAACCATATGTATGGATATAGAGTAATGTTGTTGAGGATTACCCAGAAAAGCAACTTGGGGGAGGTCAGTAGGGTTGCCAGATTAAGCCAGTGAAAACACTTAGGCTCTGTTAAATGGGAACTACAGATGAGCAATACATGTTTTTTATATAAACATGGTCCAAGCACTTCCTGGTATGTGGATATATATAAAATGTATTCATTGTTTTTCTGAAATTAAAATGTAACTGAGTCCTTTATTTTATCTAGCTATCTAATAGTTCAGGGCAGGTTTCTCTGGAAGGTAACATTTAAACTGAGAAATGAAAGAGTAGTGACCCACAAGGACAGCATTGAATGGCAAAGATGGCCACCTTGTAAAGGAGGGAGGGCTCTGATTGGTCTGGAGGATCAGGCAGAGAGAATAGAATATACAAGGCTCTCTAAATCATGACAAGGGGAGAGTGGTTATTTGACATATAGATTCTCATTGACTGAGGATAGAATTCAGTCCTGAAACCCTCTAGTACCTTGGAAATATGACTTATCACCAGAGAATAGATCAGAAATTATTACACATACACAGTAGAACATTAGTTATTCTAAAGAAAAGAGCTATCAAGTAATGAAGAGGCGTTCAGGGAATCTTGAGTGCTGATTGTCAGCAGAAGCCAGTCTGCAAAGGCTAGTACTGTATGACTCCACTCCTTCACATTCAGGAAGAGGCAAACTATAGAGTCAGTTTAAAAAAAAAAAAAGCAAAAGTGGTTGCCACCGGGTTGAGAAAGAAGGAAAAGAGAGGGTTGTGGGGCACAAGGGCCATTTAGGACAGTGAAACTCTTCTACACAGAATCTAATGTTAGGTTATGTGTTCAACACTTGTCAAAACCCACAGACATGCGGACCTGAGAGAGGGATTCCTAATATATACTCTTGACTCCAGTAAATGATGTGTTGTTATAGATTCCAGTTAAAAGAAATGTGCCACACTCAAGACGACAACAGTAAGGGACAGCTCAGGGAAGGACAGAGAAAGAATGACTCTGGGAAGCCTATTTGTGTGTGTGTGTGTGTGTGTGTGTGTGTGTGTGTGTGTGTGTGTGACACACTGCACACATGGTAGTCAGAAGACAACTTTAGGAATCAGTTATGTCTTTCCACCTTTACATGTCTCCAGGGATAGAAGTAGGCATGTCAGGCTTACTCAGTTAACAAGCATCTTTAAAAGCTTAACCATCTCACAAGCCCCTGACTCTTTTAAAACATAATTTGTTTTTAAACTGATGAAACTGTATATATTCATTATGTAATACATATCATATGTGTTATATATATATATACACACATATATATGCATATATATACACATATACATATATATATGTTAAACATAATATATATTGTACATAATAGACCTAGCAAAGACAGCCAGGCCTCAGGCTCATTCTTTCATGAGTCTGCCTTAGCTTTCACCTGTGTCTGCTTCAGCGAAACATTCCTTCATGTATCTGCTCAAGCAATATGTCCTTTCATTTGTGTCCACTTCAGAAAAACACCCCTTCACATGTTTGCCCGAGCAAAACACCATCCAGCACAATTGACTTTCTAAAGAACCTGTAAGTTTCCATTTCATTGATATGTTTGTGTTATCATAAAATCAAAAGAAAAAGAAAAAAAAGATACAAAATTGAACCACTGTAATTTGGTAAGGTATCTATATACTGCAAAACATTTGAAACATAATAAGAAGGCAAGCGGCTCATAGAAGCCAGATCTGGTGGATCACATCTGTAGTCTTAATACTTGGGATGCTGAGGCAGGAGGATCACTGTGAGTTAAGGCCAATCTGGACCACATAGTGAGACCTAGCCTCAAGATACAAAAAAAAAGGGAGATAATATTTTAATGCTAAAAATATCATGTTTCTAGTCATACTGTAGAAAAGAGATTGGAGAGGAAGTGGGGAGAGACAAGATGGGAACTGCAGGGAGGGATACAGCTATCAGCATGAGGTACAGGTGGTGTCTGTAATTGAGATGGACTTTACAGATAGGAGTGTCTATCCTCACTCGCTTGCATCTTACAGATGGAAAACCATAAGGGAGAAAGACCAACACCCAGAATGGCTTGTTTTCTTTTAGTCAGAATCACAGCTGGTGAGAAGAGCCGTTCCTGATGTGAGGAGGAAAAGAGCAGGAAGGAGATTGAGGAGCACAGTCAACAAGAGTTCCAGATCAGAAGGGCTGAGAGTACACCAAGCATGAGGCCACCACAAACACTAGGACGGGCAGAGAGCTTAACCTCGATGCTGTGTAACTGATCCATTCCTGATGGAACTGTCAGCCTTGAGCCCAATAAGGATTGTCTTCCCATCTTGCTTGGACCTCGATAATTTGTGCTGACTGAGGATTGGCATTTGGTCTTGAAACCGGTTCAAGGCTGCATATTTTCTTAGATCAACCGATGTTAAGTCTTCTGCATGTCAACATATACCGGACTTCTAAATAAGATATGCATTTGATGCATTTGTTTAAGGACATGTGGGATAACCAGGGGCCTTTTGCCAAGTGTTATGAACTCCTGAGGTTATGGGCAACAAACAGATTATACATGAGGGACTGTGACTCCCTGTTGACCTAGATGCCTGACCAAAAGTCCAAAATGCAGCCTTTCCTCAAGTTAGTGGGCAGTGTAATGAGATTTGGTATCAAGAGACCAGGGTTCAAAGCCAGGACTGTTCACTGACTCCTTTCGTGTTTCCAAATGATCTACTGGACTCTCTCCACCTCATTTCCTCCCTCATTATGGCATTGTTCTATAGTACTTACTAGTAGCCCACACTTAGGGGGAAGGATTTCTTGGGATTTCAGAGAAGCTGATTCTGGCTGCCAACCCTAGACAGAACTGTGACTTAGAAAAACTTCAACACCTTCCACCCATCTCTACTCTTCCTGTAAGTCTCCATCCTGAATTAACCATGTGAGCCAAGCTAGTTCAATGAGTTAACCTTAAGTTTGCTTCGTAGTACTGGAATAAAACGTTTTTTTTTCTCTTCTTCTAGGCCACTGGTAGAGGTAGCCATATTTCTATTCATGAGGATAGCCAGGTTGAAGGAAATTATCACACCCTAGGAGAACAGAGGCAGAAATCTTTGAATAAACATAGATCATTCTTGGAGAACACCATGAAGCCTTGGAACAAACTGTGTTCGAGGCTGGCTTTGAACTACTTCAGTCATGGGAACAATAAATCCATTTCTTATTTAAACACTTTGAGCCAGTTGTTTTACTCTTTTTCTTCCATTGTCTAGCTTCTTCTGGATTTAGAGGTCAAACATTTTGACTCCTGAGGGAAAACCCACCTCATCCTAGACAACCTCATAAACCCTAGAGAAAACTCATATGTGATATCAGAGAGTGGGTGACATACAGTGTCTGTCAGTGTTCACCACTACTGCATAAGGGATGTAGCTAATAGACAGGAGAAATGGAAATTAAATTGGAATTCTAGAATGTTATTGAACAAGTCTAAGATCAGAACCATGGGGTTATTTATGAGCTGTATGTTCAATAGCATTTAGATAAGTTTTTCTGAATTACTTTATTCTTTTTATGTGGATGTGTGGATGTGAGTGTGGGTGCTCATGGATCCACAGAGGGCTGTGGATCCCTTGGAGCTAGAGTTATAGGCAGTTGTGGAACATGCAATGTTAGTGCTAGGAACTCTGGTCCTCTAAAAGATCTGCATGGACTCTTAACCACTTAGCCTCCTCATTTAAGTATCTTTAAGTTTTCAGGTTTTATTCCTGAATCCAAATAGAATCTAAGTACAAATGAAGCCCGTAAGCTGGAGAGCTCTGACCTGGGGAGATGGGTGCTGTATCTGTCAGAATCAGCAAGATTTTGCTTCAAAAATAACTGTCTTCTAAATCTCAGTAGCTTGAAATAGTCTTATTTCTCATGTTGCATATGCACTGCAGCGTGGCTTGGATGCTCTTCTCTGAGACATCTCTAGTGCCTTAGGGAGTAGAGCTGATACTCTTTAGAATCTTGTTGGTATAAAGAAAGATCTCTGAGGAGACCTAGTTAAATCCTCTGCTGAGAAGTAGCAAATTATCTCTGACCACAAATTACTGACTAGTACTAATAAAACATCTCTATACCAAAGGAAGAGGGTTGGGAAATGCAACTTTACCACTTACTTGCCTGAAAGGAGAAGGCTAGAAACACTTGATGAAGACCTAAAGACTTTTACTTGGGCTTTGGCACTACTGTTTGGCCTTGCCAAGATTGTTTTGATTGACTCATAATTCATGAACATCAAAAGATTCTGTTAGGTTGCAGACCAATAATAAAGACCTAGGAGGCCTTGTTAGATGGCATTCATATTTATGTTCTGACTCATTATTACACATATAATAATATAATTTTCCAAATTCTTGAAGCATAAGAGTATGATTGATTACATCATCTGGCCCTTTGCCTGTCTAAAACTCTGCTATCAAATTTTCTTTTTATCACCACCCCTCTTCTAAACAGAAAAAAATTTCTCTGAAGTACAATTATGTTTGCTTGAACAATTGTCTTTGAATGATTTTGCACACATTCCAAAAAGAGGAATCGTGGAAGATTACATGTTCTCACATAAGATTACTGGTGACTGAGCATGATAAACAGTCACTGATGTCATGTGATCTGAATTTGGTATGTAATTCAGAAGGACTTTAAAGAATGATATCAGTAGAAAGCAAGCGACACCATGTAAAGAAAGGCAATGGTGCCACAACCTCCCGTCAGAATGGCTCACAGGGAGGGGTTCCACTCCTTCTCCCACACTTGTGTTTGTCAAGGTGGAGGCTGAGTTTCAGTTAAGGCAGAAGGACTCTCCTGAGAGGAAATTGAGCACAGATGGGGGCCATTCGGATGCTCACTGGCTTCTTCCCGGGAAGGTATGTTTATGGAAGTTATATATGATCACTCTCTACTTTATGTTTTAAGTCAGGGTCTCCCACTGAACCTAGAGTGTCTGGGTAATGAGTTCCAGGGTCTGGCCAGTCCCCACATCCCCAGTGCTTCAATCACAAACTTACAATTGCATTAGCAGTTGTTTCTAGGGAGAATCAAAAGTCCTGATGGAAGGAATAAATATGAATCTTATAAATGAAAAAAAAACAAAAAACAAAAAACAACAAATGAAACAAAACAAAACAAAACAAAACAAAACAAAACAAAACAAAACAAAACAAAACAAAAGCAAAACAAGGTCTCACTATTATGCCTGACTCTTTACTTGGGTGTTGGGAATCTGAAATCAGGACCCTGTGTTTCCAAAACAGGCACTTTACTGACTGAGGCATTTCTGTAATCCCTCTTTTGCTACATTTTAATTAAGGAATTAGCTTTCTTACTGGCCAGTTTTAAGAGTGTTTTATATAATGGGGGGCGAGGGGAATATATCTTTATTTACAAAGTGTATCTTTTGTAAACTTATTTCTAATCTTATTCTTTTTATTTATTCTTTGAGAATTTCAATGCATGTGTAGTGAAATGTGATCATATCCACTCCACACTTTCCTCTCTAATTCTCCCCAAATCCTCCCAACTTCATGTCTTTATTCTTTTTGTTTGTTGTTTTGAAAACACACATTATTCTGTTTATAGTGGCTTTTGTGAACCATAAAGTTGTAATTTTAATGAAATTTATCATATCAGTTATTTCTCTCATAGACAGCATCTTTACTGTGATTTTTAAGTTATCACCATAGCTGTAACATCTAATTTTTCCTCTTTTGTATTTAGTAAAAGTAATTTAATAATTTTGTGTTGCGAATTTTAGTTTTTTCATTGTGTTAATTTTTTTGTGAAAAGTCTAGGTCTCATCTAAGTAGATCTTTGAACACATGTGGATGTCTAGTAATTTCAGCAATTTTTCCAAGACTTACCTTTGGCCCATTGTCTGAGCAGATATACCGTGCCCTTCTAGTAGACAATCAATGTGTTTGATAAGATTGAATCTATGCAACTGTCTTTACATATTGGTCAAACTACATTCAGAGTCCATTAAGCTCAGAACTACATCCAATGCCCCCCATAATAACCCCACTGTCTAAATCAGTGTACGGAACTTCAGTGATTTAATGTTAACACATTAGGATTCTAACACCTCCACTAAAGAATTGCCAAACATGAGACACCCAAAGTACCAGATCACAGGATCCTTCCTGTCTGAAGTTCAGATGCCGCTCATAACAATCTTTTGTATCAAGGATGCTCTCTCTAAGGCAGCTGTGATGGCTACATCAGATGAAATCAGCTCTGTCTGAAACTCAGGTTCATTACAACTTCAAAATGAGAAGCGAGGGAAGGCAGTGTAGATATTAAACAAGTTCAACGCAGTTCGGCTACTTGCAGATTTTGCCGCTGAGTTTGACTCTCACTTGGGAAGTATTTTACTGGCGGAAGGCATGCTGATTGCAGATTAGACTTGGCTCCTTTCGGTGACAAACCTGGAGGAAAATTACCAGCTTATAATATTGAATTTTACCTACATAATTCAACAACCTCTTTGAGCTTGCCTGATGTTTTTCATGCTTCTTAATTTCATGGAGCCAGGATTGGGGCTGAAGTAGGTGATGTTTCTGGAAGAAACAGACCACTTATTGGTCCCAGGTGGCACCAGAGCTTTTGATCCTAATACAACCATTTTTAAGCAGTGCCCGGGACTTGTAAAATTGGTCATTTTATTAGAGAAATACATTGGACTTGCAGTCAGAAAATGCCCTCATTGGGAGCTGCCACCTGATTGGCTGATGATGCAGTCAATGTTTGCAGTCTCTTTCTAGCCAAATATTAGATTTTAGAAATATCTCTGAGCATGCATTTTAGGGAGAGAAGGTCACTCTTTCCATATGGTGAGATACATCCTAGCACATTTGGAAGGGAAGATTATTCAAGCAAGCCGTGGTTTGCATAAAGTAACATTAAAACAGCAATTTTCTAGTTCATAGATTACAATGAACAACCCTCCCAATGCCTATGATAACTTTTAAATCACTGTCCTGTTTGAGTCACACAACAACCAGACATGTCAGGGAAACTTAGAATCATCAGGCCTGCCTTTTGGTCATATGAGACAAGGATCATGAATAGATATGACCAGTCTCCAATGGCTAGAAACAGAGACACTACAGCTGGTGACCCTGCTTTCCAGTGATCTTTCCAGATAATTTATTCTGAGCTTTCCCCATGCCAACAATCTGAACCTCCAGAAGTCTCCAGAGAAGAGTCCCCTGGTCTCATGGTTTAATTCGTCTTTTTAGAGACAGTTAAGAGACAAAGGTATTGAATCTGGATACAGGCAAGAAAGAGGCAAATGGGAAGTGAAATCTATTTTTGCTTCTTCATTGCTTTGCTAGCTGATGAGAACGTGGTGAGACTTAAGGACCACCAGTAACAAACACAGGCACTCTTCTGTTATTTTGCTTATAAAGAGCCAACCTTTTTAGTGGCAAGTCCAGTCGGTCACCATCTTTTCCAGTGGAAATAGTTCTGTTAAGAGTCATCCTACCCTATGAATGTACCTTTATGGAGCAGACCAGAGGGAAAAGTAATTGAATTTAATAAAAGCTGTAACCAATATAAAGCCACAGGGAAATCCATTTCACTTCAAAGCCAAGATGCATGGTTCCTAAATAGAATTAATTGCCTGGCTGTTTCTTCCATCAAATCTCAATCCAACAGCAAAGAATTAATTTCCTTGGCATTTCTTATTTCATAGTCACATGAATTCTCTATCGATGGTTATGGCTGGATTGATAAAAATCATTCTCAAAAATGACAATCTTCAAATTGATCAGTAACCACAGCTGGGAAGTCTTACATTACTGTGCTTAGCAGAGGTAGAAGCTGTTATAGGCAATCTTAATGAATTTGTCAAAGGTGAGACTCATAAGGCCAGTACTTTATGCCCCTTAACTACCACCTCATCCCCCTTTTAAAAGTGTCTTCCCAAAGAAAACAAAAAAAGGGAAGATAACAACAAGAGGGAAGGTTCGCCTCCTCTGGATCCCCTGAAGAGATACTTTGATGTCCTTGCTGGCTCATACCAAGGTTAGTTAAATGCATGTTTAAGCTTCCAACTTGTTGTCTGATTCTATATTGGGGGACCACTCCAGTATAGCAAGATAGAGAAACTATGAGGTCTGATTTTTTGGTCTCCAAAACTGATATTTTGAACAGTTAGCTGCCAAGGTAACATATTGAAGGAGGGGCTTTGGGGAAATGAGGGGGGCAGAGCCTTCATGAATAGCAGTTGTATCTCAGAAAGAGGTCTTATGAACTTCCCTGTCCCTCCACTATGTGAAGACACAGGAAGATGGTATCACTTGCAAGTCGGAAGTGCACCCATGCTGTACACTGTGCCTTGACCTTGATCTCAAGTTTCACTCAGCCTCCGTAACTGTAAGAAGCACATTTCTCTAATTTAGAAGTCATCCAGTTAATGGTATTTTGTTTTTCCCACCCAAATGAGACTGAGACACATGACTACACAAGGCTTGCTGAAGGGACTTCTAGTCTCTATATGCCAAACCATTCCTCACTGGGCCCTTTCATCAGGGTATTGTGTAAGGAAAGGCCTCTTCCTCTAAAGACTGCTATCCCGTGTTTTCCTTCCATAAAACTTCAAATGAAGAAGAGGTAGGATAAATAGGATATGTGTGTGTGTGTGTGTGTGTGTGTGTGTGTGTGTGTGTGTGTGTGTGTGTGTGTGAGAAATACATATACATACACATAGGCACATACACATACTGTGGTGGTTTGAATAGGTATGGCCCCCATATACTCAAGTGTTTGAATGCTTGGCCTATTAGGAGGTGTGGCGTTGTTGGATGTTGGAAGTAGTATGCCACCGTCAGGGCAAGCTTTGAGGCCACCTATGCTCAAGCTATGTCCAGTGTGGCACACAGTCTTCTCTTGGCTGCCTTCTGATCAATATGTAGAACTTTAGGCCTGTCCAGCACCATATCTGCTTGTATACTACTATGTTTTTTGCCATGATGATAATGGGCTAAAACTCTGAAGCTAGCCCCAATGAAATGTTTGCCTTTACTTTGGTCATAGTGTCTCTTCATAGTAATAAAACCCTAACTAAGACACAACACATACATACACATTGCATATGTATACATATATACATACACATAGGTGGAAGAGAGGTGGGATGTGGGAAGCCACCCTCACATTTGCCATTATAAGATGGCGCTGACAGCTGTGTTCTAAGTAGTAAACATAATCTGCACACGTGCAGGGGCAGTTTTCCCGCCATGTGTTCTGCCTTTCTCGTGATGACAACTGAGCCGATGGGCTGCAGCCAATCAGGGAGTAATACGTCCTAGGCGGAGGATAATTCTCCTTAAAAGGGACGGGGTTTTGCCATTCTTTTTCTCTCTCTTGTTTTCTCTCTCTTGCTTTCTTGTTCTTGTTCTTTTTCTTGCTTTCTTGCTCTTGCTCTCTTGCTCTCTTGCACTCTTGCTCCTGAAGATGTAAGCAATAAAGTTTTGCCGCAGAAGATTCTGGTTTGCTGCGTTCTTCCTGGCCGGTCGCGAGAACGCGTGTAAGAGTTGGTGCTGAAACCCGGGAGGACAAGGAGACCCGGGACGAGAAGACCCGGGACGAGAAGACCTGGGACGAGAAGACCTGGGACGAGAAGACCTGGGACGAGAAATCCTGGGACAAGAAAACCTGGGACGGTTACCATCACCGGCGCAAGGAAGATCCCTCATTCCGGAACCAGAACTGCGGGTCACGGTAATGAAGTGTTCCCGTAAAACAGACTGTTGAGAAGGATTCAACTGCGTGAATTCAGAACTCCTCAGCTGGGGAACGGTGGTAATAAAGTGTTCCCGCAACACAGACTGTTGAGAAGGATTCAACTGCGTGAATTCAGAACTCTTCAGCTGGGGAACAGGGTACCCGTAAGTATAGCTTTACAAGGTATGTCTGGTCTTGAACTTTCTAACGAAATTCAAGACAGTCTATCAGAAGTAAAGTGGGAAATAGCTTTACAAGGTAAGTCTGGCCTTGAACTTTCTAACGAAATTCAAGACAGTCTATCAGAAGTAAAGTGGGAAATAGCTTTACAAGGTATGTTTGGCCTTGAACTTTTTCTAGTGTTAGGAGCCTTTTTGTTCCTTTTCACATGTTATCAAGTGGTTAAGGCAGGGCTGAAAATTCTGGATGAAATTCAAGGCAATCTATCAGAAGTAAAGCAGGGAGAGAGAGTAGGAGCAAAGAGGAAATATGGTACACAAAATAAGTATACAGGCCTTTCCACGGGTCTTGAACCTGAGGAAAAGTTTAGGTCAGGTAAGAATACCTGGGGAGAGATTGGAAGGAAGGAGAAGGAAAAAAAAAAGAAAAAAGATCAATTAGCGGAGGTCTCTAGGAGAAGGAGACTATACTCATCACTAGGTAAGCTCAAGGAGCCAGTTCTTAATAGTTCTGAATCATATGAAAAGGCTATTAGGGCCTGGAAGGCGCTCTCCCAAACAGGTGAAGCCACTGGACAACTAACAAAGATCGTCCAGGGACCTCAGGAGTCATTCTCAGATTTTGTGGCCAGAATGACAGAGGCAGCAGGGCGTATTTTTGCAGATTTGGAGCAAGCCGCACCTCTGGTAGAATAGCTTATTTATGAGCAAGCCACACAGGAATGCAGAGCGGCCATAGCCCCAAGAAAGAACAAAGGTTTACAAGACTGGCTCAGGGTTTGTCGGGAGCTTGGGGGACCTCTCACCAATGCAGGCTTAGCGGCCGCCATCCTCCAATCCCAAAAATGCTCCATGGGCAGAAATGAATCAACGCATAGATCTTGTCCAGGAACAACTAGATGTATTATGGCAAATAGCTCAGCTGGGATGTGAACAAAAGTTTCCGGGATTGTCCGTTACTTCCATTCAGTATGAGAAATTTACTAGGGCAGCTAATTTGTCAAAAAGTCTTTCTCAGTATATGTTACAGAATTGGACGGCTGAATTTGAACAGACCCTTCGGGAATTGAGAATTGCCATCATTCAGGTCAACTCCACACGCTTGGACCTGTTCCCTGATCAAAGGATTACCCAATTGGATCTCCTCAGCATTTTCCTTCGTTAAAGAATGGGTGGGATTGATATTATTTGGAGATACACTTTGCTGTGGATTAGTGTTGCTTCTTTGGTTGGTCTGTAAGCTTAAGGCCCAAACTAGGAGAGACAAGGTGGTTATTGCCCAGGCGCTTGCAGCACTAGAACATGGTGCTTCCCCTGATATATCTATGCTTAAGCAATAGGTCGCTGGCCATTCAGCTCTTGCACCCCATGAGGCTAGTCTCATTGCACGGGATAGAGTGAGTGTGCTTCAGCAGCCCGAGAGAGTTGCACGGCTAAGCACTGCAGTAGAAGGGCTCTGCGGCATATATGAGCCTATTCTAGGGAGACATGTCATCTTTCAAGAAGGTTGAGTGTCCAAGTGTCCTTCTCTCCAGGAAAAACGACACGGGAGCAGGTCAGGGTTGCTCTGGGTAAAAGCCTGTGAGCCTAAGAGCTAATCCTGTACATGGCTCCTTTACCTGCACACTGGGGATTTGACCTCTATCTCCACTCTCATTAATATGGGTGGCCTATTGCTCTTATTAAAAGAAAAGGGGGATCTGTGGGAAGCCGCCCTCACATTTGCCATTATAAGATGGCGCTGACAGCTGTGTTCTAAGTAGTAAACATAATCTGCACACGTGCAGGGGCAGTTTTCCCGCCATGTGTTCTGCCTTTCTCGTGATGACAACTGAGCCGATGGGCTGCAGCCAATCAGGGAGTAATACGTCCTAGGCGGAGGATAATTCTCCTTAAAAGGGACGGGGTTTTGCCATTCTTTTTCTCTCTCTTGTTTTCTCTCTCTTGCTTTCTTGTTCTTGTTCTTTTTCTTGCTTTCTTGCTCTTGCTCTCTTGCTCTCTTGCACTCTTGCTCCTGAAGATGTAAGCAATAAAGTTTTGCCGCAGATGATTCTGGTTTGCTGCGTTCTTCCTGGCCGGTCGCGAGAATGCGTGTAAGAGTGGGAGAGAGAGATATTGTTGCAAAAACTGAGCCTGGATAGGGCCTTTGTCAGAGGGTGTCTTGCCTGGGGTGAAAGAACAGGGCATCACAGATGTTCAGAAGTGATTCTAAGAAAAGTACTGGATAGGTGAAAGGCCAAATGGAATCATATCTATGAGCAAATGTGTTCAAATGACTATTATATTAGTCAGGGTTCTCTAGAGTCACAGAACTTATGGATAGTCTCTATTGAGTAAGGGAATTTGTTATGATGACTTACAGTCTGTAGTTCAATACCCAACAATGGTCAGCTGTAAATAGGAAGTCCAAGAATCAAGTAGTTGCTCAGTCCCACAAGGCTAGTAGATTCCAACAGATGTGCTGGCAAGTAAATGCAAGTGGGCAGAAAGTGAATCTTCCTTCTTCTAATGTCCTTATGTAGGTCTCCAGCAGAAGGTGTGGCCTGGATTAAAGGTGTGTGCCACCAGGCCTGGATCTGGGACTTGTTTTGTCCCAGGCTGACCTTGAACTCCTTGCCCAATCTCCTGGGATTAAAGGTGTATAGTACCTTGCCTACGATTTTCATGGCCACAATGCCTCAAGATCTCCACACCGATATCCAGGTCAGAAACTTGTATCTCCCAGCCTCAAGATCTGGATCACAGGTGAGCTTTCCAATTCTGGATTGTAGTTCATTCCAGACACAGTCAAGTTGACAACCAGGAGTAGCCATTACAACTGTGGTGGTTAGTTTTCATTGTTGATTGACCAGCTTTAGCATCTCCTAGGAGACATAGGTCTGGGTCTGCATATGAAGATCATTCAGATTGTGTTATCCCAAAGACATCCCTAAATGTGAGGGATGCTATCCCATGAGCTGTGGCCCCAGAGTAAATAAAGAAAAGAGATTGAGCTGATCATTCCTCTCCTGCTTCCTGCAGTGGATGTGACGTGGCATGTGCCTGTCACTCCCGCAGTGTTTGCTTCTCCTCCACGATGGACTGTCACCCCTACAACCTTAAGTTAAAATAAACCTGTCCGTCCTCAAGTTTCTTGCTAGGTATTTTGACCACAGCAATGAGATTAGTAACAAATACAATGATTAATATCAAACTCATGAGACAATGAGAAGGAAAAAGGGTTTACATATGATATCAATTAGGTTTATCCACAATAGTAAGATAATAGAGAATCATCTGAATGCCCCAAGGAATTGACTAGATAAATTACAGTTTATTAGACTGGTGGTATGATGATACCAAGAGTAAAGTATTTGCTGTATAAACTATGAAGAGTAGAGAAAGGTGTGCATGATATAAAATTTAGAAAGACAAGTAAATACACACACACACATGTCAAGAACTATGTAAATTCAGGAACAGGCAAAAATAGAAGTAAAATAATACACAAGAAATATTTATGCCAGGGGGTAGTGAATTACCAGTGGTTTGAAAGTACCTCTTGCATTTTATTTTACAGGATGATTTTATATGTGTCCATATAAAATGGAGTGGCATCTTAGAAAATGGAACTTCTTGTGAGAGGTTATGTGCATCTCATCATCAGAAATGTCAGCTTGTGGTTCAAGTGATCTCAGGTGCCTGCTGGAGTTTAACTACATCCCAGAGGCCAGAGCAGTCTGAGTGTGAGGGCAAAACCATTACTTTCTCCAAGGGCCAGACAGATCCCTTTATTAACCTCTGTTTACAGCTCAGCTTTGCTGGAGTTATCTGATCCCCAGCTAAAGGCTTCAGACACAGTCTGGCTTCCAATGGGTAGTGTGTGTATGCATGCCTGTGGGGTATAAAAGTGCAAGTGTGTGTGTGTAGGTAGGTAGGTGTGTGTGCAAGTGTGTCCAGGAGTGTGTGCAGGTGTGCAGACAGATGTGTATCCAGGTGGGTGTCCAGGTGTGCATCCATGTGTGTGTGTGCAGGTGTATGTGTACAGAGAACACCCTCTCAAAGGCTCTCTACCATTTTGCCTCAGAGAACATTAAGTCTCTGAGTCAAATCCCAAGCCACAGCAGTAGCTGTGAGCAGTAGAACACAAACTCTGGATGAGGGTGTGGCTAGACTTCTGAAAGAAGTTCTAGAGAGAAGGGCATGCTGGGAACAGAAGTGCTCATTCAGGCTTGCTGACTACAAGTGATTATTGGACCAATTCATTTTAGCATCTCAGAGAGAGAGAGAGGAGAGGAAATTGAAAACCGAGCTGTGCAGTTGGAAGAAAATCATTGATGACCATGGCAGACAGAGTGTCACAATGGAGACAGCTTGTCCATCAGGGGCTCCCACCTCCGCCTCAGTGGACACCTGAATGCCAAGAGCTCTGAGGGGCCCAAGCCTAACAGCCACATTGAATACCCCAAGGAGGTACTGGGGTAGAGTAAAGGTGCCTATATAGATATGGTTCTCCGCTATTGGGGTCCCTAACCACCTTGCCCTGGTGGGATTATTAGTTGCTATCTTTCTTGCTAAAGAAACTTGATTCAAACCCTAATAGTTCTTTCCTACATTTTCCAAGAAAATCTTTTAGAAAAATCTCTTTCAGTTCCTGGTGTGAGAGCTCCATTAGTAAAGTGCTTGGGGTGACAGCATGAGGCTCAGAGCTCCTCCTGTGATCACAGTGCTTGCCAGGGGTGGTGCTGGGGTGGGGGAGTGCCGGGGTGGGGGGAGTGCTGGGGAGGGTGATGGGTTGGGGATGGGGATGCTGGGGTGGGGGGAGTGTTGGATGGGGAGGGGCAGGCGGTCCCTCAGAGCTCTGGGCAGCCAATCTAGTTGAATTCAGACTTTGTTTCACAACTATATACAATAAGGTGGGAAAGCTATTGAGGAAAAACACCCAGCACTGACCCCTGACCCCTGGCCCTATACACACAGCCACACATGAGACCAACATTTATAAGTGCACACATAGTCGTGTATATGGTCATCCAGAAAGTGTAGCCCTCCAGGCTCTCTTTGAATTACAAGCCATATTAATAGAAAATGTGACACCACTACCACTCACTATCTAGAAGGCCAGGGAAATTCAAGTCTCAGTGATTATTTCTGACCAACAGACAGTGCAGAAAGGAATCCCACCTTATGAGCTCTGACTGCTCAGCCTCTGCAAGTTCTAGCTTTCTCTTATAAGCCAATAGCTGGGAACATTTTCTGGATAATGACCACTCCACGACAGACTTAATCACTGTCATGTTGAAAAATCTGGATACTGCTTTGGGTTTTGTTTTGTTATGTTTTGTTTTGTTTTCTGTTTTTTATGTTTGTTGTTGTTTTGCCCCTTCTACAAATGACATTTCTTGGAGCATCCCCATATGTATTGTTTCTCAAGGATATTTGGCTTCCAGAACTCAGATCTAACAGAAAACATAAAAATATTTTCTATAAGATATATAATATTTATGCTTATAAGTTAAATATCTGAATGGGCAAAGGTGGTTGTAAAGTTGGCACGTGTGAAGCCAGTGACTGTCAATTCTTGCAGAGCACTCCTGCCTTTTCCTGACCTTCCGGACTCTTCATCTTGTTCTCTCTCTCTCTCCAGACTTAGTCTCTTCTCCTAAATTTTGTGCCTGACGTTTCTTCATACACATTTTAACCATGTACAAATACACACATGCCCTTGATCTTCCTTGCTCTATAGTACACTGTTTATAATTTTTGTGAACATCTTGTTTATGTTCCTGGTATCCATAGGTCCAGATTTCTCTCAGAGTGAACTTAGGCATGCTTCTGTCATATATGTTAAATGCGGCAATTTAATCATACATGGTCTGTTATGGGCAGTATGGCAGTCAACTTCATGATTCCCTGATGTGTATGTTCAGACAGACAGTACAGTTGGCATGTGGACTTTCAGCATCCATAGCGCCTCGTCTGTGACAGGAACGCATACACAAGAGAGGAATCCTCTCTGGTCCTCTGGGGTCAAGGAGTGTGTCCAGAGTAGGAGTGTGATATGTCTTTCCTTGGTGCCTCTGTATTTTGACTAATCTTTGATAATGAGACAAACAGAACACATGATAAATGGCCCATGTCATTCCCCAGAGCTTAACATGGAGCCCCCATAACAATTAGAAAATTAAAGAAACAAACATCACAGGACTGCTGGGATAATCCATTGATGGAAAGCAGGATGACATCGTCTGAAAGAACAGGATGACATCACTTGAAAGAGCAGGATGACATCATCTGAAAGAGCAAGATGACATCATCTGCAAGAAGACTGATCTTAGCACATGGGCCTTTGTGCAAGGATCTCCCCAGCCAGACTCTTCTGCAACTTAAAAAAAAATGAACATTTAATCACAGCACAGCAGTGTGTGTGTGAGAGATAGAGACAGAGACAGAGACAGAGAGACAGAAACAGACACACACACAGAGAGGCAGGAGGGTTCTGTTTTAGATTTCAGTCCTGTGGTGGTCTTGAACATAGTCCCAGGATACTAAGATTACAGAATATGTCACCACACCCAACATCAGGACTTTATTCTCAACGGAGCTAAATTCTAGTCGGTATCTGTAGCCCCTTGGGTCATGGTTCATTTTCTTTTGTCAATTTTAATGTCTTAAGTTTTATAGTATGTCTTTAAATACTGTATTTTATATAAATATATAGTTCTGTAATTACCCTTACATTTTGCATATAAGTGTATTATATACATACACATAAATGATCATATATAAATCTTATATATTTTATGACTATATACAGAAATGAATACACTTCAAATATAATTTAAATGCATTATTAAAAATTTATATCTGAACTCATTTAAAATATTTTCACATATAGGGATGTAGTTAAGCATATAATGTGAACTATACAGTGTAAATGACATTGGGGGGTGAGGTCAGTACTGAGGCAGCTGACGTAAGAAACAAAGAAGGTGATCATAAAATAATAGTTGAAAGCTTTTCCTTCTCATTGCCACTTCTGGGCATGCAGATATGGCCTGGGAACACTCCTGACTGCTCATGTATACCTCCAGTGGCTGGTATGGCCCGGCTGCACTCCTAAGTACCTATGTCTACCTCCACTGGATGGTATGGCCTGGGAGCACTCCTAAGTGCGCATGTCTACCTCCGTTGCCTAGCATGGCCCGAGAGCACTCCTAACTGCATATTGCCTGGTATGGCCCAGGAGCACTCCTAACTGCGCATGTCTACCTCCCTTGCCTGTAAAGCTGTGGACTTGTTAATCTAGATGCAGTTGGACTAACCGAAGCTCTAGTCATTATACTTAATTGGGCAAGTGGCCCTCTGAGCTGTCTATAAACTGTGTGTTCACAATGAGGTAATTAATAACGCCACTTCCTTTCGGGAGACGTATCATTAGCCATTATTTCTAGAAACATGACATTGATCTCTTTATTCAGAGAGGTAATTGCAGGTTTCTGAAAAGAGTGTATGGTTTACCCAACAATTCCCGACAAATGACATCATCGCTGAGAAGTAAAACCCACAAAATCTGTCATTTCAAATCCATGGCTGGGATTTAATTCCCTAGGTGGGGGGTTGGGGGGGGGAGATCCTGAATCAGGGAGGGGAGGTGTTTTGGGATAGAAATGAGAGCAAAATATAATATAGCTTTATATTTTAACTTATTAGTTATTTCTTTAAGAGCTGTTGTAGGCAGAGAATTTGTGCACATTTGGGAGTATAGGAAGAAGACAAACAAAAGAAGCCATTAAAAAAAAGTTTGTGGCTGCTTTTTAATAATGGCCTTCCTATTGTGTCTTAGACCCCACTCACAAATGAATTTAATTTCAATATTACCATGTGAAAGCCCATGCATTAAATCTAGTTCTTGACTTTAAATAATAAGCATGAAAATGCAGCCACACAGAACTTGACATTTCACATGACTTGTGTCTATCCTGTTGAGCAAGAAATAAGCAAGGATTTCAGAGTAACTCCAGGTGAACCTGGAGCCCTCAGGTCAGCTCTACATCAGTGTTCACATTAAATTGAAAAAGTCTACCTGCTATATTTCACCTTCTTTAGTGGACTTTCTAAGATAGTAGTCAGGGTTTTTGGTTTGTTTGTTTGTTTTTTCTTTTAAAGAAAGACCTTTATTAACTTGGGTTATTTTCTTTCCAGTTTCAAATTGTTCTGGTTTTCAGAAGAGCCCCTGTGCATTGATTAATGATGCTAAAACCAACTGCATGAGATTCAGCTGGCTTTCAGAACAGCCCTTGTTCTTTTGATACTGTGAACCTTTCACATATTGGTGAATTTGGAAATCATGATTTTTTTCCCCCAAAATATCTTTCTCATTTGGCACAGATGAAATCGCAGAGAAACGAGGTGCTCCATGTTTGTCATAAACTTCATTTTTAAAAAGATGCCATTGGGCCAGCAAAAATGAAAGATGCTGCAAATTAGTTTGTAACAGAGTGCACTTTCTGTTTTCTTAGGCAAACAGGGCAGGTTGACATAGGGGGAAAGTCCTAGTGTGTAGAAAACTGCCCAGCTTTGTTTACCTGGAGGTTAGGGAATTTGCTGAATGCTGTTTACTCTGCTGCAATGTATACTTCTTAATGTTTGTGATAATGGGTTAACAACAACAATACCACGTTTTTTGTCTGTCATGGAGTTAGTGTGTCTCAATGCACTGAAGGAAGCGATTCCTGAAGGGACCCCACTTAACTGGCTATTCAGCTTCTCTTCGATTCTGATAAACAAGAAAATCATTTGAATGTGGACTTTCTTATGAAATCTAATAACTTTCAACCTAGAAACAATAAACTGTCACAGGTACAAAGAGTTGGTGAGGTGGTACTGCCCAGACCTGATCAACATTTAGCCTGCAAAGAGGAGGCAAAAAAAAAGCGGGGGCGGGCTTCCAGGAAAGTTTAAAGCACCAACACTGAGCCCATAAACATAAGTTTAAGAATGTGAGAGAAACTTTCTGAAAGAAACTAGCTCATTTAAATTTTAGTCTAATAAACAATGGTGGTTCTTCAGTGTGATGTTCAAATGCTTCCATAATTTGAACTGTAGGGCTAAGATGTCATTTAATATCTCTATACCAAATGAGAAGATATTACATTGAATAATTTGGATTTTAAGATTTTGAGCCTTAGAGGTGCTATTTATTTATGGCTTATGAGTTTTAAAACTGTAATCTCACAATGAATTTGGTTAACATTATTAAAAGCCACATCTTAAACAGCTGTGGTTTGTTAAATATATTAACTTTGTTAGTACCGTTGTCTATTGGATTTTCTTTTTAACATGTCAGGAGCACACGCATCTTAATCTAAGTTTGTCCTAAATGCTCGATTTTTCCTCCAAATTTACCTAGTTAATTATACGTATGTGTCATTTTGCTCTTGCAGAGAGCAACTCCATCTAAGATGTACTTGGCACTTGAGAAAGAATTTTTTTTTTTTTACTTAAGAGAATAATCACTCCTGTAAAGAATCCAAAACTCTAATTTCTTTTTCACATCCAGCCCCAGATATTCTCAATATCCTCCTTCATTTCCAAGGGGGATACTAGGGGAGGGGCTGAGATAGGGACACCCTGGGAGAGCCCTGAGCTTCAGTGTACTACAAAAGCTTTCTTAAAAAGGGACAGGTTTCTGGACTTTCTTGGTTTTAGGGATTGGAAAGTGTCTTGGTGTCTGGGTTGCTTCCCTAATATCTCGAATTATTCTATATGTGGCGAATGAACAATGGACGTCTCCGAGAGCATTTAAGTCTAACAAATAAGTTCTGGCTACATCAACTCGGTGCATGGAGTTGGTTTCTGTCTTTCTTTTCCTGCCTTGACGGGTCTGATAGAAATCAGAAGCTTCTCTGCTCTTTGGATTTTTAAGTAGGAAAGAAAGACCAGGTTAAGGCGTAGATGCCTCTCCCTGGGCCCACTGAACCCGAACCAAGTGGCTATAGGTCACAGGAACAAGGGGCCCATTGTTGTCTTCATTAAGCAAACCCACCATGCCGATGAATGGGAAGCATTTAAAAGGTAAAATAATTCACTAGACTTTGGATGTGTTTCTCTTTAATTAGTCTGATGAGTCCTGAGTCTGAGGACTTGTCAAACACCTGGTATTAACCCTGTGATGCTGACCTTCAGTCAGGAAAACTCAAGGATGGGTGGAGGGGGGGGGGTTTAGCTGAATGAGAACCCCCTTTTGTGAGCCTGTGTTTCAGATGAAAAGAATCATTACCACAATGATACTTCTAATTATACTGTCATTAGGATACATCCTGGGTTAGCAGTGGTGCAGGGAGCCTTGCTTTTAGATAACATGACCCAGGATAGGGAAGAAAGGAAGCCTGGGAGATGGTTAACCCTTTCACCAGACTCAGTCCAACCTAAGTCCTCAGAGTATAACTCAAGCACTTGCTACTGACAAACTGTGAGTGCATCCTACATCAACCAGAAGAGTCATTTGTACCATTCCTGTTCAGAGTTGAGTACCACCAGTTCAGTGCCAGTGGGCATACTGTTTCATAGGATATGTCAGCCTCTATAGGAGACCTGTTATCAACCAGCAGGACTTCAGTATTAATAATTCCAGAGTGAGGGTGCAAGAGCTAAGACACTGGCTATAGGGCACTGTGTTTGCAAAACAGTGGAGCTTTTTCACGAAAAACTTGGATTTGGGAGTCTGATAGCCTGGAGTTGAATCCCAGCTTCATAACTCATTATATCCATGGCTTTGAGTGAACATGTTTAAGCTCTGTGTTTCTTAGCTGTTAAATGGAAAAAATGATTGGAAGGTCACTGTGGCTCAGGCCTTTATGGCTGGACATGGTGGTGCAGGCCTTTAATCCCAGTATTTGGGAAGCAGAGATGGTGGCTCTCTCTGTGTTTGACACCATCCTGATCTACATGGTCCTGAGTCCTGAGTTCCAGGACTACATGGAGAGATTCTGTCTCAAACAAGCAAACAATTGCTCCCCCACCACCAATAAAGGAAACAAATAGTTGTGTCTCAGTGCACAGAGCTGTTAGGAGGCAAAGTGGGTATTTGCTGATTCGTTTCTAATGTTAGATATCACAAAGTGCACTGCAAGCTTTGGGAAACGATTGATGATGTAGTTGCTAAGTCTTTTGTGTGCACATCCATATTACGCATATGTGGGCACTTGCATATTGAGGCCTGAGACTCGACACAAGGATTCATCCTCACCTCAGTCCATCTTATATACTGAAGCAAGGTCTCTCATTGAATTCAAAGCTGTCTGATTCAGCTAGCCAGCTAAGGGTCCTGTCTTACATAAAGCAGACTTATGTAAAGCAGACTGCTGTATCTGCCTGGCCTTTACATGGGCATTGGAGAGTCTGACCTCAAGTCCTCAAGTTCACATAGTAAGCAGTTTACCCACTGAACCATTTCCCCAACCCCCAAGCTGAAGTCTCAGTAAGGTGAGTGTACACATTCCTGAAATTACTAGACACTCAGCCATTCCTGCCTATGATATGCAGAACCTCCTGACCAAGCCTGTATGTCTGGAGTTAGATATTTGTAATTTCTGTGGACTCTAGATAAATGTATCTGAAGAAGACTGGCTATCAATGGAATTCTTTGTTCTCCAAGCCTGCCTGTCTGCTTCTAAGTACAAGCTCCTCAAAACTGTTTTGGTATAAATGCCCAATAAGACATATTTTTCTAATAAGGATGGTATGTTTTGTGTTGGTGACATTTGGAGAGCTCAAATGATAATGTTAGAAAAAGTCTCAGAATATTTTCAGGACTTTATTCTTCAGAACAATGAACCACAATGCCCCAAATGGGGTCATGGATTTCAGTGAGAATAAATCCAATCCTGTTGACATCTTTGAAAAACTGTATCTGCCCCAGACTTCAGTTGGCACTGAGATTTCAAAAAAAGATTTTATTTCACATATTCTCTTCATACATATAAATGGATTTACATGTAAGAGAAGAATGTGAACTATTTGAAAGAATAGCACTATTTATATTTAAACTATTCTTATTCTTTATGGTGATTCTTTTTGGTCTGTGTTGAACAATAGCCTAGAGAAACCACAATTTCAACTATTGTAAAATAAATCGGTCTTGAATTTCACACTTCAAGGGTGTGGATTTTTTTGTGAGGCATAACGAAAAGATTGTATTGAGGGGATTGATATTGCTAACAAATAAGAATGAAGATCTAGTGTCACTGTGGGGTGAGGCAAGTGTAGCCAGGGAATTGTCTGCAGTTTGCCTCCAAACCCACATCTCCCCTCTCTCTGTCTCCCTTTCTCCAAAATACACACTAGTCACATCACATTCTAGGTAAAGATTTGATTTTACAGCTCCCTAATCAAACCACTATGCAACATTTCTAATCCATTAGTGGGGATTTTTATTAAGTAGAGTCATTATTTTTATTTTTAAGCCCTTCTATGATGAATTTACAATCCATACATGGAGAGGGGGGTTGGAGCATGCTAAAGTCACTTGATTTTGAACTCTGAAGGTAGCTAAATCCAGGAGCTGCTTAATTTCTGTGACCATTGTAAAGATGACAGTGTATTGCTATGAATTTTAATTAAAATAGCAGACTTTGTTTAATCCTTTTATTAAAGAAAAAAATCTCCCACAATGCAAGTAAAAAAGTACGTGTAAGACATCAGTTCATTTTTGAGATCTTTGAATATCTTGTCTGCTGTGCAAGTCCCATAAGCTAAATCCAACACACTCATTTACTCCCCAAGCAGATAGTTCCCCTCCTACTTTGTGCAAAAATGTAGAGCCCCAAATTTGTTTTTAAGTATAATTAGGCCCCTAAAATGTGTGGCTGTTCTCTGAAAACTCTATTGCTGAGCTTTTTTTTGCAATACAAGTTAATTAACTGGATTTAGATATTTGCAAGATGATATATTTAATGGGATTACCGCTCATATAATGTTCTCAGTGACTGATTTGGAGTCTAAGCTCACAGGACCAGGGCTGAATTTCCAGCTCTTTGAGAGTTAATGTTGTGTTAAGGAAAAGTACAATCTGACCCTCATTGTTCATGAATAGGTAAGCTATTCCCGTGAAATGGAGCTGGGCCCTACAAGGGCTGTGGCCTGGCAGATGCGTGATCTGGAGGGTGCAGACCATCACATTCCAGCAGCTGCCCCAGGTAGCTGGAACCCCACACCTGAACTCCTCACAAGTTCAAGGCAATTGTGTCTCAGTCAAAATAGAATGGCCCATTCATTCTCCACAGTCTGTCTCCCAAGTGGGGTCAATCAGATGCCCCAGCCCTTCAGGCTTAAAAGATAAACACTCATGTTTTGGTTGGTTGGGAGTTAAAAATGGAAGCAGGGAAGCAGGCAACGCTGCTCTTCACCCTGAGACCGGGCCATTGTGAGCATGGAATGCTCTAATTCCATCTGTCAATGTGGGCATTCAAAATATTTGTGATTATTTTATTAGACAGGGTGGAAACGTAAGGGATAGTGGTGCCCTTGGGAGGAAGGAAGGTCAGTGTAGAAATGAGAGCTGTAAGAAAGAGAGAAAATGAGAAAGAGGAAGAGAAAGAAAGAAAAGAAACAGAAATGGAAGGAGGAGGGGAGGTCGAATGGAGGGGGAGAGGAGGAGGAGGGACCTTTTTACTCTTGGCTACATTTCTCTCTCTGTCTCTCTCTCTCTTTCTCTCTCTCTCTCTCTCTCTCTCTCTCTCTCTCTCTCTCTCTCTCTCTCCCTCTCTCTCTGTGTATGTGTGGTTTTAAAGCAAATATATTTTGGCCCATCAGCTGGATATATTCTACTGCCTCCTCAGTTGTTGAACATATTATTAGTGACTATAATTTCAATCTTTCTCTTCAGAGTACTGCTGTAAAAAGGACATTTTAACTAAACTGTTGAAATTTGTGTTAAATGTATAAATATTAGCTCAGTCAGACCCCTATTAAGACGTTTAAGTTCTCATGCACTCAGTTGGAAGGCTGGATCTTGGTACTTAATTCTTCATTTCCATTGTGAATGAAACACTTCTTGTACTTGACCTATCAAGGTCATTTTGAGAATATGCCTTTAACTCAACCATCACTGGAAACCGTCGAGCCCAGAATGGCATTAAAAACACTGGTCCTCAACCTTCCTAACGCTGCGACCCTTTAATTTAGTTCCTCATATTGTGGTGACCCCCAAACCACAAAATTATTCTTGTTGCTGCTTCATAACTGTAATTTTGCTACCTTATGAATCACAATGTAAATATCTGTGTTTTCCAATGGTCTTAGGCGACTCCTTTAAAGGGTCGTTAGCCCCCCCACCCCACGGGCATTGTGACTCACAGGTTGAGAACCACTGCATTAGAAGAAAGTTCACTCTAATTTACTCAGCAGCTGGGGGGGGGGGTTAAGATCTTTTCATCTTTTGGTTGAAGCCCATCTTTGATAAGGCCACCTTAGCTTGTTTGCGTCTTCATGTGTGTCCAACTCTGAAGGTTCGGGGTTGGTTTTATTGCTTGATTGAACTTTGTGTAAGTCCAGGGATCGATGTTGCCCTCTGGCTCTCTGCTCACTTTCTTCACCCTTTCCTCAGGTCTTAGTTACTTTTTAAGCCTCTGCTGATCTGTAAGACCAGGTCAATCCCTGTGTCAGAGGTATTGGTACCTCATGTATGGTTCCCATGGGACCGAACAGAACTGTGCCTTTATGTGCATTCATGTTCTATTCCTTTTTTTTTAATTGGGTATTTATTTCATTTACATTTCCAATGCTATCCCAAAAGTCCCCCACATGCTCCCTCACCCACTCCCCCACCCACCCACTCCCACTTCTTGGCCCTGTCGTTACCCTGTACTGAGGCATATAAAGTTTGCATGACTAATGGGCCTCTCTTTCCACTGATGGCCAACTAGGCCATTTTCTGTTTTTTTTTTATTTTTTGTTTTTGTTTTTTTGTTTTTTGTTTTTTTTTCCATTTTTTATTAGGTATTTAGCTCATTTACATTTCCAATGCTATACCAAAAGTCCCCCATACCCACCCACCCCCACTCCCCTACCCACCCACTCCCCCTTTTTTGGCCCTGGCGTTCCCCTGTACTGGGGCATATAAAGTTTGCGTGTCCAATGGGCCTCTCTTTCCAGTGATGGCCGCCTAGGCCATCTTTTGATACATATGCAGCTAGAGTCAAGAGCTCCGGGGTACTGGTTAGTTCATATTGTTGTTCCACCTATAGGATTGCAGATCCCTTTAGCTCCTTGGGTACTTTCTCTAGCTCCTTCATTGGGGGCCCTGTGGTCCATCCAATTGCTGACTGTGAGCATCCACTTCTGTGTTTGCTAGGCCCCGGCATAGTCTCACAAGAGACAGCTCTATCTGGGTCCTTTCAGCAAAATCTTGCTAGTGTATGCAATGGTGTCAGGGTTTGGAAGCTGATTATGGGATGGATCCCTGGATATGGCAGTCTCTAGATGGTCCATCCTTTTGTCACAGCTCCAAACTTTGTCTCTGTAACTCCTTCCATGGGGGTTTTGTTCCCAATTCTAAGAAGGTGCAAAGTGTCCACACTTTGGTCTTCGTTCTTCTTGAGTTTCATGCGTTTAGCAAATTGTATCTTATATCTTGGGTATCCTAAGTTTCTGGGCTAATATCCACTTATCAGTGAGTACATATTGTGCGAGTTCCTTTGTGATTGGGTTACTTCACTCAGGATGATACCCTCCAGGTCCATCCATTTGCCTAGGAATTTCATAAATTCATTCTTTTTAATAGCTGAGTAGTACTCCATTGTGTAAATGTACCACATTTTCTGTATCCATTCCTCTGTTGAGGGGCATCTGGGTTCTATTTCTAATACAACCTTTAATTTTGAAATAGTTAAGACTCATAGGAACATTAGGACTCCGAAGCTTGTGTGGCCATGACTCGGATTCCTACCATAGACTCGTTGGCCATAACCACAGTATGATGTCAAAACACTGGTGCAGGTGCCTGGGAGGTAGATAGTTCAGTCTATAAACTACAGGGAGATAGCTCCGTCTCTAAACTATTTGGCTTCCATGAACTCATGAGAATCTGGGTTTGGTCCCCAGAACCTATGTGAGGAAAAGCAGAGGGCTTATAATCCCAGTACTAGGGAGGTAGGGATGAGTGTACCCGTGGGGATAGTTGGCCAGCCAGCCTAGCCTGCTGGGTGAATTCCAGGTCAGTGAGATGCTCTATCTCAGAAACATTCCATAGTGAATACGCCCTGGTGAATGACATCCAAGGTCTTCTGGCCTCCATGTGTACATGTATGTGTGCCAACATGAATATGCACAGGAACACAAGTATTTGCACACGGATAGTGTTATGTTACTTTTGATTCTAGTAGAAATGCTAAAATCCTAAAAGTTTACATAAATGCACGTGGATGTTGTTTTAGGAGATTGGAAGTCTGGTAGCAGTCATCGAAAATGGGATACAGAACCTTTCCTTCCCCGAAAGGGGCCTTCCCTCCTCAGCCCTTACTCGTGGTGACCTCTGCTCTGCTCTCCATCTCTATAATGTGATGCATTTGGGAATGCTATGCAAGCAGAATCCTAAAATGTCAGCCTCTGCCAGTGGCTCTGAAGCTCTTATCATTTTTGGCGGGGGGCGGGGAGGACAACTCACCCAAGATGTTTGTAGGAATCAGTCAGTTGTCTGTGTCTCTCTTATGTCTCAGCAGTATTCTCTGTCTGGGCAGATCCTAGCTCCTTATTCATTCACTTGTTAGAGAATATTTGTTTTTTCCAGTTTGGGTCTACTACAAATGCAGGCCCCACAAGCATCCGCATACAAGTTCTATATATATTCTTTTCTTAGATAAACATTAAGTGTGATTGTTGGGTTATGTAGTGTGTAATGAGAAAAAAAAAACCCAACTGCTTTGTGGCATGACAGCATTGCTCTCTGCTTTCATCAGCAGCATGGTGACACTTACACTTGGTCCTTTATCCTGTGAGTTGTTTCCGGAAGAGCGCAATAGTATCCACACCTTTGATTTGTGTTAACACCTGGCAGTGCTGTGTGGTTTACATGCTTTTACTTGACATGTTCCTTTCCTTTCCTTTTCCTTTTCCTTTTCCTTTTCCTTTTCCTTTTCCTTTTCCTTTCCCTTTTCCTTTCCTTTTCCTTCTCCTTTCCCTTCCCTTTCCCTTTCCTTTCCTTCCCCTTTCCTCTCCCCCTTCCCCTTTCCCTTTCCCCTTTCCTCTTCCCCTTCCTTCCCCTTTCCTTTCCTTCCCTTTTCCTTTCCTTCCCTTTTTCCTTTCCTTCCCCTTTCCTTCCCTTCCCTTTTTCCTTTCCTTCACCTTTTCCTTTCCTTCCCTTTTTCCTTTCCTTCCCCTTTTCCTTTCCTTCCCTTTTTCCTTCCCTTCCCTTTTCCCTTCCCTTCCCTTTTCCCTTCCCTTCCCTTTTCCCTTCCCTTTTCTCTTCCCTTCCCTTCCCCCTTCCCTTCCCTTTTCCCTTCCCTTACCTTTTCTACCATATTGTCCCAGGCTACATTTTTCCTTAAAAAAAAATCATCTTAGGTGGTATTTTTCATAGGAAACTTCTTAACTTGGTTTATCTTTTAATTTTTTTAAATGGAGAATACACTTAGGAACATGCTGAGGACAGTTTACCCAATCCTAAATCAAAATGTTTCCTTTTGAAAGTTGTATCATTTCAGATCTATGCCTCACTGTTTGTGATTTTTGCTTAGAGACTGACTTCTGGTTGAAACTTCCTTCGTTGATGCCTTTAGCTGACGTCCCTGTTGGACAAGATGTCAGTCTTCAACCAGATTCCTCCTGTGGCTTCGTTGAACATTGGTGACCATCCTTATGTGGGGCTTTGCTGATGAGTGGTTGGTTGATTTCACCCGCACTAGGCTTCATGAGGGCAGAGTCCATTCCTTCCCCCACTTTCCTGCTTTCTTCTCCATTATCTGTCCAGTGTTTACCATGGGGAAATTGTTTGCCTATTTCCGAAGTGCTGGGATCGCAGTAGTGTGCTGCTATGCCTTGCTTTTATGTATTTACCAGGGATCTGAACTTGGGTCCTGATGCTTGGTCAGCAATTGCCTTACAACTGCAGGACGGCCTCAGCACGGTTGGACTTGTTGCTATAATCTAAATACACGTTCCTGGGAGGCATGCATCCAGGTTCTTTAGTATATTAGTTACTTCCTCACCATGTGGCCTCATACCTGAAAGAAAATGGTTAAGGGAAGTTAAGGGGTTTTTTGTTCCACTGTTGTGTATAATTAAACAAACAAACAAACAAACACCCACGCTTGATCCGGCTAGGCCCTGGGACCAGCAGCTGCCTGCCTGCTAGCCAACACCTCTCCCACAAACGCCAAGATCACCCTCCCAGTTATGCTCCAAGGACAGCCTCCGCCATGTAGCTGGCCATGGCTCCCTCGCTGCCCCTGCCAAGCCACTCAGTGCTGCCCCTCCTGCGAACACCCAGAGTCATAGCACATGCTCCACTGACTGGCCGGCCAGCCCCCACCCCACGCCCCAGCCCCACCACCCCGCGGCTAGCCCTGCAGACCACCAATGACTGCCCTGGTCTCACCCAGCTCCCTTTAACCCCATGAAAGGAAAACACTGGACACTTTTATATTTTAAAACTGATCAGATAACTCAAAGGCTGGGCAAAGAATATCCTGCCCCATCTTCCTTGGCCTTCTCAGTTGCCTGAAGAGGCCACAAACTACCTGTGCCCCGAGAAACATACGTGTCTGCAGCTCTTAACTGTCAGATTCCCATCTTCTCCCCATCCTCTTATTCCTGTCCTGCCCAGAAATCCTGCCTTCTTGGCTTCTGCGATCTTTATTTCACCAACAAAAATCAGGGAAACAATTAGGGAAGCACTCCCTGCATTCCATTGTATTAGGGAAGGCTGTTAGAGTGTGTGCTAAAGAGTGCTTACAACACTCCAAATCAGGAAGCAGAGAACAGGGCAAGAATAAGGCCTGCCATAACTCTTGAAGCCTACCTCTAGCTCCCTACTTCCTCCACTTAGGCTCCCACCTCCTAAAGTTTCCACCATTATACCCCCTACAATAATACCACTAGCTGAGGATCAAATATACAAGAACATGAGTCTACCGAGGCATTTTAGATTCAAACCATAACAGAGCAGTGAAAAATATTGCTTATTTAACACACCACATCGTCACGTTTGGAAGCTATTCACATATGCCACAGTGGATTAAGGAGACATGGTAGTTTTAGTCGTATCCTGGTCTCCCAACTAAGAAAACCAGAAACGTATAAGCCTCTTATTAAACATCAGACTGAGAAAAAAAACGAGAGATGCTCAAGTGAAAAGCTCACTTTGAGTTGCAACTCACCGAAAGAAGCAAACTTGTAGTTCCCTGAAACAGAATTTATACCTTGCTTTTATTCCTGTTTTCAAAGCTATTATTAACATTACAGTGAATCATGATATTGGCAAGAGCATGGCGAGCTGAAAGAAACAAACTGTGCTTCTCTATTCCCTTGTGGTGTGGGTCACAGTGATATTTATTGATATTTATCATAGTATTTGATAAATACTGAGCCCAATATTCATTTCCAGAAAGTGACATAGTATGTAATTATTTAAAATATACTCTGTCAATGCTGGTGTTTAAGTGGGACATTCTAAGGCTTAATAATGTGCCTGATTCATAGAAAATCTCCATAAATTTTTATGAATTACTGCCAATTTTATTCAGTTGAGTATTGTGGCATAGTATTGAGGTCAGGTACTGCTGTGAGGTAACAAGCAGGAGAGAGGAAGGAAGACCTAAGTCTCCCTCTGCTATCAGATGATTTCCACCCATTCTCTCATCCATTTTATATAATAACTGTTATATAACATGTAATATATAATATATAAGATGTCTGATAAAGCTTTTAAGTGAAGAAGCCAAGACAGATGGAGGAATTTTCTAGGGGGCAAACTGTGGGTCAGTACTTATGGGATATTAAGTTTCTTTTCTATCTCATATTGTGATAACCAAGATTTCTTCCCTGGTCCCCACTGGTACCTTTTTTTCTCTGACTTCTCTATCTCAATAGAGTTATGTTGAAGGAAGCTAGGCTGAAATGCTGAATTTTAAATAACACCCTGGTGATTCTGATCTAATAGGAATATCAACCACTGGGCTAACCTATGGTCTCATCAGATGTCTAATTGGACTAACCTAGGTTCTCATCAGATGTTTATGTCTATAAGCCTAGCATTTGCAAGTGTGGTCCTAAAATGTTCTTTAGGTCAATGTGACAAAGACAGAGTGTTTATCAGGTAGAAAGCATTACTGGACTACAAAGCTGATGGCCACTTTGCCTTTTTTTTTCAAGTGTGTGATTCATAGGAGTGGTATCACTCTCAAATCCTATGGGATTTGTATCCTGTTGTGAGACTCACTGAAGGGTTAAAATGAGGGAAGGTGGCATTTGTTTGAAGACCTGGTAAGTTTTTATGGACCAGTGGGGTATGCACAATGGCTAGGAGGATTCTAGAAAACAGAAGAGAGACCTGGAAAGGAGACCTTTGGTGGGGGGAAAAACATTGTAAAATTGTCTAAAGCATGACTAGCATTCCAGTCACAGAGAAAGAAAGGGAGTATGTGGTGGAAAGGGTGCTTTGGACCAAATTACAAATGCTGTGAGTGGCAAATAGCCAAGTCTCAATAGTTAATTTTCTAGGAATAGATTAAACGTATTGACTATTTTTGACCAAAAAAAAGAAAAAAAAGAATTAGGTCAGATTCTCTCTTGGCAAGTGGAACTGACACAGTTCCAGAAGTGGATTCCTGGGGTAAGCAGCCTTCTCATGACGGATGCAGACTCAGGGCAATTTTGTGGGGGAGGAGAAAGAATTATAGACAGGACTTGGGACTTAATGCCCCTGATCGTAATTTGAATGAATGAAAAAAATGTTTCTTAATATATTTGTATTTGTCCAAAGTACTTTTCCACACAAGGTTTGGAGCAACAGGAAAGGAAGTGTTTGTAGTTAAATGGCATTACTGCACATTTAAAAAACATAAATAAATATAAAGGTTCAAAGACCTTACAATTAATACTATAATGTATGCAAAGGCTTAGGGAAAGAATGGCTTCCATCTATTCTCTCATTCCAGTGTTTCCCGTCAGGGCAGGCTTGGCCACTCCCCAGTATTCCAATTAAATAGTTGAATAAGGATGAGAAGCAGAGATCAACTCTCTCTCTGTGTGTGAGTGTGTGTGTGTGTGTGTGTGTGTGTCTGTGTGTGTCTGTGTTTGGTGTGTGTGTCTGTCTCTCTCTCTCTCTCTGCCTGCCTGTCTGTCTTATCTTTGTGTGTGCATGCATGTATGTCTCTGTCTTCATCTCTCTCTCTTTGTGTGTATTTGTCTCTGTCTCTCTATCTCTGACTCTATGTTTATCTGTCTCTGTCTCTCTCTGTCTCTCTCTGTGTCTCTCTCTCTCTCTGTCTCTCTCTCTCTCTCTCAAATATACACACAATAGGAAAGAGAAAAGACAGCTTATAAGTAAGTATTTGGGGTTGTTGGAATGATAGTTTCTCCCCTAGGCTTTGGTATTTGAACACTTAGCCTCAGTGATGGCACTGTCTGGGGGAGATTAATAGAGGTGAAATCTTACTGGAGGAAGCTTGTCACTGGGGCTGGGCTTTGAAATTTTATAGCCTCTCCCCACTAGATAGGAAATTTACTTTATATATATTTGAAATTGTAATGTAATCACAATACTTCTCCATTTCTTTTCCTCCCTCTAAACCTTTCCATGCCCCCTCCTTCCAATTCACTGCCTTGTTTTTCACTAATTGTTATTGTTTCCTGTTTGTAAACTTAAGATGTGATTGCTCAGCCTTGCTCGGCTGTCAGGCCTCTCTGCCTTTATGGACTTTGCCTTGGAAATCATATGAGTCTGCTGTCTATAAAAACAAAGGGGCCCACCACAAATTCATTTTATGATATGTACCAATTATAACAAAGCCTCAAAAAGCTCTGAGTGTAGTGTCAACTCTATTAACCCCTGCCTTTCCAAGCAAGACTCACAGCACACCTTTAAAACTTGAAGAGTCTACTTTTGAGACAAGACCAATTTCTGTGGAGAGAAAAAGTGCTCAGTATGTGTACACACAGATCATATTCCCTTCTTGGACTAAGGAGACAGCTTGCCTTTGAACTTGGACATATTGGCATGCTCAAAGGAAGTTCCATATAAGCCAAGGCCACCAAATATAAAATTTTTCTCCTAACACAGAATATAAATGATTGTTGAAATTTAAAAGCAAGTGTGTAAAAATTATCTTATTAAGAAAAATAACATAGAAGGAATAGGAGAAAGGAGAGAGGGAGAAAGAGAAAAGGGGAAAGGAAAAAGAATGGATATAGGAGAGGAGAGGGAGGAGAGGAGGGAGGGGAAGAGGGAGAGGGGGAAGGAAAAAAGAAGAAATGGGAAGGATGGAGGGAGGGAGGAGGGGAGGAGGGAAGGGAGGTATAAGACAGGTAGGAGGGAGGGAGAGAGGAAAGAAAAAGGGGAGGGAGGAGAGGAGGGAGAGAGGGAAGGAAAAAGAAGAGATGGGAAGGATAGAGGGGGATAAGAGGGAAGGGAGCAGTAAGAGAGGGAAGGAGGGGAGGAAGTAGGGAATGAGGGAGGGAAGAAAAAAGAAGACGGGAGGGAGGCACCTTTGGCTCCTGCATGTCTATAAGCCATATCTGTCTTCTACCAGCATTTTCAAGCTTGGAGGCTGCTTTAATTAGAAGTACAGGATGGTTCCTTGCCAACCTCCTAACTTAAGTAAATTCCAGATCAAAACTTCAAAGAACCTAAAGTACTGATTACAATATGATTTTAGCCCAGAGTCTTAAACCACTGAGCCTCCCTAGCAGTTAAGAAGATACTGACTCAGACCATCACCAGACAGCAAGATTCCTGTTCTTATTTTTAAAGGAGCAGGAGAGAGAGAGAGGAAGCAACTGTGGGGCCTTTAGAAACCAGCACACAAGAGACAAAATAAGCCATTAAGATTCAACACAATACCCTGAATTCCTGTTAAGTCATTTTTGAAAAGAGAAACAGGCATTGGTTACATGAAGATAAGGCCAAGATGCTTAACAGCAGGTAACTGAGATGCCGTGCTGCCAGGGAAGGAGGAAATAGAGCTCTGTCAACGTGACTTGGACTTGGCCTGGGGAAGCGTGTAAGGTCCACCCAGCACACATTCTGGGTTGTCCCTCTGTCGACACTGACTTAAACAAACCCTTTAGTGTCCCTGTGAGTGTGCACTGTGAGATGTTAGGAAAGAACAACCCTTCAGTGTATTCATGAGCAAGTGGCCAGGTCACCCCTGCAAGTGAATACTTCACAAAGTAATACCACCAGGCTCCGAAGCTACCCTGGAGCAGGCACATGTTAACTCCTTCAGGCCAGGCCTGAAAAGCTTACATTCAGGGTACATTAATCTGAAAACAAGTGTACTTTTGTGTCTCTGGAGGATCTTTTTCATTGCCATCAATTTAGTACACTGATAGACTGAGATCCTAGTTTCGGTGTCAGGTTGCCCCCAACTCTGCTCAAGCCCAGCCCCTCCTCAAGCCAAGCTACTTAATTGAGACTAATCTGAAGAGAAGTGAAACAATGTATCCCTTCCTGATTCATTTCCTCCATCCTGGAGGCTCCTGCTCCCTTCTCTCAGTCGCCACTCCAAGTTTCTTGGGAGAGAAAACCAACTACGGGGCAGAGTAAACTCAGCTCTGTTCATAATATTAGTGGCAGACAAAAGAAACTCATGCACACATACATAGGGGTACAAGGACATGTCTGCCTGCACACACATACACATGTGCACATGTGCAAGATGTCTAAACTCATGTTGACCTCCTTTGCTCATCCTGATCAGCAAACGCACAGAAGAGTTCTTCAAGAGATATCTCCCTAAACTGGGAAGAGATGACTTTAGATAATGCATACTATCTGCTTGCTTAGAGCCCTGCATAGACTATTGTTACATGCTTTGTGACAAGATTTTATTGAGCTTTAGTGTTGTTTTCTTCATTAACAAAAAGACTTACAACAAAAATGTATGGTTTTGTGTGTGTATATATGAGAGACAGACAGACAGACAGACAGACAGACAGACACACACACACACACACACGAGAGAGAGAGAGAGAGAGAGAGAGAGAGAGAGAGAGAGAGAGAGAGAGAGAGAGAGAGAGAGAGAGAGAGAGAGAGAGAATGAATCTCCTATGTCTGTCCTGGAACTTGCTCTGTAGACCAAGCTACCCTCAAACTCAGAGATCTACCTCCCAATAATTAAAGTTGACTAAAGTAGATCAGAAATTAATATTTTACCTGAGTGATACTTTGAGAACTTTGTTGTTAATATCAATATTAAGTAAAATCATTTATGAGTTGAGCACTTGCCATGAGTTGACACACTGCTGAGCACTTTGCCTGTGTTAACCCTTATCCCCATGACAACCCAACTTGTCAGCAAGAAAAATAAAAGGGAACTTGGTGACTTTCATTGACCTGTTTAGAGAGCCACAGCTCACTGCTGTCCATGGTAAATGTTGCCAGAAGGTAGCTTGTATAACCTCAACAAGCCTTCACTACCTATTAACCTTCTAATATATGATTTGAATGAGGGGCCAAGGTTTTCTGGTTCCTATTGTTGAATCTTTGTTTTATTCTAAACAAAAAGAAAGGGCTGAAAGGTCTGGGCTGCTCAGTGGTTAAGAACACTTGCTGCCCTTGTAGAGGACCAGAACTTGGTTCCAAGGACTCATGTCTTCCAGTTGGCAAGCATGGCTGAAAGAGAGAAAGAGAGCTCCCTGTGGTCTCTTTTTTAAAAAAATTAATTACATATATTTATGTGTGTGTGTACATGTCCATGTGTGTAGGGCATGGTTGTCTATGTTGCACACACATGTGGACATCAGAGGATAATCTGTAGGAATTGGTTCTCTCTTTACATTGTGGGTCCCTGAAATCAAAGCTATGTTGTCAGATTTAACAGCAAACACCTTGACCACCTTGCCTGACATCTGGGCATTAATCCCACCCATGACAGAGCCATCCTGTGACCCAATCACTTCCTCTTTATCCTCTGCTTTTTCTTTAAAGTGAACCGGAGTAAGAAGAAAGGAAACAATCCCGTTCAGCGCCTCTTTTAGAGTCAACAGCTGCCAGCATGATGACACTTTGTTGAAGTGTTCAAAGTCTCTTCTGCACAATGACATGAGGGCACCAAAGGGAGCTGTGCTCGAGGCCACTGATGAACAATAGTACCATCCCAGCAGGTCATCAAACACCCCTGCCTCTTCCTTCCTTCTCTTTCTGACAAGTGACTCTGGTGTGAGGTGGATCATGTAGTCAAAGAGCTCTGCTTGGCTTTGCCCATGAAAACTATTATTTTAGCATTGTTGTAGGCAATAACACAATAGCAGTGCGATATCAGGAGAGAGAAATGCACAAAAGTACCCAGGAAGAACCAGAAACCAAGATCACACAGTTTCTTGTTCTGACGGAGAAAGGATTTAGCTGACACCTTCAATTAGGCATGGGCCATCACAAAGAAGCTTGCAATGCTCAGAGCTAGAATGACCTGAGCATTCAACCTGCAGGCAGGCCTGCTGCTGTGTTTGCTGCAGCACAGCAAATGTCAGGGCACCATGTCTCTCAAGTCTTCCATGGGTACCTTAGGCGGTGGCTACTATAAAGGTTGTTCAACCTGATGCTTGTGGTGAGTCCACTCTCAGGTTTACTCACTAACTCACCCCATATAAATTATGGTAATTTAGGGCTGCTTTAATGTTAATTACAGTCTGCAAGAGAACATTAGAAATTGGCAGCATGAAACCTGGCAGCTGCTTGGGAAGGCAGCTCAATTGATGACTGTAAGTCTGTTTTCAACAGGTCTAATTGGCGATGTGTATTACACAGTGTTGCATTTAAAGAGGGACTTCCGCTCAATATAAGTGCTCCATTGTTTTCCCAAGTCACTGTGTTCCATTTTCAAAGCGCAACTGAATAGCCAGCAATGACTTCGATAAAGTCATATTAGAAATCAACTCTTTTGCTCTATATGCACGTGGGCTCTCAGAAACCCAGTGACACCATGCTTTGAGGCCTTTCACGGTTTCATCATTTTTGTGGAGACAGTGAGGCTGCGCACTTCTACTCTAGTCAACTTTAATTATGAATGGACCCAGTACCTATAGTGGGGTTGGGACAGAAAAAAAATTAAGGAAGCTTTCCTGGAGGAAAAACCTGACAGATGGGCTGCTGTGACCCATCATGAAAGGCCTAATCTATGGAAGTGCTGAGGAGGAAAACATTCATTAGCCCAGCAGCAAGGATAGTGGGATGGAGTGGTTACAACACTGCTTGATCTGAATCTGACAAGGTCCATGACACACAAGCCATATGACTGGGGCAAGTACATGCTCTATGCTCTGCCAAAGTTCCTGATCTTAGGAGTTTAGATGTTATCAGAGAGGCACCTGGAAAACAAGATATTAAGCTGACTGTAGCTCCCAAGGGCTGGAAGGTTGGACTTAAAAGAGAATCTGAAGCTGCCTGGCAAGAAGACCAGGTAGGAGGCTAGAGAGGAAAACACTATCACTTTCTGGAGCAAAAGCCACTGTTGACCAGTTGCTTGGGCAGCTTGAGCACATCAGAGGCTCTCAATATATTGAAAGAAAGAACCTACCAGTCATCTAGTGATGGATAGACGGGAAGGGTCAACTGTGAACAGATGCTGAATGGGTCATTGCCAAGGTGCCCATACGATCACCCAAAGAAAGAGAGCATCAGGTGGCTCTTAGCCTTATTGCTTTGGAAATGTCTCCCCATATTCCACAGGATTACCCAAAGCTCACATTTATGAAGGAGGATCTGTAATATTGAAGGAGTAGCTTTTATAGCCCCATGATCTTGGCAATGGACAAACATCTCAGATTCCCAAGAAGAAAGTGGTGGCTCTATTATGAAATTAATTTTCCACTGATCCAGGTCCAGAGGCTGTTTGAAAGATAAGTGTTGATGGATGTATGAAGATTTCCATCCAGCCTTATAAAACATGAGCTCTGTAACTCTGCAAGTAGAAATAGAGCCTTTCTGGCAAAAATGTTAATACAGTGCCTTGGTGTTTTGGGGTGATTGCTTTTCAACACCTGGGACAAGTTTTAAATTTACAATTCCTATTTATACCTTCCCCTTGAATATCATGAAACTCCCAGGCATCTTATAAAATTTGGAATAGGTCTGTGCTGCTGAGGTCATAACTCGATTAATCATACAGAAAGCACAAGCCCAGGCACATCACAATTACAGAGGGATCATGTCGCAAACGATCCAGGCACCTGAACTGAGGCATGGTCTGACTCTCAGGAGGGGTTCTGCGAATAAAAAAAAATCCAAGGAATGAATCTAGAGGCTGGTACCAAAAGGCTATGCAGATCCGTGAGACCGAACAGGCACTAGGAAGTGAGCATTGAGGAGAGGCTGATGAGAGAGGCAGAGGCCCATGGCTCCGTTTCCAGTGCATCAAGGCAAGTAGAAGGAGACGCAGCAGAACAGAATAGACACAGCAGATGCAGCAGGGCGGGGAAAGTAGAAGGCCTTACAGCATCAAGCAAACCATTCTGTCTCCCTGTCCTTCCAACGAGAGAATCCAGTATTGGTTCTGGAATCAGCACAGCAGTCCCTTCCAAGAGCTGCTTTCATTTCTCCAGGACACACATCTTGGAGCTCGACCCTGATTTGATACTCTCTAGGCATATACCACAGGCCAGTGACTCAGTGAGCCCCCCTCTCCCCCCCCCTCTGTCCCTCTTGTGCATGCATGAGATACTAGAAACCTGTAGGCCATTAAGGCACAGACATCAATTTAGGAGACACGTTCAGGAATTTGGGAGTTTCTTTTGTTTTCTGAAACTGGTTTAAGAGCAAGTATAATCTCACTGTGATAGGCAGTCTTGAAACCATGCTCTAAAGACACCCCTACCTTTTGACTCTTCATAATGGACCTTTGTAGATATATTACCTCACATAACAAAAGGCAGAAATGGGGGATCAAGTGATGCATGATCTGGCAACCCAGAGATCTTCATATGTCATATGAGGGAGCAAATGACAGCTGCAGAAATGCCTGGTTGGGGAAACCAGGCCTTGTATGTTTTGCAAGAGCATGGGTGTTCTCAGAATAAATCTTTGAAGGGAGCTAATAGAATGATTAGAGTTCTCTACTCCTCCCAGATAGCTGTTCTTTATATCTACTAACTTGACTTTATCATTTGTAAAATGTTGATATCAATATAACATGGTAAGGGACTGGAGATATGGCTCAGTAGTTAAGAGCACTGATTGTTCTTCTAGAGAACTCAGGTTCAACTCCCAGCATGGCAGCTCAAAGTTGTCTGTAACTCTGGGATCCAACACTGTCATACCAATGCATATAAAATAAAAAATAAATTAATTAAAAATATGTAACATAATAAATATTAATATCATATTAATATAATTAATTATCCTGCCCTTGACCTTAAATACCATAATTTAGGCTTCTTAGTTCTAGACAGGACACATGCTAGATTCTTGAAAAAATGGCAGCTGTGGAGTTTACTGTAGAAAGACACTTATTATTTTAAAGAAAACAATCTCTGAAGCCAGGGTCCTTGTTGAAATATGGACTAGATAAAAATAAAAGATGCTGCTCATTGAACAAAGCCTACTCCACTCTTGTAATTTCCATAGAGTGACTGGACTCCATGTGAGATGAAAATAACTTCGAAAGGGGAGCAAGAAGACTGAGGCCCACAGAACTGTGGTTCTTTCTATAACACAGACTCCCTTGAGGCTGAAGAGCTAGCTCATTGGGTGACATGCTTGCTTTATAAGAATGAGTACCTCAGCTTGATCCCAGAAACCTACATAAAAAGCAGTGTGCAGTGGTGAACACTTGTAATTCCAGAGATGGTGAGATGGGAGGCAGAGACTGGTGGATCTCTAGAGCTTGCTAGCCAGCTTGTCTAGCCTCTGTGGTGAGGCTTGGAGAGATCCTGACCCAAACAAAAGATAGGAGATGCCTGAAGAACATCTGAGGTTGACCTCTAATCTCTCACACATGTACATATGTACACATGTCTCCATACAAACATGAATACACAACACACACACTCACTCACACTGAATCCTCTCGATATCAATCCAAATCCAGGCATCTTATCCAACTACAGGCAGGTGCCACTGTTCTCCAGGGTTCAGTTATTTGTGGCCTTTGTCATATAGAAAGAAGAATCTTGAGTCTGAGTGTGTGTTGGCTATTTCAATAAAGAGGTCTTGGGAAGTCAGACCACAGAGAGAAGCTACCCAGAATGTTTTGATGTCTGATTGTTGTTCATAGAATACATGATGATGGGACCAGTGGTGGATTTGGGGGTATGAGGGGGAAATGGATACATTCTCCAAGCACAGAAACCACTCAGCAGATATCGCTGCCATTGCTTATGCCTGCTCAACCTGTCAGATCTTCAACCTTTCTGCCTCTTACCTGCAGACTCATAGTATGGAGGAGTGGGTGGAAATATTTGCACTGTGCTGGTCTGGGCCTGATAGCACTCAAGTAGCCACGCCTTGCAAATGCTTCTGGGATCAAATAACTGTTATGAAATCATGTATGAGTCAAGTGTCAATGTCAATGGCTCTCGACAGCCTGAGTCAAGATCTGAATCATGGTTTACTGTGTAAGTCTAGTCTGAGAAGCCTTAAATGACCCCATGTGTAAAGGAGGAGAGTAGAGGAGGAGAAGAACCAAACTGGGCAAGAGGGAGAGGAGGAAGAGGAGTAAGGGGGAGAGGAAGGGCCGAGAGGGAGAGAAGGAAGAAGAAGAAGAGAAAGGAAGGAGAAATAGCTCAGAGAAGTAGAGAAGCAGACCCTGGGGCTTAACATAATCTTATACATTGCTACTCAGTGTTAGTTCAGAAGTCAGCCTCTATCTTGTTCCCTTAGTTCATTTTGGTCATCTGCTTTGTTTCGTCAAGGGTGGATTCCTCCTAGTGTTTTTATTCCTCTTGGTGTTCTTATCTGGAGTTATGCTTTTCAGTCTTGGTACAGGCAGGAGAAGGGTCAATAAAGTCAGATAGAAGTAATTAATTGGCTACTGAATGGAGGGCACAAGTAATCACACAGTAGATACATTGTGGGTGACTTGTCACCAACAAGAGTAGACTGTTTAGTAACCACACAGTAGATACATTGTGGATGACTTATCACCAATAAGCGTGGGCTGTTTAGTAACCACATAGCAGATACATTGTAAATGTCTCATCACTAACAAGAGTGGACTGTTTTTACCCTCACTCTTTAGATAATTAAACTGAGGCGTCTAAGTCAATTATTCAAAATTACAAGTCAGTTTAATGCTGCCAGGAGGACACTGGGAGATGGTGCTGATGGTAAAGTGCCTTGGGAGTCACATGGGAGAGTCTGATTTCCCATCTGAAGAAGGCGACTGACTGGAGAAAGAACATTAGGATGGGGAGGTCCTTCATTTGAGATCAACTTATTGCAGTGAGTTGACAGAGAGTCAGGAATGGTAGGTCAGTGTAACGTACACCATGGAGTTCCTTTAGCCTTGATTATCTGACTACTCATCATTCAGGACCTGGTGGTCTCAGGACGGTTTATAGCCTCGTTCAGTATCTTCAGTTCTGTGAGAGTACAAACAGCCTCTCAAATTTTTCACTCCCCAAAAAATGTAGATGAAGGTCATACACATAGCAAGAGCCAATGGACAACTTATTAAACTAATAAGAGTTCATTGTTCTTTCTTTTAAATTAAACTTGAACTGTTATATGTATACCTTACATATAAATCTTGAGAGAAAATGCCCTTATAAATCTCTTTATGAGGACAAGGACAATTTCCCTTTTCATTCACCAGTATAAATCCCTTGGCAAATATAGATGGTTTGGAAACTCCCCAGTCCTTGCAAAAAAGAAACAAGAGTTTCTGAAATTTTATATTAGCCATTTTCAGTTATTGTATTTTTCTGCTTAGTATTACACAAAGATCTTCAATAAATGACGTGAAAATTCAGTGAGACTTTTGGCTCCCTCACAAATATATATATGTATGTATATATATATTGGGTTCACTGAAACTTTAAAACAAACACTGATAAATTCATGCCTATCTGTTAAATGTTAGAATTTCATCACTATTCTTGATGGGTTTGATTTTCCCAATCATAACACAAAAGACACACTCTGTTGCCTCAGTCTCCCCAACCAGGGCTATGCCAGCATTCTGATGGCCCTACCATATGCTAGATGCTGTTCTAAGCACTTTCCTCAATACCTGATCAGCACTCCATGACCTGGTGGATTATATACTGTAGATGATGTTTAGACTATGGGATTTAATTTCTGGATGGCTTCAGCACCCCAAATGATTATTAATGTGATTCAACTTACCTATAAAATTTTGGAATTTGAGGTAAATTCCAAAGGGCTCGTGAAATAGCTCTGCCAGTATATTGCTTGCCTGGAAGCATGAGACCAGAAATTGATTCCTAGAACCCACATAAAAAGCTAGGTGTAAGTGAGAGCTGAGGATGAACACTCACAGATCTCTGGGATTCAAGGAAGTAGACAGTGTTCCTATGGATGATACCTGAGGTTGTTTTCTGTTCTTCATGTGCATGTACACATGTGTGCAATGCACCTACAAACATATGCACACATATAGACACAGGCATACAAGCAAAAACACAATTAAAGTATAAAACAAGGTAGTCACAAAAATTTTTTAATGAAATTAGTGAAAACCCAAAATTAAAACTGGAATTCATACTCAGGAAAAAAACTTGGTGGTCATAGCTGAGACCCAATCTGAAACTGCTGAATAGCAGCTGTCAAGGCAAGCTCAGCAGATTTTGTATCTTCAAAAGTGCTAGAGCTGCTTCATGAATCAATGTTTGAGACAATGAAACACTTTGAGAGCCATGATCACCAACAGAGCCTAGGGGTTTTGCTTTGTCCAAGTCTTAGAGCCAACTTTAGCTTACCTTTGGAAATAATAAACATGGATTGTATTAATGATATTAAATTATTTGATGTCAGGTTATCATTACGTTATAAGGGCATATATCTACATATCTCTATCTATCTATCTATCTATCTATCTATCTATCTATCTATCTATCTATCTATCTATCCATAAGAGGTTTATTTTAAGATGAATAAGAAAAAAGCAAAGTGTTGTAGATTATTAAGACTAGCAAAATATTGATAGTTTTAATATCCAAGGTTCCTTATACCTCTTTATGTTTAAATGCATGTTAAAATTTCCATAATGAGCATTTTTAAAGGCTAGATGAATGAATTATGTGTTGTCTAATTTTATACAAATGACATTTCCACCTGTCCATCCTTTTTCACCCCAACTCCTGTGCTGTTTAATTATCTGGCTGCCATAGTTCCACTAATTAGTATTTCCAAAGTCAAACGAAAATAAGAGATATTGTCTTAGTCAGGGTTTCTATTCCTGCACAAACATTATGACCAAGAAGCAAGTTGGGGAGGAAAGGGTTTATTCAGCTTACATTTCCCCATTGCTGTTCATCACTGAAAGAAGTCAGGACTGGAACTCAAGCAGGTCAGGGAGCAGGAGCTGATACAGAGGCCATGAAGGGATGTTCTTTACTGGCTTGCTTCCCTGGCTTGCTCAGCCTGCTCTCTTATAGAACCAAGACTACCAGCCCAGAGATAGTCCCACCCACAAGGGGCCTTTCCCCCTTGATCACTAACTGAAAAAATGCCTTACAGTTAGATCTCATGGAGGCATTTCCTCAATTGAAGCTCCTTTCTCTGTGATAACTCCAGCTGTGTCAAGTTGACACAAAACTAGCCAGTACAATTGACCCCTTGTCAACTTGACACACAAACACATCACTAGTAAGCCTCAACCCTTACATTCTTATTCATCCCCAAGGTCTAAATAACTTTAAACATCCCACAGTCTTTACATATTCTTAAAATTTCAATCTCTTTGAAATATCCATCTCTTTTAAAATCCAAAGTCTTTTTACAATTAAAAGCCTCTTAACTGTGGGCTCCACTAAAATAGTTTCTTCTTTCAAGAGGGAACATATGAGGGCACAGTCACAATCAAAAGCAAAAATTAATCTCCAACCATCCAATGTCTGGGATCCAACTCACGATCTTCTGGGCTCCTCCGGGGGCTTGGGTCACTTCTCCAGCCATGCCCTTTGTAGCACACACATCATCCTCTAGGCTCCAGATGCCTGTACTCCACTGTTGCTGCTCTTGGTGGTCATCTCATGGTACTGGCATCTCCAAAACGCTGCATGACCCCTTCAGTCCTGGGCCGTCAATTGCAACTGAGGCTGCACCTTCACCAATGGCCTTCCATGGCCTCTCACAATGCCGAGCCTCAGCTGCTCTGCCTGACCCCTTTATGCCTTCAAAACCAGTACCACCTGGGTGACCCTTACACATTACCAAGTCCTGCTGCAGCAGGAGTACAACCTTGGCTATCTCTGGAACACAGCCTCTTTGTGCTTTCAGAAAACACTTCCCAGAAGATGTCACCTCAATGATGCTGGTCTCTTCTTAATCACCACTAATTTCTTAGCTCCAGCTAACCAGCATCAATAGTCCCAGTAATGCAAAGGTTTTGCTTTAGTAGTCTTGGTATCTTGTAAATCACAGCTGATTCTTCAGCCCCAGCTAACCAGAACCACAGAATCTTCACAATCCAAAGTAGCAATGGCCCTAAAAAGAGTCTTTAATTTTCCCTCTGAAATTTCACAAGCCAGACCTCCATCTTCTGCACTGTTCTCAACATTATCTTCCAAGCTCCCACACAACATCTGACAGAGCTCTTAACAATGAATGGATCTTCAAGCCCAAAGTTCCAAAGTCCTTCCACAGTCCTCTGCAAAACATGGTCAGGTTGCCACAGGAATACCCCACTATGCTGGTACCAATTTGTCTTAGTCAAGGTTTCTATTCCTGCACAAACATCATGACCAAGAAGCAAGTTGGGGAGGAAAGGGTTTATTCAGCTTACACTTCCGTACTGCTGTTCATCACCAAGGAAGTCAGGACTGGAACTCAAGCAGGTCAGGGAGCAGGAGCAGAGGCCATGGAGGGATGTTCTTTACTGGCTTGCTTCCCTGGTTTGTTCAGCCTGCTCTCTTATAGAACCAAGACTACTAGCCCAGAGATAGTCCCACCCACAAGGGGCCTGTCCCCCTTGATCACTAATTGAGAAAATGCCTTACAGTTGGATCTCATGGAGGCATTTCCTCAATTGAAGCTCCTTTCTCTGTGATAACTCCAGCTGTGTCAAGTTGACACAAAACTAGCCAGTACAGATATGGTCAGCATTGAAGAAGAATAAACACTTCCGTTTCTGAACTGAGAAGAATTTGATAGAATTTCTCTCGAGGTGCCCCTCTGGGACAAAAGTAAGGTGCACAGCTTTTTGGAGGAAATATCTATCTCAAGCCTATCTTTGGGGAATTTTAAGCAGTCATCCATGTGTGAATTTCACCTCATACCCCTGTACTTCAGTGTCCTTGGCAAGAATTGATAAGAACTGACCAAAAGCACCTCAGAAAAGTATTCTGCAAGGAACAGAGTACATGAGATATGAGGAGGCAACTCTCTTAAGGCCTGGCTACATTTAAAGACACAAAAGAGAACATTGGGGACTCCAGAAGAAAGGGCCACCCTCCTGTAAGCTTACTCCTTGTTGTGGTGTTTGAAGATACATGAAAGCTCTACTTCCCCAAGCCTGTCAATGTGACTCCGGTTTGGAACTAAGATCCTGGCTGATGTAATCAAGTTAAGAAGAGGCTGCAGAATGCCCAGATAAGTAGTCAACACTATTTCTAGGTGGAAGTATTTCTGTAAGAAATTCACATTTGAATTGTCAAACTAAGTAGAGCCAGTGGCCCTACTCAGTGTTTGAGGGCAGCAGTCAGCCCACATAGAAACAGCAGAGGGAGGAGTTTAAGTTCTTCCTCTTGGTCTGGCTGCTTGAGTTGAGTTGTTTTCCCCTGCTCTTGGATCAGGATTCATAGTCCCAGTGTCCTTGAATCTTGAACTTTTAGACTCACTCTGGAGCCTATACTCTACTCCCCAGGAACCATAGTTTGGCCAAGAACTACAGTTTGATATTTGAACTTCTCAGCTTCTGAAAGGACCATGCAAGCAAATTTTTAACAATAAATCTTTGTGTGTGCCTGTCTGATTAGTTCAGTTTTTCTGGAGGAAGATCATAGTAAATTAGGATGGAGCTAACCTTATAAAAGGGCTAGCTGGACTCCAACACATACAGAGAGGTTATACTGGGAGGAAAGAGACATGTGCTGGGTTCTCTAAGACCTCTTCAAGAAGAATCAAACTCACCAACATTGTCTTGTGAACTATAAGAGAATAGTTGTCTGTTGCTTAGAGCCACCCAACTTGTCTTCCTTGTTATGACAATCCCAGAAAACAAGGGGTTGACCTGCTTTGAGCAAGGTTGGGTCTTGGGCACTTCTAGAAAGCAAGTGCTCTCTCAATACTTTTGCCATAGGGGAGCCCATTGATGCTGAAGAGTAAGGAAATGTGGATTGGGCCCATTTGAGGCAGCAAAAGTGCCTCGCCCTGGCCATCTTCGTGAAGTCTTCCTGCAGGCAGCTTCTGTAGAAGAACCAGGCTTATTCTGAGGTGGATATGAAGAGCCCCCTATAGAATCAGAAGGGGTTGGTGAGTGCTAGCCCTACCCTGATTGCTGCCAGGAAGCTCAATTTGCAATTCAGATTTCTGGGGCTGTCTCTGAAGAGGCCTGGCGTGAGCAGCCAAGAGTTTACAAGTTCCCAAGCTGCCTACAGTGGCTGGGCATCCCTGTGCTTCTAGAAACAACAGCCAGGTGGATTGGAGGAAGAGACAGAGCTAGCATCGCTGTTTTAAGACATGACTCCCTATCTTTGCTTCCTCTTGTTGTTAGAGTTTTTGTTGTTGTTTTCTTGAGACCAGACTGAACATAACTGAAATGGACAAGATGAAAGTGGTCCTAATTTAATCCTCTGCACTCTTTGAGATCTTGTGCCATTTTGCTTTTTAAAGTAGAAAAAAAAAATCCTTAAAAATTTCAAGAGAGACAGAAAGAACTCAAGCAGACGAATCAGGCACGCTCCAAAAGGTGGAGTGGAGTGGCTTCCTTTCTAATCTGTCAGCAACAATATACGTATGGCTGACAGTTGGAGTCGTCCTAGAGCTGGCAACGGGGGACTGTTAGGAAGTTTACATTTGTGTTTAATCATTGTTAGCAGGTGTTTTTAGCAAATCGAGTAAGGTACAATATGTGCTTTTCTGCTGTTTTGGAAAGGAGACATTTTAAAGTCAGAAATATTTGACTGTAAACATATTTTTCACTGAACCCTATTTTCCCTTCTACATAGAAGAAAAAAAGCTTACCTAAGCATGGTGAGAAACCCAGTTAATCACTGCTCTAGGATTAGGGGGGATACATTCTTCAAAAATAGTTTATGAAAGTTTTAATTACACACATAATCATCAAATGTTCAGTAATTGCTGCATATTGATTCTGCTTTTTTTTTCTGGAAATGCTAAAACTATTTCAATATACACAGAATCAATAAACATAATTAAAAAATGAGCTCATCAAAACAGTAATTAAATGTACTTAACAGCTTTTGTGGCTTTTCCCCATATGGTTACTGTGGGAGTGTGAATCTGGCGTGCAAGATAAATGTAACAAAATGAGGTAAAACCTCAGAAGAGATTACTGTCGAATAGTAACACAATAAAGCCCAGCTCTACAGCAAGTCTCACTAAACCAAAAAGTCGACAAAAGGAGTTAGTTTGTGCAATTATTATACATTTCGCACTGTTTTCTATTTATATGAGATTAACACTATCATAGTCTGCCTTCAGACAGAGCACTAAAATCCTCCCACATGAAAGAAATTTGGGAAGAGTACCCCCCAATTATTAATAGGACAATTCCTCCTTTTAAGATCTTGCTGGCAAAGAACTTGATCCTCAGGCTCTGCCTAGGGGCTACCATATGCCTTTCAGAAACCAAGTCATGTGACTTTAAAGCCCTAGATCATGTGGCCCTCAGAACTACATTTTCTAAAAATGATGGCTCTATTTCTTTAGCTCATTTCAGCAGGCCCTGGCTGTGGAAAGGTAAATTAAATGAGCTTCTTGCTTTTCTTAGGGTCCATAGCCTACTCTACCTGGAAATGGTGTTGTTATCTGAATGTAAAATCTGTCTGGAGTTTGGGTTGCTCCAGAAATGGACCCCAAAATGAGGATGTAGTTGCAAGCAGTTCATGTTAGAGATCACTCTAGGAAGCCAGGCCAGGGCCAAGGAGGTGATCTTGCGAAGGGGGTTGGGGGGTGGAAGCCCAGAAATATGTTGCAGCAAGCAGGCTGCCACAGCCCAGGCTCAACAGAGAACTCCAAGGCAGTAGAGTATGCTTTAGGGTTATCCCACCTCAGGAACAAGGAAGAAGGGGTATTTTCTTCCATGTCCCAGTTGGCTTTGTCTGTAGTCTGCACTGTAAGGCATCAAAACCCTCATGTTCTGGCTCAGTCTGGGAACAAGCTGACATGAAGAGAGTGCCAAAAGTGTGGGGCTACAAGGAGGGACCACAGCTTCTCAGACAGGGCCTGTAATAGGCTTAGAAATATACCCTCTCTAGCAGAAGCTCTCATCATGGGGGCTCACAACCCCTCTGGGTGTCTCATACCAGATGTCTTGCATATCAGGTATTTACATTACAGTTCATAACAGTAGCAAAATTATAATTATGAAGTAGCAACAAGAATAATTTTATGGTTGAAAGGTCACCACATCAGAAGGAACTGTATTAAAAGGGTCACTCTCTCAGTCTCTGCTCCATCTTTGTCTCTGCAATTCTTGTAGGCAGGACAAACTTTGGGTCAAGAGTTTTGTGGGTGGGTTGGTGTCCTTATCCTTCTACTGGGAGTCCTGCTTGGCTACAGGAGGTGGCCACTTCAGGCTCCATATGCCCCACTGCTAGAAGGAAACTGGCCAAAGTGGGAGAGGATAAGAAGTGAATCCTGCAGTGACTTGATGTGCTAAAGTAGGTTGGTACCCAGGGGAGCCTCTTCCTTCTCAGGGGAGAACGGAGGGGTGATGGCAGGGGCTGTGCTGGTGGTGGGACTGGGAGGAGGGGGCAGCTGCAATCAGGGTGTAAAGTGAATAATAATAATAATAATAATAATAATAATAATAATAATAATAATAATAAATGGACTATAAAAATGGTCACAGCATTAGGAAGGTTGAGAACCACTGTTTTAGAGGATTCTATGTAGCCCTGAGATCTGTGTATGTTATCTTACATGGCAGAATTTTGCCAGTGATTAAGGATCTCAAAATAGGCACATTATCTTGAACCATCTGGGTAAGCTCCAAATGTCTTCATAGAGTTGTCTTCACAGAGGTCACCAGTGGCAGTGGGTTCAACTAGAAGAGGAAACGTTTCTGTGACCTTATAAGTGGGGTTTGACTTGATATGGTCACAAGCCAAAAAGTGCTGTAGCCATCAGAAGTTACAAGAGATAATGACGAGGTACCTGGAGCTTCCAAGGAAGTGAAAGTGTGATCGTGGTGATACCCAACTTCTACCCACAAATGTCAACTTCTGCTGGATTTCTAGCCTCCAGAACCAAGACATACTACCCTTCTGTTTTAGACCACCAGAATAATAGCGTGTGACTCTAGTCACAGGAGAATAAAGAAGAGTTCTGGGAGGAAAAGGTTGGTTCACAAAGGGAGGATAGATAGCGTATTGGTAGAGAGAGAAGAGGGAAGTCTTCAGGTACACAATTATCTCGTCTGAAACTGAAGTCCATTTCCACATCATTCCAGTTCCTTCTCTTGCCATGACTTTACTTTCTGAAAAATCTCTGCTCAATCCTTCATCTTTCTCAATAAATACATGCACAGGTAGTGGCCAGAAAATGTTCCTTCTTTGGCTGGCATATCTAGAAGGAAGCCATCTTTTGTCTATGTTTTTCTGTCTCTCATCTAAGTAGACACATTCTACCATTTCTAGACCCTCCAGATATACTTACTTGGATCATGTGTGTATTTTCATCCATCCCTGAACTCACCTGTTGTAAAATCCCACCTGGATTATGGCTGAATGGGACCACTCAACATTGAACCCAACCATGAGATGTCTCCTACACTATGCAGCAGCAGCAGCAGCAGCAGCAACAACAACACAGTCCATTGTGTGGCCTCCAAGGGGCTTATAATTAAATTTGGCTCTTAAAGGTGAAGAAATAATATAAGACTAAGTGGGGGAAATGCATTAAAAAGTAACATCAGAAACCTCTTGATTATTTGGGACTTGGGACACAGATGGGAGTCCATCTTATTAAAAAAAAATTCTACTGAGTTGTACCAGTTGGGGAGGGGGGTGGGCAAAGAAAATCTGAAAGAATCACACAATGCCACCCACAGGAGCTGCATAAATGAAGGAGGGGAAAGTTTGCAGATCAGTTGGTTTCTTGATGCATCATGTGGCCAGATGAGAAGCCTGAGTTACATCTGCAGGCAGATTGTACTGGTATTAATATTCATGCAGAGACTGTCTAGAAAGCTGTTTCCTCTGCATTTTTAGCAGCATGGTAGGTCTGGAGGAAGAATCATTTCCTTTGTGTTGAGGATTTTGTGTTGCATTACTTTGGAGCTTTGTGGGGATTAATTTTAAAAGAACAGTGTGAGGGAAAATACTAGGCTTGATGCAAGGGTGATGCTCTGAATATACAGTGATTCAGGCCAGAACTGACCAATCAGGGCAGATGCTGCCCTGGAGACTCTGCTGTGTCAGGTGCTAACCTTGTATTGGACTGTAGAGAGGGGTGCATACTTGCATGTGCAGGTGCTATGTGTGTGTGTGTGTGTGTGTGTGTGTGTGTGTGTGTGTGTGTGTGTACAGGCTAGGGTGTTTAAGGATGTTAGGGGCACTTAGGGGCTAGGACTGAGCAAATCAGTATTTCCATACCAGTATGTGTATCTAAATGTGAGCCCTCATTCTCTGGGCGGGGGGGGGGGGCGGGGGGGGGGGAGATAAGATTTGGGGTTAGAGAGATGCCTTAGTGGTGAAGAGCACATATTGCTCTTGCACAGGACAATTCAATTGCCACCACCTGTATCAGGCAGCTCACAACTACATCTAAGTAACTCTAAGTCTGATGCCCGTGGCTTGTGTAGGCATCTGTGCTCATTTGCTTATATCCCCTACACACACACACACACACACACACACACACACACACACACACACACACACACAATCTTTACACAGCATGAGATCTATTTACTTAATGCATGTTGCTTGTGTCTACTCTGTGTTAGGGAACGTGCCAGCTAAACTCTAAGATCAGAAGCTGCAACCAACTAAAAAGCAACTGGACATACATCACCGCTAATTGGTTGAAATGTCCAAGCCCTTGTCTTATTTGATGCTTCTTTCGCTGTAGATAATGAAAGTCCCATGCTATCTACCTTAAGTAAAATTGAAAGAAGGGAGAGATTTCTTAGCTCAAATGACAGAGAGCTAAGTTGCAGGGGCTACTGGGTTCATGGGTTAAGGTTTGTGTCGTGTATCTGCTTTGCTTACTGCTTTTGGGTGCCTTTATATTTGCATTTCCTAGATGCAGAACCTTGACAAGGACCTGGGTATAAATGTTTATTAACTGTCAGAGTGCAATAGGAAGCAGATGGGAGAGAGAGAGAGATGGGCAGAGAAGGAAGACAAGCACCCATGCACCAGAGGAAGCAAGAAAAACTGCTGTGGGTAACTGAGGCTGAGTTCTGCGGCACCTTTGAGAATATGATGCATCCAGGATCTCCAGAGAAATTTTCCTGAAATGCAGATGGAGAAGTTTGGAATATTACCCACAAACCTTTTCTGCTTCTGGGATGAGGGTTACTTGACGTTACTAAGTCCTCCATGCATTGCCTGCATGGTGCAGGCATCGTGAAACCCAGCATGGGAATGAGTGCCCACTCCAGTTGCCCTTATAACCTGTAGACTGTAGGAAAGTGACAAGATGCCTCCTAAAGACCTGTTAGGTTGAGCTCCACTCTGGACCGCTCATGATACTGCAGAGGGCTTCAGGATCATCACAGGCACACAAATTCTTCTTTCTGCTCTCCACATTTCATTCACCCGAATCCAAATGCTATAATTTCAGAATGTCGTATCTATATATTGGACTAAGAGCCATCTCAAATTCTATCTCTCATCCCACTGTATTGTGATGTCCCACAGGCCCTCCCTGACCGGGGCCTCGATGGGGAATTTTCTCCAACTGTGGATCTAGGGTGATGGGGCTCAGGGAGCTCAGCTCAGCAGTGACTGTTTGCAGTTCTGTGGCTGTGTGTAGGCTCCGAGCTTAACCTTTCAGTTCACCCTCTTGAAAAACACTTGCTAGTCTGCATTTGCACTGCCCTTCTATTGGAGCAGGTTTAAATGTCATTTTATGCTGGCATATTTGCTTTGTCTTGGGGAAGAGCGAGGTGAAAATTGCCTTGGTCCGCATCTCCTCCAAGCCTCATTTGTTAGTAGGGGTTACCTGCCTGGCTTTGGGGCCTAATGTGATTCTTCCAGGCTGATTCAATTTTAATGTCAACTTTCTTCTCAGCGACAGTCCCTGTGGGGTCTCAGACACCTCAGCCAAATCTCTTCACAAGCTCTCGGTGCATATAACTTGTAATCTGCTGGGTCCTGAGCTCTGACTTCTTGAGCTTGGTTTCCCTTAGAGTCTCTGCTGAGGTCAATTGACTTAGGTTGGTGAGTTATTTGGGTCAACATTTTTTCCCTTGCAGGAAGGGCAGGAAGGAGGGCTGGTCAGACTGAAAGAAGTATATGTTTCCTCTGACTTAGTCTATCTTGGCAATCACTTCAAATCCACAGTGCAATTGGTCTGTGTTGATGAAACATGCTGATATTAAGGCCTGGAAGGTCAGAACGGTTGCTTTCTGACTCTTTTCCCTGTGAGCCTGATTGAGTTTGAGAAATAGGCTTTCCAGATGGATTGCTGGCCACAGAGCTTCGCCTTGTGGTGGTATGAGGGATGCTGATGCTGGGTTTTTACCTGCCCCTGGGAACCAATAACCATGTAAGTTTTCCTCTTCTGAGGTGGGGGTTGGGCATGACAGGGCTCAAGGCTTGAGGCTGGGACTCAGTATTAGGACATTCCTGTGACCACATGTGGAGCCGGGTTCCTCTCATTCCACAGTCCATCATGATGGAGGGCACTTCCTCCAAAAACCCTTGAATTAATCTCCTGGTACCCATGCCTTTTCAAACTTGGTTCTGGACTTTTATTAACTTTTACTTCAAACACAATAGTCAAAGGCTCTGAAAACCTACAGAGAGACTTGAGTGAACGCCTCCTCTGTCTTAGAGGGGCTATAATTTATGTCCTGTGAGGACTGGCTTGCGGAAAGCGTGTATTCACTTCTATTTCTGCCTTGGCTTTGGGGTGGATCTAATTCTTTATCACCATTTAGCTTATGAAACACCTATTGGAGCAGCTTGAAATGACCTTCTGCATTCCTGCTGACAGTTGAGAGATAGATAGGCATAAATTAGGAAACAGAAGTTTCCTTTTTGAAAATCAGTGGCTTTTTAACCCTTCGGAGGGTTAAGTAAGCAACTAAGATCCCTTTTTAAAGGTTTTATTACATGTTCTAATTTGTTTGTGTGTGTGCTCATGTGTGAATGCATTCACACACATGTACACATTTACCTTAGCCATTGTATATTTTGGAGATCAGAGGGTAACTTGCGAGAGTCAGCTCTCTCTTTCCACCCTGTGGGTTCCCAGAATAAGATTCTGGTCACCAGATTTGGTGGCAAGTGCCTTACATTGACCCATCACACTAGCCCACAGGATTATAATCTTTCAATTTAAAATGTTTTCTTAAGTCCTTGTGTTGTATTTATTGATATTTCCAGTTGAGCTTTATGTAATCTAGTATTGGTAAGTCTTTCTTCAATAGGATCAAACGGAACTGCTAATCGGGATAATTACTCTCTTGGTAGCTTGCTACACAGTGGAACTAAGAATTAAGTTCAAGGAAATAATGTTTATAGCAATCTGGACCATCTGTTGATTCATGATGGTAACCTTTGTACCTTAGCCTCTCTGTGCCTCACTTCCCTAAATGAATAGATAATATTATATGTACCTAGAGTTGGAGAGCTGAGCACAGGCTCAACATTACAGCACTTGCCTTGTATGTGCACAACTCTTCTCTCCGTCTCCAACACCAAAGTGAACAACAAGAACAAAATTGATCAAACCCTATCTGATAGAGTGATTGAGTTAAACACTAACCCAGACTAAGAGCTGAGCTGAGAACAGTGTCTAGTGTGCAGTGTGTACTAGGTAATTTTTTATTACTATGACTTTTACGTTATTTTAATTTTGGTTCGTGTATCTGCAGGCATGTGTATGTGTGAGCAATTGGATGCATGCATTTCTTTATGTTAATGTGTGCGAATATACGTGTTCTTGCATGTGTGTGTGGAAGAGGCCAGAGGGCATCCTTGATCACTGTCCAGCTTATTTTTGAGACAAGGTCTCTTAATGGCCAGGAACACACCCATTAGACAAGGCTGAACCTGTCTTATGAACCCGAGAGCTGCCTGTCTGAATCTCCTCAGTGCTGGGATTACAGAAAAGCAGCACCATACCCAGCATTCATTCTCTCTCTCTCTCTTTCTTTCAAGAATAGAATTCAGATCCTAATGCTTGCAAGGCAAGTGCTTTACCGATAGACCTATCTTCTCAGCCCTCAAATCAGTTTTAATATTATTATAAGTGCTTGTCACTCAAGGTTACAGGTATCCAGAGGCAGATGATGCACCATCAGTAATTTAAAAATGAATTTCAATACTCCAATGTAGGACCTAGGCTTGAAAACACAGTAGTGGTCCAGGGAGTCACTATCCTCCTGGCAACCTAGTGGGACAGATAGAGGATGAACACAGGGAAATGTGATCATGCTAAGAGGAAGTGGAGTAACTAACTGGACTGAAAGGTGTGTGTGTTTGGGTTTCTCTGTGTGGTAACTTGCTGTGGTTTGGTGTAGTGTTTCCATCGATCTAAGTTTGAGGAGATTGGGCCCAAGTTGGTGGTCCCATAACTGGCAGGAAAAATGTGTAGCAGGAGATGGACAGTAACACTGTATCTACAGTTAGCAGAGGGAGTGAGGGGGAGGGAGGGGAGATATTTGGAAGCTTGTGTTGAATTCTCTGATTCCTTTTTAGTCAATCTGGTACTCCAGCCTATGGCATGGTACCGCCCACATTTAAGTTGGGTTCTCCCACCTCAATTAACCTAATCTAGATAATTTCTCAGATACAAGCCTAGATTGTTGTTTTCACGGTAATTCTAAATCATATCAAGTTGACAAGATTCATAACAGTTGCCCTTGCTAAGAAGTGGGACTTTAGAGAAAAGATGGGAAAGAAGAGTGAAAAATTGGATAACTTACTGGAAGAACTCAAGTGTAAAAGGGAGACATGGTAAAAAAAAAAAAAGACATAATATCGAGGGAAACAAATCTACTGTAGAATGTTGGAGAAAAGAAACTTAGGATGCCAAACAGCTCAGGGTTGCATGTCCAAGAAGAGCATGAGGAACTCTGGGATATTTAGCCAAATCCTTATCTTCTCTGACTGTGTATCTTCTAGCAGCTTATAGGAGTTGGAAGCAGGCAACACTTTTGAGATTGAGAATAATCTGGAATAGGGATAATAAAGACAAGTATGGATTCTGTGACCACAGCCTGCTAACAGAAAGATGGAGGCGAAGTGTTCTGAGTATCTAGGAAATAGTTCCATACAACAACACATGCACTATCTTTGAATAACCAGTGATTTTAGGACTCAGACAAACAAGATGTGGAGAAAAGCTGTGCTCCAACCTAAAGGCAAAAAGATGCTCTTTAGTGTATGCTTTCATGTATATCTTGATTTATTAACCCTGTGCACTAAGCAGAGGCACCAGGCTAGGTCACTAGAGCTGCAAGCTCAGAGTAAAAAATCAAATCCATTTGAGGTGAAGTCCTGAACACAGAAAGCCTAAGGGCTTGAGTAGTTTGCAGTGCACCCATTTCTCATTCCTACTAACAGAAAGACCATGATCCTCTAGGGCAGGGCTTCTTAACCTTCCTAATGCTGAGACCCTTTAATATAGCTCCTTATGTTGCAGTGGCCCGCTACCATAAAATCATTCCATTGCTACCTCACAACTGTAATTTTACCACTGTTATGAATTGTAACATAAATATCTGGTGTGCAGAATATCAGATAAATGACTCCCAAAGTGGGCATGACCCACAGGTTGAGAACCACTGCCATTCAAAAGAAAGACCTTCTTGCCATTCATTTGCAACTTAGGCCCAAAGAACTACTCGGGACTGGGAAAGGGGAATCCTGGTGGTAAAGTATAGAGATGAACAAACGGGCAGCATGATGCTAGATAGGTCCTGCACACGGCAGACAATGCCTTGTGTCAGAATTCGTATCCCTCTCTCTTCCCCTCCCCCTCCCTCCTCCACTCCTGTCTCTCAGAGCTCCTCCACCTTCCTCCTCAGTATCATCTAATTGATGGATGAGGACAGATCTTCTTTCCTCCATGAATACTTCCTGTTGATGTTCTCCCACCTAAGGCTGTTCCTCATTAAGCCCCACACTTCTGTTCCCCCCACCCACAATCACCATGTCAGCCATGTGTGTTCTCTAACTTAACTGTATCAGTTTAGTGACACCTGGTTATGTTAGCATTATATGCTTCTATTTGTACGCTCACATGTAAACTAACAATGGAAAATTGCTTAGTAAACGAGTGTGAGAGGTGGGATGTGCAGAACACATGATGAACATGGGGAGGGGGGAGACTGGAGGTGGAGAAAAGCTGCTTTTATAAAGTGTCTTAGAGGGATCATAATGACTGAAAGAAACCCAGACCTTCTGGATGTCACATTATGGGTGGTTTTTAGGAAAGACAGCTCAGAAGTCAGACCAGCAGAACCTGACACGGAGAAAGGGCTTTGGCACAACATCAAAAGCATGGCAAGTGAGTGAGCATCCATGTGTTTTAGGTTAAAATTAAATCTCTAAAGTATGTATATATCGCATTTTATGATTCACTGCTTTAATTAACTTTTCCAGTGGAATCGCCAACTGCCAGCCCAACCTCACTGGATAACAGTAAAACGCTAAGAGCTGCCACCCCATTATTACAGATGAGCATCCGTTGTGAATCTGCTGTAAATATTTTAAATGCATGGAGAAAATAAAATTACTAATCCAGAAGCAGGCACAAGCCATAACTTAATAGGCCTCTTCTTTCAGTCATTTAGATAATAAATATACTTTAGAAATAAGATTAAGGAGCTGTTGAGATGGCTGAGCTGGGAAAGTCACCTGCAGCCAAGCCTCACGACCTGGGTTCAGTCCTAGGATTCACATGGTGGAAGGAGGGAATTGATTCCCACAAGTTGTTTTTTAACCACCACATATGTGCCATGACATACAATTAATTAAAAATAAAGAAAGAATAAGATTATGAGGACTCCGGCTAAGATTGGTAGCACATTCCTGCAATCCCAGTACTCAGGAGATGGAGGCAGAAGGACCAGGAGTTCTGGCCAGCCTGAGCTAAAAGAAACGTTGTCTCAAATGTAACAGGGATTCTATTTTTTGTCCTCTGATTGTTGTTGTTAGATGATAAGCATTTTTCACATCCCATAATACTCTTCTTTCATTGGCATTATTTTGAGTAACATCATGGTTTGTTAACTTTAATCAAAGTGTGTGAAACAAAAGTCCCAAGCCAATTTGAAGCCAGGAAACAGCCAGTGTCTAAGTTCAATAAATCCTACCTAGACTTTATTCTTCACAAATATATGGAGAAAAGTATAAATGGCTGTGCAGAATGCATTTTTAGGAGCCTCTTTATGTGAAATTATTTTACACTTACTGAGAAGTTACAGATATAGTAACTACCTCACCTCATCTGCTCCTCCCTCTGACTCTGCTAATATTAATACACACATTGCCATGGCACATCTGCCATAGCTGAGAAACCAGCGCTGAGCTGGTTCATTACTGTTTATGAAACTAGGTTTCATCTGAATTTTAATAAATAGTATACTGATATCCTTTTAAGTGTTCCTTGGTCTGATTTATCATCCATTTGGCATTCAGCATAGCATTTCAAAGTAGATACAATTTTACTATTTTAATTTTTTTACTGATTATTAATAATAAAAAAAGAAGATGAGGCAGCATCCAGAGCTTCTAAACTACAGGCATTCTTATCACACAAATGATCGGTTCCTGAATGTCATTACATTGATCACTTTGCTTTGCTGCGACAGAATCCTCAAATGCTTTGGATGATAAACTTATTTTGGCTAAAAAGTTAAGAGGATTTGTGTGTGTGTGTGTGGAGAGAGAGAGAGAGTGTGTGTGTGTGTGTGCACACATGGTGGTGGTGCACGTATTTGCATGTGAAGGCCACAGGACCACGTTTGTGTTGTTCCTCAGGTGTTTGATTTTGAGACTGACACAGGGATAGTCCTTGGCTTGGGGCTCTCTGTGTAGGTTAACCTGCCTGGCCACCAAGCCTCAGCGATCCACCCATCTCTGCCTCTCCAGCATCAGAATGACAAGTGTTTGTCATTATAACTGCCTTCTTTTTCACACAGGTTCTGAGACATCAGACTCAGGTTCTCATGTGTAAGGCAAGTCCTTAATGACTGCGCTATGGTCAGGTTGAGAAGGTTTTAGTCTGTTGTGGCAGCATTCATGGTATTAAGCTGATGGCATTGATTCTTCACATCGTGGTGGACCAGGAAGCAGAGAGAACGCCACAACCAGGGCTGGGTAGAACAGTTAAAGGCCCACTGTAAGAACTCCCTTCAGCTAGCTAGGACCCAACTCCTAAAAGTCCCACAAACTCTCCAAGCAGTACTACTTACTAGGGATCAGGGGCTCAAATCATGAGCCTCTGGGGGACGTTTCAGATTCAGACAATAAAGATTGATATGTATTTTAAAGTAATTATGCAAAAGCTTTAAGAAGTTAGTGATTTCATGATATATCTTAAGTAATATCTTGTCTTTGTTGAAGATACGATTCCTTTTTTAAGGTTCTTTCAAATCCTGCGCCGGGCCCCTTGATCTCATTGGTTCTCATTGGTTGTATGGCTTCATAAAGTTTCAGGTTTTGAGTGTGTATTTTCCTCTTTCCCCCCCATGGTTCCTCATCACATTTCTCTTCCCCCTTAGCTCCAAGAGGAGGCTCTCCCCACCCTCCATCCTCCCCCTTCTCTGGGGTCTCAAGGACTAAGCACATCATCTCCCACAGAGCAGAACTGGCAGACCTCTGTTATATATGTGCCAGGGGCCTTGGACCAGCCTGTGTATGGTGACTCAGTCTCTGGGAGCTCCCTGGGGTCTGGGTTGGTTGAGACTGCTGGTTGTCCTATGGGGGTCACCCTTCCCTTCAGCTTCTTCAATCCTTCCCCTAATTCAGACATAAGAGTCCTCAACTTCAGTCCAGTGGTTGGGTATAAGTATCTGCATCTGTCTCATTCAGATGCTGGTAGGGGTTCTAAGGGTACAGCCATGTTAGACTCCAGTCTGTAAGCACATCATAGCATCATTAATAGTGTCAGGCCTTAGTGCCCCAGCCCGTAAGATGGATCTCAATTTGGGCCAGTCGTTGGACTGCCTTTTCTTCAGTCTCTTCTCCATTGTCATCCCTGCAGTTTTTCTAGACAGGAACGATTCTGGGTCAGAAATTTTGACTGTAGATTAGTAACCCAGTCTACTTAGGGCCCTGTCTATCTACTAGAAGTGGTCTCTTCAAGTTCCCTCTTCCCAGTGTTGGGCATTTTGGCTAAAGTCACCCCAATGAGTCCTGAGAGTCTCTCACCTCCCTGGTCTGTGGCACTCTCTAGGGGGTCCCCCTCCCCCCAGGCTGCTTATTTCTATTCCTTCTTCTGGCCCTCTGGGCTTCTCTCCTGTCCCCCTACCCACTTACCTGATCCCATTCCCCTTTTCCTCTCTCCCTTTCGTTTCCCACCCAGATCTTTCCCTCCCTCTGCCTCCCATGATTATTTTCTTCCCCTTCTAAGTGGGAATGAAGCATCCACAATTGAGCCTTTCTTCTTATTACACTTCTTATAATCTATGGGTTGTATCATGGATATTCTATACTTTTTGGCTAATATTCACTTATCAGTGAGTATATACCATGCATACTCTTTTGGGTTTGAGTTACTTCACTCAGGATGGTATTTTCTAATTCCATCCATCTGCCTGCAAAATTCATGATGTCTTCATTTTTAATAGCTGAATAGTATTCCTTTGTGTAAACAAACCACATGTTCTGTATCCATTATTCAGCTGAGGGACGTCTGGGTTGTTTCTAGCTTCTGGTTATTACAAATAAGGCTGCTATGAACATAGTGGAACATGTGTCCTTGTGGTATAGTAGAGTGCATCTTTTGAGTATATGCCCAAGAGTGGTCCTTGTGTGGTATAGGTATCAGAGTAACTGTGGCTCATAGAATGAATTAGGTAGTGTCCCTTTAGTTTCTATTTTATGGACTAGTTTGAGGAATATTGGTATTAGCTCTTCTTTGAAGGTCTGGTAGAATTCTGCACTAAAACCATCTGGTCCAGGGCTTTTTTTTTTTTTTTAATGGGAGGTTTTGAAGACTATTTCTATTTCCTTAGGGGTATGGGACTGTTTATATGGTTTACCTAATCTTGATTTAACTTTGGTGCGTGGTATCTGTCTAGAAAAATCATCCATTTCATCTAGATTTTTTAGTTTTATGGAGTATAGGCTCTTGTAGTAAGTTCTGATGATCTTTGAAATTTTCTCAGTTTCTGTTGTTATGCCTCCCTGAGTCTACTCTAAATGAATCTCAGTATCTCATGAACTCAGTCATTCCTCACAGTGTGGTAGGGTGAATGTTGCCCCACAAGTACAGAGTGCTTGCCTTTCTTTATGCATGTGCACATGTGTGTCTGTGTCTATGTGTGTATACACTCATGTATGTGCATGTGTGCATGTTCATGAGCATGTGCATGCATGCATGCATATGTCTGTGTACTTATGATTGTGCTCATGTGTGAATGCACACACACGTGTGTGTGTGTGTGTAGGCTAGAAGTTGACATCAGATGTCCTTCTAATTTGTTCTCTACCTTATTTTTGCAGACAGTGTGGATCCTCTTGCTCTGCCTCCCCAATGCTAAGATTACACATGCATTCCCTTAAACCAGCTCTTTTGTGTAAATTTTAGGACAAGGAACTCAGGTTCTCATGCTGACTGAGCTAACTTGCTAGCCTTTATGAGCATTGTTTTGATCCAAAATGGAATGAAAATTCCCATCCACAAGGCCTGCATTCCCAGCCAGGGAGGAGCTCAGCACCAGAATCACTAAGAAGGCAAATGTGAGGTGAAAAGACAAAACAAACAAACAAAAACAGAGAAACACTATACGTTTCCAGTATATTAGTTGGGTCTATAAAAAGCACTTAGAGACCCCCCTTATCATTATTATTATTATTATTATTATTATTATTATTATTATTATTAAATTCCCACTATCTGCTGTGCTTTCATTGTCTGCTACAGCAACACAATCATCTATTTTTCCTCCATTTTTATCTTCTATGAAGAAAAATCAACAATGTAATATCATGTTTCTTCAACACAACTAAACTCATCTTATTAGAGAAAAGTGAAGAAGGAAGTGTCATCTTATTAGAAGTGACATGATGTATATCCAGCCATATGTTTTCAAAGGCATTCTGTCAGTGTTAATCAAAACTCTTCCAAATTTATGAACCTACAGAGCAGCATGTCAACCATATGGGAAATCTCTCCCTTCAATACTGAGAATCTGAATTAATAATAAACATTACTTAGTGAACCTAAATGAGAAAAACACATCAATGTTGAATCTAATAGAAGTGGAAATTTATTAAAAAAAAACTCCCTTGCTGTGTTAATTTTTTTCAGTGTTCATTATTACATTGCTGTGTGCATACTCTGACTCTGTGTGCTCATTTACTGGACAGAGGTGGCTAAAATATATTTCATGATTGCTGCTAAAGTGTCAATTACTATATTTCTCCTGTTGCTCTATATTTTAGAGGAAAATGTTTGACAAAACTGGGGTTGAAAAGAAATCAAAAGGGCTGGGAGATAGTGACAGAAGTGCTTGCTGTGCAAACATGAAGACCTGAGTTCAAATCCCTAGCACCTACATAAAGCCAGTGCCCCTGTATCTATAATTCCAGGGCTCAGTGGCAATGGGAGGTGAAGACAGAGCATTTCTGGAAGCAAAGGAATAGCTGTCCCAGTGAATGAATCCAGCGACAGTGGAAACACTCTGTCTCAAACAGAGGAAGGTAAAGATCTACACATGAGATTTTCCTCTGGCCTCCACACTTGTGCCATGGCATGTTTCTGTGTTCCCACATGAATGCACATGTGTATGTGCACACACAGACACTTGCTTATACACACACACACACACACACACACACACACACACGCACAGACATAAACACATACACACACACACGCACACACGCACATACACACAGACAGACAGACAGACAGACAGACAGACAGAGAATTAGGAAGTTTTTTTTTCTCACTACTCAGTGTTTAAATTCTGCCACAGAGACCTTCCCTAATCTTCACCTGTGAACTTTCTACAGAAAACAATTAGTCTTTCTCAAGCCTAGAAGTCACCCCAGCCCTTTGGTTATCTTAGGATATATTAATATTTCAGAGTCTTATGCTATTTGACTTAGACTATTCATAGCCCCCGATGGATAAGGAGCCTGGTAGGGTCTCAGCAGACAGCCAAGTTCCTCTTAGTTGAAGAAACATCTTTCATTCTTCCATATGGATCTTAAATATGAACTTTCATAAGACTTGGGGGGCAGCCATAATTGGGAACAGGCTTAATATGTGCCAGAAATGTACAGCTGCTGACCATAAACCCAACATAATGGATAGGGGTTAGGAACTGGGCCAGGGGTGGCAGGAAGGAGGAGTTAATCCATCCTTATAGTACGTTCTCCATCACTCAGAGATAATTTGGATGAGGAAGAAGATGGTGATAGCAATGAGGCTGGTGTTGATGGTAGCATCTAGATGGTGCTGTTAAAATAGCAGAAGACTATGAGAATTAATTTATTTTTATTTAAAACAGTTTCATTTTTAAGTAATCTTTCATGAAACACCTCTTAATAACCCACTCTCTTTGGGTGTGGATAGGACTTACTGACTTCTAGCCAATAGATAACAAAGGTGAATGGAATTTCAAGAGGTACTTAAGGTTGACTGTATATGAAAAGAGATTGTCTTGGGTGGATTTGATTTGATGAAGTGAAAACTTGAAAGAGTTCCTTTCTAGCCTTTCTCTGGGAGGAACAATGCGACACTTACACTATGAGGTAAGAAATATTCACTAAAATCCCTGTAATTTCTGAGTAGCCAGGGTGAGTTAAGCATCTTTTGTTGTATTATTTGGCCTTTGTCCCAGGTTCTAGACATAAGGGCTTGTAAGCCTAGGGAGATTCTATGAGATGGAAGTATCTTTGTTGTTCATAGGGACTGTCTTTCATTACTCCAGGATTCATGGCACTGGATTGACTTAGAGAAGAACCACTAGTTAGTCTCAGGATGGGTCTGATAATCAGAACGACCAACTTATTAAAGGGTCACTGACCTCTAAATCTTTGGGAAGGAAATAGAGACCTGGGTAATTAAATCTGATAGAGCTTTTCACAGGACTTGATAGGTTTCTGGTTTGGTGAAAGAATCTGTGTGCAGTAGGTGTCCCTGGGTGGTATTTCCTTTCCTTTGAGCCCTTGCTGACCATGCATTTTATGGCTTTGCACATCAATGTATCCATCCATTAAAATAGATGTGAATGAAGTGCTTTCCTGAGCTCAGTCAATCAAACTATTAAAACTGACAAGGGTGTGGTGGGAACTCCCCAACTTTTTAGTTCATTAGTCCAAAATCACAATGGCCCTGGGCTTGTGATTGATCTCTGAGATGGAACAACCACGTGAGACTGTCTTCAACTGATGGAAGCTGCTGATGTCTCAAAGTATATGGTGTCAGAGAGAATAGAATTATTGGACACCCTTACTTTTGGCCAGCATAGCTCAAAAATAACTTAATGGAGAAAGTGTTCATTTTGGCTCATAGAATAGAGGGATTTCAGTTCAGCATAGTGGGAAAGGTATAGGTATGGGAACACCACTATCAATCTGTGATGGTGACATCATGACACTATAACTGTTCACACTGTGGCTGACCAAGAAACAGAGAACCCAGCACGAAAATAGGGATAGGTATAACCACACCTAGTGACCTGCCTAGAGATCGTTCACAGCCTCTAGTACCTTGCCATAAGCTGGGGAAAAGTCACTTGAAATGTGAGCTTGTAGGAGACATTTCAGAGTCAGGCTGTAACAGTCAGTGTGAGGAAAAATTCCTCACCCATTGGTGTCAGAAGTATTCCAAGTACAAGTGGTTCATAGGGTTTTGTGGCCAGAAATGGCAGGTGGTTGCCGGCAGCTGAGAGCAGCTCTAGCTGAGATATTACAAACCAGGGTCTCAACCCAACATCACCAACAATCTCATGACTTAAAATATTCTGAGCTCCGAGAAGGAAAGAAAACAACTTGGCTATTATCTTGATGGTGCTCTTTAGAACACAGAGCCCGGAGCCCCGGGCTACCTTGCCAGCAGAGTCTTGCCCAACACCCGCAAGGGTCCACACAGGACTCCCCACGGGACCCTAAGACCTCTGGTGAGTGGATCACAGTGCCTGCCCCAATCCAATCGCGCGGAACTTGAGACTGCGGTACATAGGGAAGCAGGCTACCCGGGCTTGATCTGGGGCACAAACCCCTTCCACTCCACTCGAGCCCCGGGCTACCTTGCCAGCTGAGTCGCCTGACACCCGCAAGGGCCCACACAGGATTCCACACGTGATCCTAAGACCTCTAGTGAGTGGAACACAACTTCTGCCAGGAGTCTGGTTCGAACACCAGATATCTGGGTACCTGCCTTGCAAGAAGAGAGCTTGCCTGCAGAGAATACTCTGCCCACTGAAACTAAGGAGAGTGCTACCCTCCAGGTCTGCTCATAGAGGCTAACAGAGTCACCTGAAGAACAAGCTCTTAACAGTGACAACTAAAACAGCTAGCTTCAGAGATTACCAGATGGCGAAAGGCAAACGTAAGAATCCTACTAACAGAAATCAAGACCACTCACCATCATCAGAACGCAGCACTCCCACCCCACCTAGTCCTGGGCACCCCAACACAACCGAAAATCTAGACCCAGATTTAAAAACATTTCTCATGATGATGATAGAGGACATCAAGAAGGACTTTCATAAGTCACTTAAAGATTTACAGGAGAGCACTGCTAAAGAGTTACAGGCTCTTAAAGAAAAGCAGGAAAACACAGCCAAACAGGTGATGGAAATGAACAAAACCATACTAGAACTAAAAGGGGAAGTAGACACAATAAAGAAAACCCAAAGCGAGGCAACGCTGGAGATAGAAACCCTAGGAAAGAGATCTGGAACCATAGATGCGAGCATCAGCAACAGAATACAAGAAATGGAAGAGAGAATCTCAGGTGCAGAAGATTCCATAGAGAACATCGACACAACAGTCAAAGAAAATACAAAATGCAAAAGGATCCTAACTCAAAACATCCAGGTAATCCAGGACACAATGAGAAGACCAAACCTACGGATAATAGGAATTGATGAGAATGAAGATTTTCAACTTAAAGGGCCAGCTAATATCTTCAACAAAATAATAGAAGAAAACTTCCCAAACATAAAAAAAGAGATGCCCATGATCATACAAGAAGCATACAGAACTCCAAATAGACTGGACCAGAAAAGAAATTCCTCCCGACACATAATAATCAGAACAACAAATGCACTAAATAAAGATAGAATATTAAAAGCAGTAAGGGAGAAAGGTCAAGTAACATATAAAGGAAGGCCTATCAGAATTACACCAGACTTTTCACCAGAGACTATGAAAGCCAGAAGAGCCTGGACAGATGTTATACAGACACTAAGAGAACACAAATGCCAGCCCAGGCTACTATACCCGGCCAAACTCTCAATTACCATAGATGGAGAAACCAAAGTATTCCACGACAAAACCAAGTTCACACAATATCTTTCCACGAATCCAGCCCTTCAAAGGATAATAACAGAAAAGAAGCAATACAAGGACGGAAATCACGCCCTAGAACAACCAAGAAAGTAATCATTCAACAAACCAAAAAGAAGACAGCCACAAGAACAGAATGCCAACTCTAACAACAAAAATAAAAGGGAGCAACAATTACTTTTCCTTAATATCTCTTAATATCAATGGACTCAATTCCCCAATAAAAAGACATAGACTAACAGACTGGCTACACAAACAGGACCCAACATTCTGCTGCTTACAGGAAACCCATCTCAGGGAAAAAGACAGACACTACCTCAGAGTGAAAGGCTGGAAAACAATTTTCCAAGCAAATGGACTGAAGAAACAAGCTGGAGTAGCCATTTTAATATCGGATAAAATCGACTTCCAACCCAAAGTTATCAAAAAAGACAAGGAGGGACACTTCATACTCATCAAAGGTAAAATCCTCCAAGAGGAACTCTCAATTCTGAATATCTACGCACCAAATGCAAGGGCAGCCACATTCATTAGAGACACTTTAGTAAAGCTCAAAGCATACATTGCACCTCACACAATAATAGTGGGAGACTTCAACACACCACTTTCTTCAAAGGACAGATCGTGGAAACAGAAACTAAACAGGGACACAGTGAAACTAACAGAAGTTATGAAACAAATGGACCTGACAGATATCTACAGAACATTTTATCCTAAAACAAAAGGATATACCTTCTTCTCAGCACCTCACGGGACCTTCTCCAAAATTGACCATATAATTGGTCACAAAACAGGCCTCAATAGATACAAAAATATTGAAATTGTCCCATGTATCCTATCAGACCACCATGGCCTAAGACTGATCTTCAATAACAACATAAATAATGGAAAGCCAACATTCACGTGGAAACTGAATAACACTCTTCTCAATGATACCTTGGTCAAGGAAGGAATAAAGAAAGAAATTAAAGACTTTTTAGAGTTTAATGAAAATGAAGCCACAACGTACCCAAACCTATGGGACACAATGAAAGCATTTCTAAGAGGGAAACTCATAGCGCTGAGTGCCTCCAAGAAGAAACGGGAGACAGCACATACTAGCAGCTTGACAACACATCTAAAAGCCCTAGAAAAAAAGGAAGCAAATTCACCCAAGAGGAGTAGACGGAAGGAAATAATCAAACTCAGGGGTGAAATCAACCAAGTGGAAACAAGAAGAACTATTCAAAGAATTAACCAAATGAGGAGTTGGTTCTTTGAGAAAATCAACAAGATAGATAAACCCTTAGCTAGACTCACTAAAGGGCACAGGGACAAAATCCTAATTAACAAAATCAGAAATGAAAAGGGAGACATAACAACAGATCCTGAAGAAATCCAAAACACCATCAGATCCTTCTACAAAAGGCTATACTCAACAAAACTGGAAAACCTGGACGAAATGGACAAATTTCTGGACAGATACCAGGTACCAAAGTTGAATCAGGATCAAGTTGACCATCTAAACAGTCCCATATCACCTAAAGAAATAGAAGCAGTTATTAATAGTCTCCCAACCAAAAAAAGCCCAGGACCAGATGGGTTTAGTGCAGAGTTCTATCAGACCTTCAAAGAAGATCTAATTCCAATTCTGCACAAACTATTTCACAAAATAGAAGTAGAAGGTACTCTACCCAACTCATTTTATGAAGCCACTATTACTCTGATACCTAAACCACAGAAAGATCCAACAAAGATAGAGAACTTCAGACCAATTTCTCTTATGAATATCGATGCAAAAATCCTCAATAAAATTCTCGCTAACCGAATCCAAGAACACATTAAAGCAATCATCCATCCTGACCAAGTAGGTTTTATTCCAGGGATGCAGGGATGGTTTAATATACGAAAATCCATCAATGTAATCCATTATATAAACAAACTCAAAGACAAAAACCACATGATCATCTCGTTAGATGCAGAAAAAGCATTTGACAAGATCCAACACCCATTCATGATAAAAGTTTTGGAAAGATCAGGAATTCAAGGCCCATACCTAAACATGATAAAAGCAATCTACAGCAAACCAGTAGCCAACATCAAAGTAAATGGAGAGAAGCTGGAAGCAATCCCACTAAAATCAGGGACTAGACAAGGCTGCCCACTTTCTCCCTACCTTTTCAACATAGTACTTGAAGTATTAGCCAGAGCAATTCGACAACAAAAGGAGATCAAGGGGATACAAATTGGAAAAGAGGAAGTCAAAATATCACTTTTTGCAGATGATATGATAGTATATATAAGTGACCCTAAAAATTCTACCAGAGAACTCCTAAACCTGATAAACAGCTTCGGTGAAGTAGCTGGATATAAAATAAACTCAAACAAGTCAATGGCCTTTCTCTATACAAAGAATAAACAGGCTGAGAAAGAAATTAGGGAAACAACACCCTTCTCAATAGTCACAAATAATATAAAATATCTTGGCGTGACTCTAACTAAGGAAGTGAAAGATCTGTATGATAAAAACTTCAAATCTCTGAAGAAAGAAATTAAGGAAGATCTCAGAAGATGGAAAGATCTCCCATGCTCATGGATTGGCAGGATCAACATTGTAAAAATGGCTATCTTGCCAAAAGCAATCTACAGATTCAATGCAATCCCCATCAAAATTCCAACTCAATTCTTCAACGAATTGGAAGGAGCAATTTGCAAATTTGTCTGGAATAACAAAAAACCTAGGATAGCAAAAAGTCTTCTCAAGGATAAAAGAACTTCTGGCGGAATCACCATGCCAGACCTAAAGCTTTACTACAGAGCAATTGTGATAAAAACTGCATGGTACTGGTATAGAGACAGACAAGTAGACCAATGGAATAGAATTGAAGACCCAGAAATGAACCCACACACCTATGGTCACTTGATCTTCGACAAGGGAGCTAAAACCATCCAGTGGAAGAAAGACAGCATTTTCAACAATTGGTGCTGGCACAACTGGTTGTTATCGTGTAGAAGAATGCGAATCGATCCATACTTATCTCCTTGTACTAAGGTCAAATCTAAGTGGATCAAGGAACTTCACATAAAACCAGAGACACTGAAACTTATAGAGGAGAAAGTGGGGAAAAGCCTTGAAGATATGGGCACAGGGGAAAAATTCCTGAACAGAACAGCAATGGCTTGTGCTGTAAGATCGAGAATTGACAAATGGGACCTAATGAAACTCCAAAGTTTCTGCAAGGCAAAAGACACCATCAATAAGACAAAAAGACCACCAACAGATTGGGAAAGGATCTTTACCTATCCTAAATCAGATAGGGGACTAATATCCAACATATATAAAGAACTCAAGAAGGTGGACTTCAGAAAATCAAATAACCCCATTAAAAAATGGGGCTCAGAACTGAACAAAGAATTCTCACCTGAGGAATACCGAATGGCAGAGAAGCACTTGAAAAAATGTTCAACATCCTTAATCATCAGGGAAATGCAAATCAAAACAACCCTGAGATTCCACCTCACACCAGTCAGAATGGCTAAGATCAAAAATTCAGGTGACAGCAGATGCTGGCGAGGATGTGGAGAAAGAGGAACACTCCTCCATTGTTGGTGGGATTGCAGGCTTGTACAACCACTCTGGAAATCAGTCTGTCGGTTCCTCAGAAAACTGGACATAGTACTACCGGAGGATCCAGCAATACCTCTCCTGGGCATATATCCAGAAGATGCCCCAACAGGTAAGAAGGACACATGCTCCACTATGTTCATAGCAGCCTTATTTATAATAGCCAGAAGCTGGAAAGAACCTAGATGCCCCTCAACAGAGGAATGGATACAGAAAATGTGGTACATCTACACAATGGAGTACTACTCAGCTATTAAAAAGAATGAATTTATGAAATTCCTAGCCAAATGGATGGACCTGGAGGGCATCATCCTGAGTGAGGTAACACATTCACAAAGAAATTCACACAATATGTATTCACTGATAAGTGGATATTAGCCCCAAACCTAGGATACCCAAGATATAAGATATAATTTGCTAAACACATGAAACTCAAGAAGAATGAAGACTGAAGTGTGGACACTATGCCCCTCCTTAGATTTGGGAACAAAACACCCATGGAAGGAGTTACAGAGACGGAGTTTGGAGCTGAGATGAAAGGATGGACCATGTAGAGACTGCCATATCCAGGGATCCACCCCATAATCAGCATCCAAACGCTGACACCATTGCATACACTAGCAAGATTTTATTGAAAGGACGCAGATGTAGCTGTCTCTTGTGAGACTATGCCGGGGCCCAGCAAACACAGAAGTGGATGCTCACAGTCAGCTAATGGATGGATCATAGGGCTCCCAATGGAGGAGCTAGAGAAAGTAGCCAAGGAGCTAAAGGGATCTGCAACCCTATAGGTGGAACAACATTATGAGCTAACCAGTACCCCGGAGCTCTTGACTCTAGCTGCATATATATCAAAAGATGGCCTAGTCGGCCATCACTGGAAAGAGAGGCCCATTGGACTTGCAAACTTTATATGCCCCAGTACAGGGGAACACCAGGGCCAAAAAGGGGGAGTGGGTGGGCAGGGGAGTGGGGGTGGGTGGATATGGGGGACTTTTGGTATAGCATTGGAAATGTAAATGAGTTAAATACCTAATAAAAAATGGAAAAAAAAAAAAGAAAAGAAACTTTAAAAAAAAAAAAAAAAAAGAACACAGAGCCCATCTAAGCTAGACTAGAAGCCTGAGCCTCAGAGATGGAGTTATAAGAAACATGTACTCTACCAAAGATGTGAAATTCATGGTAATTCACCATGTAACCAATGTCCTTATATGGAGCGCAATCAAATTAATATGGAGATTATAGATCCAGGAATATGGTAATGAATTTAGTGAGGAAGGGCATAACTTTGTTTTCAATTTACAAGTGTAAAATATTTTAAGCAACAAATTGATCATCAGCTGTTCTAAGATCACAGACAACCAAACAAAAGAATGGTTTTGCTAATTTTTTTCCAGAGACTCTTATTCCCAGAAGGAATGCTCTAAGTTCTTTGAGTTAGTTGCTGGGTATTAAAAGGTTTCAAAGGTGCTTTGAAGAGACTCTAAAGATTTATTTATTTATTATTATATGTAAGTACACTCTAGCTGTCTTCAGACACACCAGAAGAGGGAGTCAGATCTTGTTACGGATGGTTGTGAGCCACCATGTGGTTGCTGGGATTTGAACTCTGGACCTTCGGAAGAGCAGTCGGGTGCTCTTACCCACTGAGCCATCTCACCAGCCCCTTGAAGAGACTCTAATGGGTATCCTGGAGTTGGCAGCCATTGTGTGTCCCGTCTTGGGAAGAAAACTATCCCTCCTCAGTCTACTGAATCTATTGCATGTAGTATTAGAGTCTAATTGCTGCAAGATAAACTCTTAAAATGGGCTTTAGACATGCCAATGGCATGACCATGTGAATGGGGGTAAGAAAAATAGACTAAATCAATGGTGAATGTGCAGGTAAAATGATCTAGTCTGGAAGTTCTGGTGGGAATCCCAGAGGCTGTTAGCTGAACACAAAGCAATGGTCAGGCCCCTCTTCTCAAATCTACCTATTTCCTATCACAGCTGCATGAACGGTCTTTCCTTCCCCTTTCCCATATTCAGGGTTAATGATTTTTTCCCTGCATTAGAAAGATGGGCTTAAATTGTCAGCCAAAAGCCTTTCCTGGCTAACATAGAACATACCTAAAGATTTAAGAATCTAGAGCCACAGGCAATGAATGGTAGATGTGTCTTGAAATATATTTAGGAATCTTCTGTTGCCACCATAGAAATCTCCAGGAAGATCTTCAACGAATTGAGTAAAGCAATTTTGGGGAAATACCATTTGAGCATTGGCTTGGAGGCTCTGACTGTGAAGAAGAAATAGCTATCCATGCTAAGGAACTGTGTAAGCCAATGTCAGGCTTGCGATGCTGCAATAACAGACATTACTAACATCTTAGCACAGCACAGGGGGTATTTCTAGTAATGCTTCTAAATCATCTTGATTTGACCTGAGTGGTTTGGTGTCCATCTTCCAGGTCTTTTCCTGTATCCCTAGTCATATTCGTAGATGGAACTTCAAACATCCAGTGATTGATGAAGGAAAAAAAAATTAAACCATGCATTTGACTCTTAAAGCTTTCAGTAATGCATGGTATCTAGGTTGAATATGAATTTCAACCAGCCACTTTAATGCTTATAAGATATTTGTCTCAGCACTATCAATACATCTGAATGCTAAACTATGAAATAGCAGGAAATTGTGCGTGTTTCTTCTATTTGTATTTTATGGGTTAGGGCATGTAGTTTCATGTAGTTCAGTGAGTCAGGGAAGGATGGTCCTGTATTAAGAAGGACGTGCTATTTGACTTTCCATCGCCAACAGAAAGAACATTTTATTTCTTTCAAAACTTTCAGTTCATGTTCACTTGGCTCCATTACTGCAGGACAAGGCAAAGCATTACAGCAGGAGGTTATGGTGGAACATGCCTGCTTACTTCATAGTGGCCAAGAAGCAGATTAAGATACAGGAAGAGTCCATATTACTATATATTGGGCAGCCGCACCTTTTTTCAAGACATGGCCTTACTATGCAGCCTTGGCGGGCCCGGTGCTTACTATGTAAGAGCAGGATAGCATTGAACTCACAGAGATCCACCCAGCTCTACCTCCACAGTGCCCAAACTACTTGGCCTTGTGATTCTTTTTTTTTTTTTTGGATTATCTATTAATGTGTTTGTGCTGAATATAATCACATTGTTATTACCCAAGGTAGTCTATAGTCTTGGCATTTCTTTTTTAAAAAATGAGTTTAAAATTGTAACTGTTAGGAGCCATAGAGATGTCTCAGTGTAAGAAGAGTACTTGATGCATAAGCATGTAGACCTGAGTTCAAATCCCCACAACCCATATAAAAGCTGGTGTATTTGTGGATACCTCTAACCCCAGCATTAGGTATAGATCTTGGGAGCTTATAGTTAGTCAGTCTGGCTGAAACATCAGGTTCCAAGTCCAGTGAGAGTCTTTGTCTCAAAAACATAAGTTAGACTGTGATAGGACAGGATACCCAGCATCCTCCCCTGGCTTCCACACGTCTCCACACACATATACAGCTCAGTAGTAAGAGTGCAGGCTTGGCATGTGTTCTGATCCTCACGTCTACCAACTGTTACCATATCACAGATGGATTAAAAAGTTTAACAAAATGTCCTTGTATCTGAGCCAGTTGGGAGCCACTTAGGCAGTGCTAGGCCCGACTCAGTGTGTGGCTCATCCAGATATCTGTCTCAGGTAGCTTCACAAATCACGTAGATTGATAATGCTGAGACAAACATCTTGTGACTATTCAAGTGGCTAATTGAAACTTATACTTCACCTTGGTGGAATATATGACTGAAGCCACCTTATAAATTAGACACAATAGTTTCTTTTACCCATCAATTTCTCCCATATATTCCAGAGTATAAAGTGGCTTTTGAAACTTCAAAGCAAGAGAAACATACTCCTTATGCTAAAGAAACAAGTAACTTCTCTGTGCCTGCTTTTGCTGACATCAGTTGCCAATAAATATCTCATGCACCTTAATCCCTGTGGCCAGCTCAGGAAAACGAATCTGAACGAAGAGGTTAGCATTTTCTGAATGTCCACCTGTATTCGAGGCTCTGCTGGGGAAAATGGGGCGGTGGGGGGTGGTGGTGGAGAGGATCTTTGTTCTTAAATCTTTTAAGAAATATTCCATCATGTTATTTTCTTTCTGCTTTTGAATGTGCCCTGCCTCCAGCTCCTTTCATTGGTGTGGGCTGAAAAGATGTTGAATTCACTCAGTATATTCTGAAGGACACTCCCCCTGCACCTGTTCCTTTCTTCTGTTAAAGATCAGCCACAAAGGAATAGAGTGTGAGGAGGAGAGTTCTCAGCTCTCTCCCCTGATTACTACTTCCTCAGCCTCTGGAATTTTCTTACACTATTGGTTATGCCATATGATATCCTGCAGAAGTCCAGCACCCCCGAGAATTTTCCCTAGGCTTGGAGTTTGCCATCCACCTGCAAGCTGCTTCATGACTAAAGGCTAGTCAGTGTTCTTATCTTGGGTGGCAATTTACTGTTGTGGAAGAAAAAAAAAGTTGCCTCGGATCTAGTAGGAAAGAACAGCCCCATGAAATTGGCATCTTTGAAAAAAAATTCCTGCATCAGACGAAAGCAAAGAATTTCCCAAATTCAACTGGCCGTTCCACAAAGGAAAAAAAAAGTGGAAAACAACTTAAGCCTCCAGTGCAGGTGTGCTGGCAAAACTTTCTACATAACTTTCATGTGCCTCCTGTGCCAAGTGCAAAGAAAAAAAGAAGAAAAGGAGGAAAAAAAGGAAATAAAGTAAAAATGTTTGTACTGAGGGGTGTTGAGCAGCGAAGAGGCACCTTCAGGAATGTTCTCTAAATTCCTTTAACATTTCTAGTTCTTATTTCTGATTGCAAAAGTGATCTAACGTTCTGAAAAGATTTGAAAATTCCAAACAGTATCATCAACAACTATAAAGACATTCCTCCCCCAAGTCATCATACCAGTAAGAGATAACTCTTAATTTTTATATGTGTAGTTTACAACACTCTTCCTATGCATAAAAGACAGACATTTAAATTAAAGTTGTGTTATATTACATTTTGTCTTTTGAATACAGGATCTAGGACCACAGATTGCACTTGATTTAGTTTATTGTACAAATAACCAAGATTTGTTCTTGGCATTGAGCAGACAAACACCCAGAGTGGTATGTTAAAAGTGTTCAAAATCAATATCAATCTATCAATTTCTGGTTGTTTTTAAATTGCTCTCATTCTTTGTATTTTAATTTTTAATACTTTAAATTCTATGACTGATAAGATGACATTTAAGATATGCTATAGTTCTAAATGCGTCTTGACAAAACTACTTGACAAAATACACATACTTTACTGTGATTCTTTTTTTTTTTATATCAATTCAAAGACGTTTATTTGCTTATATGGAGAAAAATAGAAGAAACGGTATTAAATGCTATTGTGTTTGCCTATCTTAGAATGGCCTCTGTTGATTCATTTGACACTTTAAGCTTGAATTTCATTTCACCTGAAACAAATATTTGATCTGTGCTCAGTTTTTATTGATGACAATTTTGCTTCTACTGACACTTTAAAGATGCTTCAGGGTATTTTCTTTGGAGGGGGGGTGTATGGGATATGTCTTATAGAGTGAGGGAGTTTGGTTTTTAGCATTATCAGAGATCCTGGCCCCTGAAGAGGTACCTAATTCCCTTTGCTACTGATGGGAGTTGCACAGTAGCATGGTGTTTCTGTGCTGTGCTTGCTGCTACTGTCTCTGGAATTTGTCTTTTAAGATCCTTCAGCTCATCAGTTTGGTCCTAGAAAAGAGGTTTTGTTTCTGTTTTTCTCAGTTCCAACATCCATGCAAATGGTAGCTTCTTAGGATTCCCTGAAATTGTGCAGAATCGTTTGCTTGGTTGATAGTTGAAGGGGTGAGCGTGCACATATGCATGTGTGAATATGTGTGCACCTGTGAGCTCTAACTCTACCCCAGTCACACTTTCCATTCCTTTCTCCCCATCTTCACTTTCTCCTGATGTTAAAGAAGCAATAGGTAGAAGAAAATTACCTCACCCTGGACAGCTGTCTTCCAACTTACCTCCTGCTGTGAGGTTGTGAAGGAGAAAGCATCTTCTCTGGGGGTTCTGTTAGAGCCAGGGAAGAAAGAAGAAGATACACACACACTGCTGGTGGTGCTAAAGAAGTCTGACTTTCAGTGTCTGGCTGGGAGGGTGGGAGGGGATGGTGTCAGTTAGAAAAATATGTAAGCCAGGGTTGTGTGCTGGGGCTGAAGGGAAATTTGAGAGTCCATGTTCTACTGTCCAATGAGTAATAAGTTTCAAGGACACAGGGAACTCCATGCAAATGGTTCCAGGATAGGGAGAAGTAGGCAAAAAACTAGGGAGGGGAAAGGGGCCCCTTCTTTACCTCTCTTGCCAGTACAGGTACTGTACTGAAGCCAGGGGAAGGCTGATCACCAGAGAATTGTCCAGCTGCCACAATGCTATCGGCTTTAGAGTGTTCATCTCTTTTTTACAGTTAATTTATTTATTCACTTTACATCACAATCACTGCACCGTCCCAGTGATTTCCCTCACAAGTCCCTCCCTCCACCTCTCCCCTTCTCCTCTGAGGCCCACCATGGAGGGTATTCCCCCACCCTGGCATATCATGTCTCTGTAGGGCTAGGCACATCCTCTCTCACTGAGACCAAACAAGGCAGTCCAGCTAGAAGAACATATCCCATACAGAAGCAGCAGTAGGATAGCTCCTGCTCCAGTTGTTCAGGACCCACATAAAGACTGAACTGCACATTGGCTGCATATGTACAGGGGGCTTAGGTCTAGCCCATGTATGTTCTTTGCTCTTTGGTTGGTGGTTTAGTCGCTGAGAGCTCTCAAAGGTCCAGGTTAGTTGACTTTGTTGTCTTCCTATAGAGTTCCTATCCCCTTTGGATCCCTCAATCTTTCCCCCAACTCTTCCATAAGAGTCCACATGCTCCATCTAATGTTTGGCTATGGGTATCTGCATCTGTTTAAGTCATCTACTGGGTGGAGCCTCTCAGAAGACACTTATGCTAGGCTCTTGTCTGCAAGCATAACAGAATATCATTAGAATGGGATTGGTGCTTGCCCATGGGAAGGGCCGCAAGTCAGGTTGGTTATTGCTTGGCTATTCTTTGCACATTTCGTGTAGAAAGGACAAAGTTTGGGTGGAAAGTTTTCTGTGTGGCTGATGTCTTTATCCCTCCTCCACTGGGGTTCTTGCCTGGCTGCAGGAGTGGCCTCATCAGGTTCCAGGTCTTCACTGCTATACATCTCAGCTAATGTCACCCCCATAGACTCCTGAGAGCCTCCCCATCCCAGATTTCTGGCATGTCCTAGAGATGCCCCCACCCCACCCCCACCAACTGCAGATTTCCATTCATTCTCCTGGCCCTCTGACTCTCTTCTGTCTCTCCCCACACCTGATCCTGACTTCTCCCATTCCCTTCCTCACCCCCTCTACCACCCAGTTCCCTCCCTCCCTCTGCCTCCTATGACTATTTTATTCTCCCTTCTAAATGTGATTCAAGCATCCTTGCTTGGGCCTTTGTTCTTGTTTAACTTCTCTGGGTCTGTGGGATGTATCATTGGTGTCCTGTATGTGGCTAATATCCACTTATAAATGAGTACATACCACGCATGTCCTTTTGGGTATGGGTTACCTCACTCAGGATAGTATTTTCTAGTTCCATTTATTTGCCTGAAAAATTCATGATATCCTTGTTTTTAGAGGCTGAATAGTATTACATTGTGTAGATGAACCACATTTTCTGTATCTGTTCTCTAATTGGGGGACATCTGGGTTGTTTCCAGCTATGGGTATTAAGAATAAAGCTGCTATAAACATTGTGGAGCATGTGTCCTTATGGTATAGTAGAGCATCTTTTGGGTATATGCCCAGGAGTGGTATAGCTAGGTCTTCAGGTAGAACTATTTCCAATTTTCTGAGAACCACCAGATTGATTTCCAGAGTGGTTGTACAAGTTGACACTCCCACCAGCAATGGAGGAGTGTTCCTCTTCCTCCACATCCTCCCCAGCATGTGCTGTTGCTTGAGGTTTTGATCTTAGCCATTCTTATGAGTATAAGATGGAATCTCAGAGTCGTTTTGATTTGCATTTCCCTGATGTCTAAGGAAGTTGAACATTTCTTTAAATGCTCCTTGGCCATTATACAAACGATAGGTGGGCAGAGAAAGAAATCAGGGAAAGTGCACCCTTCACAATAACTACAAATAATATAAAATATCTTGGTGTAACTCTAGCCAAGCAAGTGAAAGAGGCCCGTGCGACAAGAATGTCAAGGCTCTGAAAAAAGAAGTTGAAGAATGGAAGTATCTCCCAGGTTCATGGATCAGCAGTATTAACATAGTGAAAATGGCCATCTTACCAAAAGCAATCTACACATTCATCTCACTACCCATCATTATTTCAACATATTTTTTTTACAGACCTTGAAAGAGAAATTCTCAACTTCATATGGAAAAACAAACACCCAGGATTGTAACTTTAATTTTTCTAAAGCCTACCTTTAGTGGTGGTTCTTAAATACTTTAACCTTCCTTCTAACCCACCACCCACTAGATGTAGTGGAAAAGAAAGGATACAGAGGAAGTAGACCTATTTAGAAATAGTCCTTTGGAATAAATCCCATCTATGTGGTAAGGAAACCAGCAGCTCACTTCATAGGCCAGCAACAGCAGCTTGATACTGCAAACTCTTCATAGATATACCAGCAGTCCAGTTCAGGAGTGTCGAGATAACAGCAGTGGTGGCAGGACCTAGCAGAGACAGCCATGCCTCAGAGAAATTGGCAGGAGTCAGCAGGAGGGACCAGGGCCAACAGGAACACTGGGAGAAGTTCTCAGCTGTACCTCTCTCAACGAAGTGAAGATCAGGAAAGAGTAAGGACCACGAAGCTTTGCACAGCTAGCTCTATAAGCAAAACTCATGCTCGTTTCACATCCATTGATTCCTATTTATGCTCCCTCCAAATACCACATGTTCTCCATGGTTCTTGCCTCACCACATGTCTTGCCTCAGAACACGAGTATGACTTAGCAAAACTCCACCTGAGTCTGTATCAGCTGACATCACTCTAATTGGCCCAAGTCCTCAGAAGTGGCAACGATGGACTTTGTGTGTTGCTCTAGTACATAAGCAGCTTTGGCATGTCACTGAAGCATTTTCCATGAACATAGGTTTCAAAATCATCATTGCAATAGCTCTGCGGCTCCCTGCTCTACTGATGGGTCATAATGTTTCTCTAACCTGATCCCTGTATGCTGTGCACTTAGCTTGCCTTACTGTGGGGAGCACAATGAGGTGGGGAGCATGCTTGTGCCCCATCAAGCACTCAGCCTGGGTGTGTCATTGGAAGGGGCCTGGAGTAGCCACACCATTGTACTACTGACCCAGAACTTGTCCTAGCCTTTCACCATCTCCCTGGGAGCACAAGGGATCTGGTCTCCTTATATGTGCTAGAAGAGGCCAGGGGCAGGCTCAAAACATTACCAGTTTTTGGACAGGCATGAGGAATAAAGTACATAGCTTCTACATAGTGAAGTGGGTCCTGGGAAACTAAATCTGTCCAAAGCATAACACAAATGTCTCCAAAATGCTGGACAGGTAGCCCCATAGCCAGTATTGATGAGAGGCTACCTTGGCCATGCTTTGACTGACATGGAAGGGGTATATCGTGAAGGAGAAGGTGGGCATTGTATGGGTGACATCACTGTGAAAAGCTGAGAGGCTGCCTTATTATCTAGGAAGTAAATATCATGAAGAAGTTGTTTTTGCATAATCACGGGAGAGGGGATAATTATTTTCCCCTTTACAGTTTCCTCAGTTTATCCTTTGCACTCACAGGAAGTCATCCACATTTCCTCTCAGAATCTCCAGCCCCTGCCAGAATGTTTGCATGGACTAGGAAATCCAACAATGAATTTATTGGTGTTCAAAGAGAAACTGATAGAGTGGGAACCGAACTTATATTCAAAGGGATATTTATGAAGCATTCAGAGCTCTGAGTAATGTGCTCCAAGCTGTGTGCCCTTAACAACTGGATATGGGTCACCGTGTCTCCACAGGCAAGTGAGCCTTATTCAAACTCTTCAACATCTGTTTCTACATAGTCCTTCCCATTTGTCCTCCAAAGCCTGGACAATTGTCACGTCCCATTACCTCCCAGCCTCTACTGGCACCTTCTCTTCTAAGTCATATCATATTTCCATGACAAAAGCTTTTCTAGCCCCCTATCAAGTAAACAAGACGACCTCCGTATTCATGTTTTCTGAATGTGCTTTTTCAAACCTCAGTACTTTCCTTCCACTGGCTCCTTATCAAATCACCCCTAATGTCCCACACTGCAGCCACACAAACAGCTCCCTGGGGCCTGAGCACATCTCACAGGCTGAACCTTTCCCCTTGATCTTGCTTTTCAAGTGCATGTGGTGTTTCTACCAACTGTTCTTGCTGCGATTGTCAACCTGACCCGACCCAGACATCTGGGAAGATGGAATCTTAACTGAGAAGATGCCTCTATAAAATTGGCTTGTACACAAGCCCATGATGGTATTTTCTTAATTGGTGATTGATGTAAGGCCCAACCATGGTAGGACAAACCCCTGTGCAAGTGCTCTTGATTTGTATCAGAAAGCAATCTGAGGGAGCAAGCCAGAAAGCAGTGTTCCTCCACTACCAGGTTCCCACTCTGCTACCAGGTTCCTGCTCTACTTGAGTTCCTGCCCTGACATCCCTCAGTGATACATTGTTATTGGAAATGTAAGATGAAATCAACCTTTTCATCCCCAAGTTGCCTTGGGTCATATTTTATCACAGCAATAGAAACCCTTAGACACCACCTAGAGTGTAACAGCTGCTTGGGATCTTCTCCTTCCTTCTCATAGCCTTCCTTCTTCAACACTGTCATAGCCTTAGCCTGTCAAACTCAAAGCTCCTTATCCCAGACCCCTTTACACCCTTATGGATACCACATTTAGTGTGTGCATGTGCATGCATGTGTATGCATGTGTGCGTGCATGCACTGTGAATTCCTGAAGTTTACAGTTCACCCTTTCTCACTAGAGTCTGGTTCATCCTCTCACCAGCAGCACTGAACTTGCCATGCATCATTCATAGAACTGAATATAATCTCTGGGTCACAGTTTCACCTGTAGCCATAATCACAGCTCTTTCTTTCCCAGTGTCCATGTTCTGCTCCCAGATTAAGCTGAAAAACAAATACAGAGTTAAATCTTCCCCCACACAGAGGCCCATAGTTTTACTTTCATAAAGAAGAAAACTCTTGATTATGTTTCTGAGTGACAGATGACCCATCAGCTAAAGTAGAAAAAGAAAAGATGCCCTTGTGGCACGAGTCAGGGAGGCTCAACGTGGCCTGAATGCCAACCAGGGGACCTGTGTCCCAATCAGACTTGTGATCCCCACACGCAGGACAATGTGGGTTTGACCTCAGCAGAAATCAGGTCTGCTCAACATGTCCATGATGATAGCAAACATATGGAATTGATTAAATGAATAAATAACCCTACTTAGTTTTGCATAAGAATATGTGGTACTCGGGTCAAAGATAATCCCTAATTTTTCTATGCATAATAGATTCCAAAGTGTAAACATCACCAGTAGCCTGAACCAAACTAGAGGCTTTAAGTCAACAGTCAAAGGTGTGATTGTAAACTCAGAAATATCGACAGTGTTTGTGAATATCACTTCTCTGAATTAGGTGAGAGGTCCCAGCTGATGTGGATGTCTTTCTGACATCTCAGCATCAGGCTGTTTGTCAGCCTCAGTCTTCCTCCTAGGTCTCAACTGAAGAGGATATCTCTTGATTTCCCTCTCCCCTCTTTTAATTTATAAAGCTGGATCAGAATCAGAAAATCCATTGGAAAAGCTCCTCATTCCTTGAAATGTCTTCTGGAGTTATTTCTCAACTTTGACACTGCAGATATTAAAATTGGTTAAAGGTGATCTCTGTTGATTTTTAATTTTATTTCACTCTTTTACTTCCTGAGAGTTAGAGCAATTCTCCAGTGATGGCAGGCTTGGGTTTGTTAGTAGGGCATTCCTTGGTGGAACCTAGGAAGACTGTGCAGCACCCAGCTTCAGGACATCTGGCGTGTTGGACTGGGATGGTCTGAGGAGCAGCACATGTGGAAGAAGGCATAGGTCAGGAAATAGATTGAGAATTCAGGAGATGATATTAAGATCTCAATGGTAAAATTCCAGGAAATTCTCTCAGGTGAGCAGAACTGCTAGCCTGTATGCCCAAGGTAAGCCCAAGTCCTGACTTATGTGTGAACAGGGCTTTGGAATGGATGTCTCAAAGCTTTGTCATAAAAGGAAAGGTTGTCTGCAACTTCCACCCAATGGTTGGTGGTATGGGCAGGGAGAAGGATATGATCAGAGACACAGAGACACAGAGACACTGGGCAGGGGGCAGGGGGTCATATGAGAAGAAGACTGAGGCTGATGCTGGACCAAAGTGTTCGAATTCCAAACAAGGGTTCCTAACAGCCTCAGGAAGCTAGAATACTATGAAATATGAGACACATCCCTGATGACCTTTTGGATTTTTGTAGTGTTGGGATTAAGCCTAGGCTCTCACACATGATAATCCAGCATTCTACCTCTGAGCTATATCCTCCCTAGCCTGCCACTTGATACCAGATCTCTAGCTTCTAGGACATCAAGTTATTGGATATTTAATGTGGCAGACCTAGGTTTAAAAAAAATCACCACATCTACACATATATACACTCAATACAGAATTCTTAGAAGCTACAAGAGAATAGACTCCAAGTCTTACTTTGCTTCTCTGGGCTGTAGTAGCATCTAGCTTCTAGAAGGTTCTCTTTGGGTCTTATGGAAGGACTGAGTGGATCTGTCTTTCCTCTCCTTAAGAAAGACAAGAATGAGGGTGGATAACACCTCCCCTACAGACTCCAGTGATGAGATGCTTCAGGACTACAGGAATCAGTAATAATCAGAAGTAATGCTACAGACTATAGGAATTATGTCAACAAGTTGATACATCTTTATCATCTTCTCTTACATAATCAGTCAAAGGCTTTATGAAACATGAAGGTAGAAAGGGTATTACTGGAGGTAGCAGGGCATAAGAGAGTGAGGATATGGAGGAGAGGAATGGGTAGTAGAGACAGTCAAACAAAACAGTGTATGAAAATGAAAAAGGAACTTTGTTACTTTGTATGTTAATTTATGATATATAGAGACATTTACAGATGACAATAGTTAAAGAAATACAAGAAAGATTACCTTGCTCTGTTTCCACTCAGACACAATGACAGTGTGAGTAAGATAGAGGGCTTGGACAGGACAAGACACTCATTCATTCAAATTTACTTCCTGAGCCCTGTAACTGTGGGAAGTCTTTTGCTTAAGATTGGGTCCAAGGTAAAAACAAATAGTCAAAGTCTCGTGGAATCTGAGGAAAAAGGAGATAGTTAATAAAGCAACTGCACTTGTGTTTCATCAGGATGTTATAAAAGCTAAGAGCAAGAGATGTGGTGATAGTGGTATGTAGTGTGTGTGTGTGTGTGTGTGTGTGTGTGTGTGTATGTGTGCATGTGAATGGATGTGCATGTGTGAGCATGTATATATGTACATGTGAGGAGAGTGCATGTGTATCTGTGTGAGTGCATGCATGCATGTGTGTGTGCATACATGCATGTGTGTGTGCATACATGTATGTGCACACGTATGTGCATTTGCACATGTGTGCATGCATATGTGTATGTGCATGTGTGTATGCATGTGAACATGTGTGTGTGTACTTGTGAGGGGAGTGCATGTGTCTGGATGTGTGTCTGGGTGTGTGTGCATGTATATGAGTGTGTATACATTTGTGTGCATGTGTGTGTGTATGTGTGATGCATATTCTGGTCATAGGACATAGATTCCTGTGTGCCTGTAACTCACCCATGAAGAGAAAGGCCAGGAGCCATTTTCTTTTCACACCTTTCTGATTACCCAATTAAAGAAATATGTACACATTAGCATTTGACCATCTGAATCCTCCAGTTACAGTATTTTGCCCTCTTCTAAGTGGCTTTCATTGTAGAAAGATAAATGCTTTCTTCTCAGAGGATCAAAGAGGAGCCAGAATTTCAGGAAACCAGACATCTGTAAAGAGGCAATGAGAACCTGCGCTCAAGGACCTAGCTCAGAGGTGAGGACAGTACTCGGAATTGCAGGGACTAGTGTCTTCACAGCAAAAGGAAACCTCATCTGCAGTGCCAGGATCCTGCAAGGCCATCTGCTTTGGCAGCCTCAGGCACCTGTTAGAACATGTGGTATCTATACAATGCTGCTACACACACACACACACACACACACACACACACACACACACACACACACACACACACACACCACCTCTGAGGGAGAATTGCCAGTTGAAGGAAAAAAAAATCAAGGTAAACTTTTCATGAGGCTCCTAAAATATTTTTATTTTTGTTTGTTGTTGATGATATTGATTCACAGTTGATATGGGTAGATGCCACTCACGTAGGGTCCAGATGAAACACCCACTGGATGCAGAAGCAATGCTTGGCCCTAAGGAAAATACAGATTTCTGTTCCTGGTTTTGCAAACTTCTGGGTAAGGCAAAAGGCTTTCTTGGGGAGTTTGCATTGCTAACTGCAGAATTTCTCCCTTGTGTTTTGTGCCCACCCTGGGGTGTGTAGCCTATATCAAACCAATCAGCATCATCTTCTCCATGGTTCATGAGCTTTGCCTGGGAACGTGTTACGCTGTTTCCAGTGGACTGGGCCATGGGAGCTATTGACAATTACCTTGTGCCCATGTGCAGCCACAGGGTGATTTTACCACTACAGATATACAACTGAGACAATGAGACAGGAAAAGCAAATTTCAAGCACAAGCATTTAAACTCTGCTCAAACCTTGTCTGAAGCCAACTACCCTGCTAGATTCAGTTACAAGGATGAACCAATTTCATTTTTATGTTTTTAACTTGTCTAGTTTGGTTATTTCTCAATCACTGTCAACCCAAACAAAATCTTAACTTACACAGAAATCTTATCCAAAGGCTGTGAGCCAGAAATGCACAGGTCATGAGAATGGCCCACATGGACTCCGGATAAAGTCATGAGAGGCAAAAAGAGGTCAGGGGCTCCTTCAAATGGGCTCACGAGTGGAACAGTATGACTTAGGAATATCTCAGAGAGCTAGAGAGATGGCTCGGAGGTTAAGAGCACTGACTGATCTTCCAGAGGTCCTGAGTTCAATTCCCAGCAACAACATGGTGGCTCACAACCATCTGTAATGGGATCGGATGCCCTCTTCTGGTGAGCTACAGCATACTCACATATATAAAATAAATCTTTTTTCTTTAAATGGGGGGGCATGGATATCTCAGAGGGTATAGAAGAGACATAGTTTTGAGGCCAAATCCAGTTAATTGAATAGTTGAAGTACACATTTGGAATTGGCCTAGGGGCACTGAGGGCTTGGACCTTTTGGCATGGGAAATGATGTTCTAAGGAGAGATGAATGTATAAGTGTCTTTCTCTGTACATAGCCAGGAGAGAAGGCCAGTCTGGCTAGAAAAGCAAATGAGTGACTTGTTTGTTGATCTGTCCTTGTTGGAGGCCTATAACCCATCACAAAAGAGGGTTTCTATCAAGACAGTTCTCTTTAGTGACAGAAAGCAAATATTATTATAAGAGGCTGATATTTTGCCCACTGGGGAGAAAGAGCCAGGTAGAGGTGCGAATTCTCTCCAGAGAAGCTGGTGGTGGTCATTCTCTACATACCTATAGCCTTGAAAGTCCATCCAAGAAAAGGCAAGGGAAGTGACTTGAAGTCTTGTAAGTTAAGGATCCTCACACAAGGGCCTCTCAGCACCGCTTCCTCCAAACATAGAGACAGATGTGGCTCGATCACACCTGATTAAATCCAGACCTGTGACTTGTCTTCAGAACACTCCCAAGTGAGTCCTACCGTCACCTCGTAGCCCTCTTTTATAAATTGGGTGCAGAAGAGAAAAAAAAATCAGAAGGGACATTTTTATTCCCTTCCAGTAGATCTGTGGACTCTCTGATTCCACCACTGGGGTAATTATCTTTCAACAGCGCTTAATTTCAGAATTACAACTCGGAGTAAACAGTTCCTTTTTGGTATGGCCTTCGTTTTAATGTATTATTAGGACCAGAGAGAAGAAGGGGAGGGGAGCCTTCCTACAGGTAATGTTTCAAAGGAAGAGAAAGTGATTTCAGAGGGGCTGTCTAAAATTTTGTAGGGTTTTAAGGATAACATGAGACTCAGAGTGGTATTATGTGGAAAAATGCGGGAACATCTGTTATGTTAAGTATAACAACAGCAAAACCAAAATAAATCTCTCGAGAAGAAAAACTCATCGTAGATTTCAGAGGGGCTTCTGCCTGACTCACAGGAAAATCGGCAGAAAACCGTGGAAGTGGGAACGTGACCAGCAGAAGTAACCATCTAATCTGAATGAAGTGGTGCCAGCTTCCGGGGTCTGCTAGCTCAGCCCTCTCGTGCTTGGCATATTTGCACAAGGGGTCCGGAGTTACTGCCGCCAGCTCCCGAGGAGACCGACCAGCTGTCAGTCATGCTCAACTTTGTTCTTCTGTGTTTTCTTCATTGTTTTCGACATGAGCTTTTTTTTTCTTCTATTAATAAGAAAAGTGTGATCTGACTGGTGACAAAAGAAAAAAAAAGTGCACACACACACACACTGTGGAGTCGATCTTTCTCCGTTCATTTTAATGCGTAGCTGTTCAAGATGAAAAGACTTTAATCTGCCTAGATATTGAGAAACAAACAGACGAATTGCTAAAAAATCGCAGCAAATGTTCAAAATCCAGATTGGCTCAATCTGATTTAGGAAGACGTTTCTGAATAATTTCCCAAGTGTGGCTAATTCAGTCATACATCCATGCCCTCAGGGTAGACAATGCCCCTCTTCTGACTTGGATCTGCGAAATTTTAGCAGCCTGTGATACATTTCAGCATTGTGTATGTGTGTGTGTGTGTGTGTGTGTGTGTGTGTGTGTGCACGTGTACATGCACGTGCAAATTGAAAAGACTAAACAGGAGAGACCCAAACTGTCTAAACAGCAACATGTATAGTCCTTATACCCAGAAAGCAACAGCTCTTGGAAAGTTGATGAGTTGCAAGTGCCTAGTCAAGTGTGACCACATAAACTGTCCCACTATTATTTTTTCACATTTATTGATTGATTGATTAATTAGCTAATTGATTGAAGGGAGGTATGTGCATGCATGTGGAGGTCACCATTTGGATTCCCAGGAATCAAGATCAGGCCATCAGATTTGTCAGCAAGCTACTTTGTCAACTGAGCCAACTTGTTGGCCCATGTTGTCACTATTAATGTAGAGAGTATGTCTCTTTGGAACAGAGAAGCGGCTGTCTCACAATTTTGGTGAATTTAAATAAGAAGAAACTGCTAGACAGATCTCTTAAATAACAACCTGTCGCCTACTGTGAGAAAAAGGAATCAGAATGAGTCTTAAGCCATTGTCCTAGAACATTCCAGGGAAGAAAGTCTTGCTCAAGTCTCCCACCTCACCTAGGACACTGGCACCCACAGTGTCCAGGTACTAGTCTCTTATGAAGAGGGTACTTTGCTTTCTGCCTGGCTAGCTTTTTTTTTTTTTAGATATTTTCTTTATTTATATTTCAAATGCTATCCCGAAAGTTCCCTATACCCTCCCCTGCCTTGCTCCCCTACCCACCCACTCCCACTTCTTGGCCCTGGTATTCCCCTGTACTGGGGCATAAAAAATTTGCAATACCAAGGGGCCTCTCTTCCCAATGGTGGCTGACTAGGCCATCTTCTGGTACATATGCAGCTAGAGACACGAGCTCTGGGGGTACTGGTTAGTTCATATTGTTGTTCCACCTATAGGGTTGCAGACCCCTTCAGCTCCTTGGGTGCTTTCTCTAGCTTCTCCATTGGGGGCTCTGTGTTCCATCCTATAGATGACTATGAGCATCCACTTCTGTATTTGCCAGGCACTGGCATAGCCTCATATGAGACAGCTATATCAGGGTCCCTTCAGAAAAATCTTGCTGGCATATGCAATAGTGTCTGGGTTTGGTGGCTGATTACGGGATGGATCCCCTGGTGGGGTAGTCTCTGGATAGTCCATCCTTTCATCTTAGCTCCAAACTTTGTCTCTGTAACTCCTTTCATGGGTATATTGTTCCCTATTCTAAGGAGGAATAAAGTATCCACACGGTCTTCCTTCTTGATTTTCTTGTATTTTGCAAATTGTATCTTGGGTATTCTAAGTTTCTGGACTAATATCCACTTATCAGTGAGTGTATATCTAATGACTTCTTTTGTGATTGGGTTACCTCACTAAGGATGATATTCTCCAGGTGCATCCATTTCCCCAAGAATTTCATAAATTTATTGTTTTTAATAGCGGAGTAGTACTCCATTGTGTAAATGTACCACATTTTCTGTATCCATTCCTCTGTTGAGGGACATCTGGGTTCTTTCCAGCTTCTGGCTATTATAAATAAGGCTGCTATGAACATAGTGGAGCATGTGTCCATATTACCAGTTGGAACGACTTCTGGGTATATGCTCAGGAGAAGTATTGCTGGATCCTCCGGTAGTACTATGTCCAATTTTCTGAGGAACCTCCAGGCTGACTTCCAGAGTGGTTGTACAAGCTTGCAATCCTACCAGTAATGGAGGAGTGTTCCTCTTTCTCCACATCCTTGCCAGCATCTGCTGTCACCTGAATTTTTGATCTTAGCCATTCTGACTGGTGTGAGGTGGAATCTCAGGGTTGTTTTGATTTGCATTTCCCTAATGATTAAGGATGTTGAACATTTTTTTCAGGTGCTTCTCAGCCATTCAGTATTACTCAGGTGAGAATTCTTTGTTTAGCTCTGGGGTTATTTGAATTTCTAGAGTCCAGCTTCTTGAGCTCTTTGTATATATTGGATATTAGTCCCCTATCAGATTTATGATTGGTAAAAATCCTTTCCCAATCCGTTGGTGGCCTTTTTGTCTTATTGACAGTGTCTTTGGCCTTACAGAAGCTTTGCAATTTTATGAGGTCCCATTTGTCAATTCTTGATCTTACAGCACAAGTCATTACTGTTCTGTTTAGGAATTTTTCCCCTGTGCCTATATCATCGAGTCTTTTCCCCACTTTCTCCTCTATTAATTTCAGTGTCTCTGATTTTATGTGGAGGTGTTTGATCCACTTAGACTTGAGCTTTGTTCAAGGAGACAAGAATGGATCAATTCTCATTCTTCTACATGATAACTGCCAGTTATGCCAGCACCATTTGTTGAAAATGCTGTCTTTTTTCCACTGCATGGTTTTAGCTTCCTTGTCAAAGATCAAGTGACCATAGGTGTGTGGATTCATTTCAGGGTCTTCAATTCTATTCCATTGATCTACCTGTCTGTTGCTGTACCAGTACCATGCAGTTTTAATCACAATCTCTCTGTAGTACAGCTTAATGTCAGGCATGGTGATTCCACCAGAGGTTCTTTTATTGTTGAGAATAGTTTTTGCTATCCTAGGTTTTTTATTATTCCAGATGAATTTGCAAATTGCCCTTTCTAACTCAGTGAAGAATTGAGTTGGAATTTTGATGGGGATTGCATTGAAACTGTAGATTACTTTAGGCAGGATAGCCATTTTGACTATATTAATTCTGCCAATCCATGAGCATGGGAGATCTTTCCATCTTCTGAGATATTCTTCAATTTCTTTCTTCAGAGACTTGAAGTTCTTATCATACAGATCTTTCACTTCCTTAGTTAGAGACACAACAAGGTATTTTATATTATTTGTAAAGGGTGTTGTTTCCCTAAATTCTTTCTCAGCCCGTTTATTCTTTGTGTAGAGAAAGGCTATTGATTTGTTTGAGTTATCCATCTACTGCACTGAAGCTGTTTATCAGGTTTAGGAGTTCTCTGGTGGAATGTTTAGGATCACTTATATATACTATCATATCATCTGCAAATAGTGATATTTTGACTTCTTCCTTTCCAATTTGTATCCCCTTGATCTACTTTTGTTGTTGAATTGCTCTGGCTAGGACTTCAAGTACTATATTGAATAGGTAGGCAGAAAGTGGGCCTGGCTAGCATTTCTTAAGACCTAGGACCTCTGTTCATCAGACCTTGTATGTACCTCTTGTAGTCTACTAGAGACATTCTTTGCCTCACCCTTGGCCAGTAAGATGTTGAAAGAAACTACTCAAGCCCTTCCATGAAGCTGAAAGACACAGACATATCTGTAGTTCTGGTGATTGTAGTATAAGACTAGTAGCCAGTAATATCCAGCCCCTGCATTCTGGGAACCATTGAGAAAGAATCACAGCTCTTCCTATCTCTTTTCTCTCTTCACCCGTTTCTCTTTCCTTTAACTGATTTGAACTCACTTTTTGTATCTGCCCCTCCCATTCTCTTAGTAAAACAACTTTAACCACACTATGTTGGCTGTCTTCTACTGTAACATAAATTTCATGAGATGTTAGGAATGTAAAAGTAGGAAAATATTTTATTAAATGGCCATTGTTGTGCCAATAAAGAAATATGTACAAAGTAATGGTCAAATTCAAGTTTGCTTTAAAACAAACAAAAGAGTTCAAGATAGTAATGTGTTAAGAGATGTCTGAATGCATCTGTGTGTCTTAGAAGTCTGGATCTGCTGCCTCTGTCACTATGGAAGACACTATTAGCTTAGTAAGAACAATATTTGGGGCTAGAGAGGAGCTCAGTTAGTAGGACCTGAGTTCGATCACCAACACTCACATGAGAAAAACAAAACAAAACAAAAACAGGTGTGGTGAGGTAATCCCAGAACTGGGGATGCAGAGACAAGATGTCTCAGGTTTGATGGCCATTCATTCTGTGATCCATGCACCAGTCAATGACGTTGTCTTTAAAAAAAGATGGAAAGTTCCTGAGGAATGACAACCAAGGTTGTTCTCTGGCCTCCACAAAAAATGTACATGAGTACTCACTCAAGAAGGACATTTGTGTATACACACACACATACAACACACATACACACATGCAACACATACATACATACACACAAACACACACACATACATATATACACACAGACAAACACACACACATACACACACACAGATAGATGGACAGATAGTTTCATTACGAGGTCAACTAAAGGAAGTATCTGCTGAGCCTTGAACTTCCAACCTCTCCTGTTTCTCACCACCACTGGATTGATGAACTGAATCATCCCACCTCTGGTTTGGAGTGGAACATGAGTTCAGGAAACACATCGGAATAACAAGGAGGCAGATCTGGCTTCCAATATGGGAGCCTCAGTTGAATTCTGTTGCCTCGTCTAAATTCCAAATAACTTTTAACAAGGAACTCCCAATTTTCTTTTGTTCTGGGTCCCATGAATTACATTGTTGGTCCTGCTTAAGGGTGTTTGCAAACACACATGCTCAGGGCCCACTCTAGAAACTCTGATTCAGAAGGTGTTATACTGTTTTCAGAAAGGCCACTTCTAGCACAGAACCTAGGCAGCGCTATTGCCAGCAGCCTCTTGGGAGATAGCTGCACCAGTGCTGAGAATAGATTCCCTTAACAAAAGTCTAAGGAAACCTGATGTCTAAGAAGGAGAAAAGCGGGCACCAGAATCTCAGTAAACAGGAGAAAACACATCCCCAGTTCCTCCTGGAAACAACTTCAGCTCTAGCTTGTCTTTGATCATTGCTTGCAATCTTTGTTTCCCTAACTTGTTAAGAGATTTCTTCCATAGAAACTCAGAAATGCCAAATCATTTTCCTCTGCTGTCCAAAAAGGAGAGGGAATATAGAGGCTCCTAAGTTCATGAATGATTCTCATGGTAAGAAGAGAAAGGGCAGATACAAAGGACCGGTCTTTCCTAGGCCCTTTCCCTAGCAGACATTACCAATCATTCCCCAGACAATACTAATCAACCACAACATGCATTTCCTCTGAGTTCAGGTCTTGCCTCCGCTCCAGTCTCTATATAGACAGCAGATACGACCGCATTAGACTTGACAATGCAGCTTAGAACTAGTTCCCATGTATACCAACTGGGAATCTGAGTGAGAAGCTGAAGCAAGGCAAATATAAAATATTAAGTTTTTCTAAGTTAAATTAGAGCCATTAGAATGGTCACCCTTTAAAAGGATAAATTTACTTACAAGTTACTCATGTTGAAAATAAACAGAAACCCAACACTTTGCGGGAGGATAGTATCACTGTTAGCTTCTTCCTGTGGGGTGGTAGAAATCGGGGCCCAGGCAGTGATCTGATTCGTTTTGATAGGAAAAGTACTGGCTAATTTTTATTAGCATATTTAGCTCTGGTACGGAGGACCTCTCGAAGCTGAGGAGACTTTTCTCTGTAGCCAAGTTCATTAACTACAGCACTCTCAAAAGAAAATTAGGGAATTTGCATTCTTAAGTCGGAAGTAACAACAGCCTTACCTCTCAAATCAGGATCTCATTAAGAGGCAAGAGCACACAGTTGTGAGACTCTCACCAAACTGACATTCCTCTGAACTTAGCTTTTGGCTCCAAAAATGTCACACGTACTAAAACTCACTTGAAAGTATATTAAATTCTGAGACTCTGCTGTTTGTTAGGGAGGAGGGAGCACATGGGCCGAGAAGATTCTAGGATCCAGAGCTCTGGTTCCAACTGCCACACCGTTATTGATCACTTCATCAGGGCAGGAATAATTTCTCTCAAGCAAACAGATCAGGCACTTTCTGTCATGTTGGGAAGTAGGGGTTGGGCAGGGCAGCTGTCACTCCAGATGCATCCTTGAGAAGTGGAGAAATGAACCCCTCCCCCTCACACAGGAAAGCCGATGGCAAGACCCTTTAGCGGCTTTCTTTAATATTCATAATATGATCTTAAGACTTTGAGTCAGCTGTCTGTAAAACATGAACCTAGAAAGGAAGGTCACAGGGACAAAGGTATCAGGCAGGAGGGATTTGTACATTTCAGACCAGAGGTGGCTCAAGCTATGACCTCCATCCATCACTTTGGTGGTGTTTCCTTAAAACACGTTTCCCCCAGTCAAGGGCACCAAAACCTTACATGACTACACATATGCAAATGTACAGAGGGAAGACTGAAAGACAGTAGCATTTGGCAAACACAGGTACCACAGTGTTGGGACACCTTACAAGTGGGAAGCCATGATTCTGATATCACTGAGAATTTGGCTGGATCTAGAGTCAACTAATAGACAAGCCTCTAAGCATACCTGTGAGAGATTGTCTTGACTAGCTTAATTTAATGTCAAGACCCACTCTACTGAGAGATATGAAGGAGAGAGGAAAGACCTGGTCCATGGAGAAAGTTTATCTTTATGCCTGCTTACCTTCCTGTCTTGATGGTTTATTCATCTACCCTGTGGTTGCTTCCACTACTGCTGCTATTTTGTATTGAGGTCACGACCCAGCTTCTTTGCCATTAAAACACAGACCTGTAGTGTTGAGATCTAAGCCTGCTCTTATACAGCAACATCCTGGACCTTACCAGAAATGGGAAAAATGACAAACCTGTAAATTAACCAGCCGCACATGGGATGAAATGAGAACACAGTGAGCTAGGGGCCTGGGTGTAGTGAAGGCAGCCAGGAAACCAAGCAGACTTGAGCTGCATCTTGTTTATGTGCATGTGGTGTGCACACCTATGAAAGGGCACACTCCTGTACACACATTCAGAGGCTTAAGGAAGAAGTCAGGTGTCCTATCACTCTGCTTCATTCCCTTGAGACAGAGTCTTTCACTGATCGTTACCCAGCTGGTGGCTAACAAGCCCAGGAACTGTCCTGTGTCTGGCTCCAACCACACTGGGTTACAAGTATGTGTGAGCAGTCACACCCAGATTTTTACATGGGTGCTGGAGATTTAAACTTAGGTCTTCTTGTTGGTACAGCAAATGCTCTTTTTGCCTACTGAGTCATCTTCCCAGCATTGTGGGCACCTGGAGGAGTAGGAATGAGATATGGCTGGTGAGAATTGTAAACGTTACTTTTGCTGTGATAAAGCACCACAACCAAGGCAACTTACAGAAGGAACCATTTATATGGTCGTATAGTTCCTGATGGATGAGAGTCTATCATGATGAGGAGATAGAGCAGCAGGCAGGAATGAAGGCAGGAGCAGGAAGCCAGGAGCTCATGTTCTCAACTGCAAGTGACAAACAGAGGGAGCACACTGAAAGTGACACAAGACATTTAATCTCAAAGCCTGCCACTGAAAACACACTCCCTTCATCAAGTCTATATTCTCTAAACCTCCCCAAACAGCACCACCAACTGGGGACCACTTATTCAGGTGCCCGATACTACAGGGAACATTTTTTTATTGTGGTTGATCTTCTAGAAACAGCTCTGGGCAGAGGTTATGACCAGAGAGGAGGCCGTCTACACAATGTTAGTATTGGAGAGACCATCTACAGGATGTTGGTGGAATCAAATAATGGGTTGGGTGAAGACTGAATGAGGGATGAATGAATGAACTGGAGCTAGACACCCAGTCTGGTCTGTGGACAACCCAAAGATGATATCCTGAAACCTGGTGACGTCACTGGGACTGCCATGTATCGAGGGAACTCTTTGGCTATCTTAAGTTCTACCAAGACACCACAGAGGAATAAAAGGGACTTTATATCCAAATATTAAGGCCAGAACTCACACTGTTAAGTGCCTGATACTGTAGCTGAGTATTAGAATTTGCTCATTTTAAATTCCTCAGAGTGTAGAATAGGTCAATTCCTCAAAACTAACACATGATTAGCTCCCTCACAAGTATTGATCCTGATCCTTCTGAAGTTATTTGTAGGTCTTGATGTATACTTCAATCAGTACTGCAAAGGCTTTTTTCCTATATGGCTATAAAATAGTCGCACATTTCCCCTTTGAGTAATGTTAGAGCTCATTAAATAATGTCATTAGTGTTACTCAAACATTAATGAATTTTGTTTCTACTTAGGAAAGGGCATTGGGGTAAAAGCCAGACACTCCCTTCTGCTTTCTCAATGAACAGCTGAGCTATTCCATGGCCTGCTGCACTATCTTGTCTCTTAAGGCCACTTGAATCATTACTCAGACTGTGCTGTCTACAAGCTATGTCTGTGTTTAAGGGATTAAGTATTTATGCATATTTTAATGACACTTTCATAACTGATTATCATCTTAGAATAGAGTCTTGAATAAAATCTGCCCACCCCATATGAACTAGGGACACCCCCACTAGCTCTCTTCTGCCAGAACCTCACCAAGAGGGGTGTGCTTTTGCTGAATAAGCTTGCCATGTGTCAAACATGCAGTGATATGCTCTGAAGATAAACACACTGGATATAAGAGGAACACTCCACTCCGGGACCATTGTAAAGCAGCTAGAAAGAGAAAACTGCTCCTTTCCTTCCATCACACAGACAAAATGCCCCCATGATGATTCTGTGCTCATGTATTTTCATGTTTTATGCAACGTTGGTAGATATTTAGTTTTTAAATTATATGTATGCATTTCTATCTGTATGTGCATATGTGCATTTGAGTGCAGGTGCCTGTGGATGCCAGAAGTGGGTAGAGAGTTAGATACTCTGTGGTTGGAGTAGAGGCAGTTGTCAACCAACTTATATGGGTGCTGAGAGCTGAAGTTAGGGGGCTCTGCAAAAGCAGTACATGTTATTAATTGTCTGAGCTATTTTTCTAGCCCTAGTTGATGTTATTTAAAATGGTTTAATGTACACTGGATGATTAAAATGAGTTGATGCCTGTTCCAGCTACCTGCTACCACATTTATACAAAGGCAATGGTGATCCAAATACCTAATGTCTGTGCCTGAGTGGGCATGTGTGCCTGGATGTGCATGTGTGCCTGTGTGTGCATGTGTGCCTGTGAATGCATGTGTGCTTCTGTGTTCATGTGTGCCTGAGTGTTCCTGTGTGCCTGTGTATGCATGTGTGCCTGTGTATGCATGTGTGCCTGTGTATGCATGTGTGCCTGTGTATGCATGTGTGCCTGTGTATGCATGTGTGCCTGTGTATGCATGTGTGCCTGTGTGCCTGAGTGTGCCTGTGTGCCTGAGTGGGAATGTGTGCCTGTGTGCCTGTGTATGCCTGTGTGCCTGTGTATGCATGTGTGCCTGTGTATGCATGTGTGCCTGTGAATGCATGTGTGCCTGTGTATGCATGTGTGCCTGAGTGTGCATGTGTGCCTGAGCATGCATCTACACAGAAGGTGAAACCTCAGAGAAAATGCTAAATGAGTATCCAGATAACACAAAAGCATGGCTGTCATCTCGTCAGTCCTACTATGTGTAAGATGCTGTTTACACTTACTAGGTCACCTTTGTTTACAGCTGATCTCTCTCTCTCTCCCTCTCTCTCTCTCCCCCCCTCTCTCTCTTTCTCACACACACACACACACACACACACACAAGCCACCCAAGACTCCAGAGGATGAACTGACCTTTTAGAGGAGCACCCAGCTGCTGCTTGTCAGGGAACAGATTCAAGTCCAGGTCTAGATGTCCAGGACAGTGCTCTTTCTAAACCATCACCTTCCTACTTCACTGTAAAGAGGACTTTGCCAAGCAGCAGTAAGTTTGTCTAAAGTATCTAGATTTTTCCGGTTAGACATCCCCAGAATACACGCCTTTGCGTGTTGGTTTTGGATCAGACTTTCCAGAGTCTGTAAACAAGAAATCTCTTACATAAAATTTCTGAAACACAATGATCTGAATGATGAGTCCAACTTGTTCCCAGGTGAGGAAAGTCCAGAGACTGTCCTGGAAGCAGTTTGGCCACTTCCATTAGGCTACGAGGATGGTTCTTATCCATGGGAACTACTTCATTCTTGCCTTGTTCCAGAAGAAATTGAACACATCCATCTGTACCGCCATTTATTTTTCCCTATACTTGAGCATATTAAAGCTCATAATTGACCACAGACACCTCCGAACCAAGAAAACTCAGTCTTCTAGTATGTGTGTGTCATGACTAAGGTTTCCTCACTAGTCATTTCTTCTTGTACTGGGTATTTATTCTGGGCATGCAAATCTCTCTTACCACACCAGCCTGGGCCAGTCTTGAATATATTAACAAGATTATTGGTGTCCATTATTCAATTAAATATAGGAATACTGAAAAATCCTTGTATTCAAAAAGTTTGATCATTTTCAGATTGCTCTTCAGCCCAAGACTTAACCTTATTCTATCCCAACAACTTTCAAGTACGCATTCCCTCAAACTCTGAGTTTCATAAAATGCAGTAAATAACCTTAAAGCCCTTTATGAATAATTATGAGTTTTTAAGTTTTTGTGAATCTGCATATTAATTCTTTCCCATAAATAAAACATGAAGCAAAATCCACCATGTTCAGTGTCAGGGGAATAGAAGAAGAGAGGGAAGGATAATTATCAGTTTAATGTGGGAACAGACTTAACCTAAAAGATTACCTCCAAAATTGGTGACATCCTAAGTATATATAATTTACAAGGATGCTTTCATTTAAATAAAAGGAGGAAAGATTGATGCAGAGTCTCTGAGTCCTTTCACAGCTCCCTCAATGGTCTCTGGTTAGAAAAGCAATTGTCAGAGTTTATTTGCCGGGGATTAATTCTCCTCACAGGTGTGGTTTCTTTCACAAGCAGAGTGCATCTCCATGATGCCTAAATTACATTTTCACATTCCTTGTGTGTTTCCAGGCTACATATCTGGAGCTATAAATGTGTTTGGAGAAATGAATAGTTACAAAATGGCTTCCTTTTGCTCTTTCTCAAACCTTGAGCTTATACAATAGGGGAGGAACATGGACATGGGGGCTCATGCATGAAGTCTTGGCACTCAGGAGGCTGAGGAGTGATTGCTTTGTGTTCGGAGGATAGCCTGGGCTAGAGTGAGACCCTGTCTCAAAACAACAATAGTAGAGGTAAAGAAACAAGCAAGGCAGGAAAAAGCAGAGCAAGTACCCAAGCCATTGCATGTTACTTGCATTCCTGGCTTAGGTAGCACGTGACCAGCAATAGTCAAGGTGAGAATGAGGCCCCCAACTCTCTCCAGGGTGGGATGCTTCTGGGCGCAGTATTTGTTCCTCACAGGAGTTTGCACAGAGATGATGATAAGCCAAGGCTTGTGGGCGCGCCATCTTACCATACCACTTTGTTGATGAAAACAGAGCTGAACTGAGCATCTAACACCTCAGGCATCTGCTCATTTTCTAGTGCCCCCTGAGGACCACGAGGATGTAGTTAGCCAACATCTAAGAAGAGATCAAAGTCCTCTCAGACTTAGAAGGTATCACACTGGCCTCTATGTCCAACCCAGACTTTCCAGGCAAATTTATTCTGTCACCAAAGTGACCTCTCTCAGAGAGTCTGAATTGCTTTCTCTGGGACATATGGTCACCAGAACTACACAGGGTTGAAATGGCTTTTAAACAGGTCATTGCATTGCTTAATGGATGAAAAATAATGTCAGACTTTTTTGAAAGTTTAGGAAGGGCTACTCAACTAGTGATGATTTCAGAGCACTGCAGCGGGGCCCCATATGTGTCAAAAATGTTCTTCCTAAAATATCGTTTCCTCATTTTCTGATTCCCACAGAGCAGGGCAGATGGGACACAGGGAGGCATCTTTCCCAAAGTGGGGCTAGCATGCATGAAGTCACATTCTGACACTACTGGACTTTCTCTCTTCCTGATGTTTTTGCTCATTGTCTCCTAGTTTTTCCTTACCCAATTATAAGGAGGTGGAACACTTCAGAGTCTGTGGGAAAAAAATGAGTAGAACAAACAACCTGGAGCCTTAGTTTCACCCATTCTGCCCTCTCCAGCAGTTAAGACACACATTTTATACAGCTGCATAACCAATACAGACCACACATAGAATTCAACACACATTGGGAAACCTCTCATTGGAAACCCTCCAAATATGGTGATTTGATACTAAAATTAACCAAATAGATTTAAATTTGGTAAGAGGGGGGCAGAGTTTGGCTTCATTCCAAAAGTGACTCTAATCCCATAATGCTCCAGTGTCTATACAGAATGGGCTTGTGTCTTAGTTTCTTGGAGACTTGGTTATGGGATGTGTAAAATGGGATCACTTGAGAGATGCTATGGGGGTCGGGGGGCAGTAGAAATGAAATAAGTATGTGTACCACCTCTTTGAGAGGGGTCTCTGCTAGTTTCAGACATCCATATCCTAGAGTGGCTGGATGAGAGACAAAGCTTTCTCTCCAAGACTGAAAAATAACATCCCTGTCCAATCCATGGCCTTCTGGAGACTTAGATTCCTGACACTGTACTTGGTTCAAGGAACTCAGTCTTGAATGTCACAAGGTCTCTGGCCTCTAGGAACTCAAGGCACAGCTAAGGTGATAAGCCAGGGTAGAAGACATTTAAACCAGAGAAGAAGAGAGGGCTGCTAGCAAAACTCTGGCCTTTTCAGTGAGAGACTTGACAGCTGAATGGAAAAGTTATAGGGAAGGTTGTTAAAGATCTGGTTGTAGGGATGGGAATTTTAACTAGAAAGACTTTGCCCACCTAGATTAAGTGGAGGAAAAAATGTGCATCTGAAAGAACCCTTTTTCAAAAATGAGATGGCAGCTTCCCACCAGTGCCTTTTCAAAACTTAAAAGCAACGTAAAATCAATAACTGTAAAACCAGTAGCTGGTGTGGGTGTGTTCTGCGGGTGTGAGTTTAGACTGACGAGGGCGTTCTCAAGAACGTTGGAGCTGAAAGAGCCCATTTTAACAATCATGCTGTAGCTTATAAAATCTGTCACTTAATTATCAACTTCCAATAGAGGCAAATCCCTGCTTTGAACTGTGCCTTTGACCTCATTGTTGAAACCTCCCTTAATTGAATCAGCGATTTTATTGACAGTACATAAATCCTATCCAGGCTGTGTTTTTCTACTTGCATTCTCAGATAAATCTTATATGATGAAACTTTACTTTTTCTGGTGCCAACATAACTGTCATAAATTGTTAAAAAGTTGCACTGAGCTGAGGACAAAAAATAAAATCAAACTTTTGGTAATGTGCTTCCATTAAGCAAAATCAAAATCAAAATGCATCCCATCACTCAACACAGTCAACAGATACTGTGCTTCATTTGGAAGGGTCCAGGACTCTGTCCTTCTCTTCCTATATTAAGGCATTTCCAGCTTGGGCTCTGTGGTTAGCCACATACTAACTCTGCCACGTGCAGGACACTTGTAAGCAGCACGGACTTCATGGTGCAAGCTCAGCTGCAGTTTAAACCGTGGAGCAAACTCTTTTCATGAAGCTCCAACACTTTTCAAAATCCACAACAAAAATAGTAGGCCAGCTGCCCGGGCTGCAAGGAGAGATCCTCGTTAGATGTCATTTGCATTCTATTATCTGCCACGCAGTGGGCCGGTCACTGCCTGTCAGACATGCAACTCATTCTTTTTGTGTTAATTAGTGGAGAAATAAGGAGTTGATGAAGATCTTCTGATCTGCCATAACTCATCTGGCTGATTCAACCCAATCCCAGGCTGGACCACTGCGGTCACCCAGCTAGGATGCTTGGAGCAGGAAAGAGGGGCAGGCAGGACCTGGGGCTGGTGTTCTCAGGTTCTCAGGACCCTTCGGCCTGGTGGGCTTTGTTAGCTCAAGATTAGAAGGAGTTAATTGCTTCAAGATCACTAGGAGATTAGGTTACTGGGTAGGATGTATCTATGTAAGCATATGTCTGCACTAGTTAGAAGATAGGAGGTGCTTATTTTAATAAACTTATGAAAAGAAGAATTAATTTGTCATTACATCGGAAATCTTATTTTATTAACTTAATTTGAAAATGTAAAGCTGTCTGAAATGCTGGGTTTTCACTCACTTCTGAATATGTATGAACTACAGATTAGTTCATGTGCAACACTGTCCCCTCAGGGCTTCCTTCCTGGGCCCCTGCCCCCAAACTCAGTGTGGTAGTGGATATGGCTCTGGGGGAGCAGACTGACCACACGAACCCTGGGTTCTCCTTCTGGATAGGAGGGCCTTGGCCTTAGCAAGACATAATCTATACTGGGGACTGACTGGAACCTGTTTGCTTCTCTCTACCCAGCTTCCTCCACAACAGTGACAATCAGGGAGAAGCTGCTATTTGTACTTGGGCCTAAAAAATGAAATATATTAATTATATTTTCTTGTTGTGATGACCAAACACCTGACAAGGAGGGGTTTATTTGGGCTTTCAGTTACAGTGGATACAGTCCATCATGGCTGAGAACACATAGAAGCAGAAGTATAAGGTAGCTGCTTGTATTGCATCTTCAGTCAGAAAACAGAGGACAGGAAGTGGGGATAGGCTATCAAACCTCAAGGCCTGTCCCTGCTGATTCATTTCCTTCAGCAAGGCTCTATCATTTAAAGATGTGGAACATCAACCTTCCAAGACAGCATCACTAGCTGGGGATCACTTGTCCACACACATGAGCCTGTGGGTAACAGTTCTCTTCCAAACAATAATACAAAGTGAAAAGAGAGGCTACAAGGACTCTTTAGACGGAAGCTGGCAGAAATGTTTGCTAAGTGCTTCCTTTACAGTCTGAAGAGAGAGTCAAGTGACCAGCAAAGCCAAATGTTTGAAGACAGTGCTCATCCTTAGGAGCAGACCTGTTTATAGAACAGCTACTATGAGTCCATGTTATTGTCAACAGAACCTAGAATCACCTGAGACATGGGCCTGTGAACCTGACGTGGGGAATTGCCTTGATTGTATTAAGGCAGAAAGACCGGCCTACAGTGGGCAGAGCTATTCCCTGATTGGGCTCCTGCACTGTGTAAGTGGAGATATAGAACTGAGCTGACTGGTGCTTGGACTCCTTGCTGTCTGCTTCCCCGTTGTAGAAACAATGTTACCAGCTGCTTCAAGCTCCTGTGGTTTTGACTTGCCCTTGAACTGTGAGAGTAAAACCTTTTCCCATTAAGTTGCTTTTGTCAGAATACTTTATTATACCAAGAGAAAAGTAGCTAAGGTATCAGGCAACTGAGATACATACTTTATTCTTATGACTTCCTTCAATCTTTGCAACAAACACACATAGCAGGGAGAGAAAGTGTCTCAAAATTTCAGATGGAGAAACTGACACGAGGGGATTCAAGAACTTGCCCCAGGGGATACATGAGAACTACCAGCTGTTACCTTACAGCTTGTCACTCCCTAAAATAGCTTTACACCTTGTGACCTAACTGAAGGATCCTGGCCCATGAAAGAGCTGGGAGGGGTGTGGGTGGCAGTGATGCTGATGACCCGTTCCCTAAGCACAAGGTTTGCCCTAGTGAAATGTAGGCAGGGGATACTGTCTGTAGTGATGAGGGTTGCAAAATTTCTGGCCTTTGTTTTCACTCTATCAAAAAGGCTAAAAATGTGGAGTTTTAAATAAAAGCACCACAGTTTTATATTTATGCCCCTCCCTGCAATTTTTTAAAAGTACTATGCAGGTCAAAGAAAAAGCATGTAGGCAACCACTACAGAATAGTGAAGCTTTCTGAGATGTTTCCCACACAGCACCTTGTAGGGGTCTTGAGAAATCAATGAGCAAGTCAGTGGTTACAGAGGTGAGTCTCTGCCCTGTTGGCACAATAAGGCAGTATGTTACAAAGCTGTAATTCAACACTGCAGCTCCCCGTAACCAAGAGTCCCTGTATCTAACCTGCAAAGGGGAAAGTAGTTACTGGAATTATCATTTCCATAGAAATTACTTGAACCCTCCTCCTGGACACCTCATTCAGTTTCCATTTCCTGACCAAGGTGCATATGAATTGGGTCAAAAATAACCTTCAAATGGTTAGCAATCACACTGCAATGAATGTCTCAGTGGCTTACTCTTGGGGTCATGAAGACTACCACAAAATTGTGTGATCTTTTGCATGAATAGTCACATGCTTGGGGATAAATTAAAATTAATTTCACATCACCTCTGTAAAATGGTCTAAATTCAAAGAAAGAGGAAAGGTATGTGGTTATGATACTCCACCAGCCCTAAGCGAGATGACAGGTCACATTGTAGGTACCTTGTCCTTATGATTTATGTGAATTGCTGAATTTTGTATAACACAGATAACATGATCATAATCATTATCACTACCATCTTCATCACCATACCCTTCTATAGATGAGAGAATTGGATTACCTCTCAGGATGACACAGATAGAGGTATACATGTGTTAGAGGTGAGATCAAACCAACTTTGCTCCCTTCACAGCCCAGACTGACTGTGTGCCCAGGGCCAAAATTTAGTAGTATTTTCTTTTCTCTTTCCTTTTATTGAAAATTGATTTTTTTCTCATGTATTATACCCTTAATACAGTTTCCTCTCCCTCTCCTCCTCTCAATTCTTCTTCACCTTCCCTTCCATCTGGATCCACTCCTTCTTGACTCATTAGAAAACAAACAGGCTTCTAAGGGACAAAAATTAAATTAAATTAAATTAAACTAAACTAAACTAACACATCAGAATAGGGCAAAATAAACAGATGGAAAAGAGCCCCAGAGAAGGCACAAGAAATAAACATAGATTTAGAGACCCACTTATTTGCATATTCAGGAATTCCATAAAAATACTAAACTGGAAGCTATATGTGCAAATGTCCTATAGAGTAGAAATAAAGAAAGAAAAATAGATAAATAAAATAAGATTTTTTTAACAAAGAAAAAGCCCTGACACACCATTTTGAGACAAGGAACCTCCAAAGATGCTGTTGAGTTTGTTTTCTGATGGCCATTTACTGCTGGGTAATTCCATTAAAAGCTTTTTGATTCCTGATTATGACCCCATTGGAGAAAAAATTTTTTTTTCATTTGCAAGGGGCTATCAACTGGAGATTACTTCAGGGTTAAAGACAGGGCCTGGTATCCACTTCTCCTTTCAACTCTAGGACCCCATGTGTGGTGGCAAATGCTTTTATTAGTTCTTTTTCCCCCATAGCCTAAATTTATTTTTATTTCATATTTCTTTAATTCTTTTTTCTTTTCTTCTCTTTCCTTTCCTTTCTTTCTTTCCTTCTTTTTCTCTATTGTTTCTTAGTGCTAGAATCTTATGCATTGTAAGCATTATAACTCTGCTTGTGAGCTACCTCCTGAGCCTATAATAATCTAGATAAATAGTTTAAGCTTTGATGACTCAAACAGGTTTGTCATTCTCATAGAACTCTGATGTAGTAGAACAAAATCATCTATAAATAACCTATAAACAAATAGACCCAAATGTGTCCTAAACTTTATTTAAAAGAGCAGACAGTGTCTGGGTTTGGCCCACAGGCTGTAGTTTGCTGGGTCTTGCCCAAAACTGCATTATTTTTCATGGCACGCATTCTGTTTGTGCTCCCCTCACCTCCAGCGCCTTTAACTTACTAATGTATTTGTTCTGAACAGGTGGATTTCAACTTTCAATGGCCCTTTCCAAGTTGTACTTAGCCATGTGATCCCAGTGGGCTCTTCTTCCCATCAGGAACTCATGAGAGGCTTTCTGTCATATTGGCTCAACCCCAGGACTCTAGCCATTAGGACACTTCATCTCTCAAGCTATGAACCTACATCATCAGCATCTTCAGGAGTTAGCCAGGGAAACAGAGTGCTGAATCCTACTCCATGCCAACAGAGTCAGCCCGCGCTTACATGTATGAATTGTGGTTCATATGTATTAATTTAATTGAGAAGTGTTGACTGGCATAAAGGAATTTTGAAACAGAATCTGTATGTTATTTGACTTTGGTTCCAGATGTGACACAAGACAGATGAGTGACAGTATTTGTGCATGCTAATAATAAGTTATATAATAGAAAATTCCTCAGAGGCCATTGTTCAGAGGATTTTCTGACAGGTGCTTGGACATGATAGCTGATGTTGCTGAGTCTATCGGTTGTGCAAGCTAGGTGGTATTCAGGTGACACATTCAATGACCCATTTCTCTGGCCACAGAGAAACAGGCTGAGAATTGTGTTCAAGATAATCCCCAACAAATAGCAATAAGAGCTGAAGTGGGTTGTGCACCAGTTTCTATCTGTCACCCAGGTAAGAAATCTGAGTCCTGCACAGCAGCTGGATCAGCCCTGAGCACATGGTTCATGGTGATGCAACCGATGGTCCAGGAAGATGTTCATAATGCAGAGGAGGAATCAGCTTAGAGAGAGGCAAGACCTCTTTTTTTTTTAATTAGGTATTTAGCTCATTTACATTTCCAATGCTATACCAAAAGTCCCCCATATCCACCCACCCCCACTCCCCTGCCCACCCACTCCCCCTTTTTGGCCCTGGTGTTCACCTGTACTGGGGCATATAAAGTTTGCAAGTCCAATGGGCCTCTCTTTCCAGTGATGGCCGACTAGGCCATCTTTTGATATATATGCAGCTAGAGTCAAGAGCTCCGGGGTACTGGTTAGTTCATAATGTTGTTCCACCTATAGGGTTGCAGATCCCTTTAGCTCCTTGGCTACTTTCTCTAGCTCCTCTATTGGGAGCCCTATGATCCATCCATTAGCTGACTGTGAGCATCCACTTCTGTGTTTGCTAGGCCCCGGCATAGTCTCACAAGAGACAGCTACATCTGGGTCCTTTCAATAAAATCTTGCTAGTATATGCAATGGTGTCAGCGTTTGGATGCTGATTATGGGGTGGATCCCTGGATATGGCAGTCTCTACATGGTCCATCCTTTCATCTCAGCTCCAAACTTTGTCTCTGTAACTCCTTCCATGGGTGTTTTGTTCCCAAATCTAAGGAGGGGCATAGTGTCCACACTTCAGTCTTCATTCTTCTTGAGTTTCATGTGTTTAGCAAATTATATCTTATATCTTGGGTATCCTAGGTTTGGGGCTAATATCCACTTATCAGTGAGTACATATTGTGTGAGTTTCTTTGTGAATGTGTTACCTCACTCAGGATGATGCCCTCCAGGTCCCTCCATTTGGCTAGGAATTTCATAAATTCATTCTTTTTAATAGCTGAGTAGTACTCCATTGTGTAGATGTACCACATTTTCTGTATCCATTCCTCTGTTGAGGGGCATCTAGGTTCTTTCCAGCTTCTGGCTATTATAAATAAGGCTGCTATGAACATAGTGGAGCATGTGTCCTTCTTACCAGTTGGGGCATCTTCTGGATATATGCCCAGGAGAGGAATTGCTGGATCCTCCGGTAGTACTATGTCCAATTTTCTGAGGAACCGCCAGACTGATTTCCAGAGTGGTTGTACAAGCCTGCAATCCCACCAACAATGGAGGAGTGTTCCTCTTTCTCAACATCCACGCCAGCATCTGCTGTCACCTGAATTTTTGGTCTTAGTCATTCTGACTGGTGTGAGGTGGAATCTCAGGGTTGTTTTGATTTGCATTTCCCTGATGATTAAGGATGTTGAACATTTTTTCAGGTGTTTCTCTGCCATTCGGTATTCCTCAGGTGAGAATTCTTTGTTCAGTTCTGAGCCCCATTTTTTAATGGGGTTATTTGATTTTCTGAAGTCCACCTTCTTGAGTTCTTTATATATGTTGGATATTAGTCCCCTATCTGATTTAGGATAGGTAAAGATCCTTTCCCAATCTGTTGGTGGTCTTTTTGTCTTATTGATGGTGTCTTTTGCCTTGCAGAAACTTTGGAGTTTCATTAGGTCCCATTTGTCAATTCTCGATCTTACAGCACAAGCCATTGCTGTTCTGTTCAGGAATTTTTCCCCTGTGCCCATATCTTCAAGGCTTTTCCCCACTTTCTCCTCTATAAGTTTCACTGTCTCTGGTTTTATGTGAAGTTCCTTGATCCACTTAGATTTGACCTTAGTACAAGGAGATAAGTATGGATCGATTCGCATTCTTCTACACGATAACAACCAGTTGTGCCAGCACCAATTGTTGAAAATGCTGTCTTTCTTCCACTGGATGGTTTTAGCTCCCTTGTCGAAGATCAAGTGACCATAGGTGTGTGGGTTCATTTCTGGGTCTTCAATTCTATTCCATTGGTCTACTTGTCTGTCTCTATACCAGTACCATGCAGTTTTTATCACAATTGCTCTGTAGTAAAGCTTTAGGTCTGGCATGGTGATTCCGCCAGAAGTTCTTTTATCCTTGAGAAGACTTTTTGCTATCCTAGGTTTTTTGTTATTCCAGAGAAATTTGCAAATTGCTCCTTCCAATTCGTTGAAGAATTGAGTTGGAATTTTGATGGGGATTGCATTGAATCTGTAGATTGCTTTTGGCAAGATAGCCATTTTTACAATGTTGATCCTGCCAATCCATGAGCATGGGAGATCTTTCCATCTTCTGAGATCTTCCTTAATTTCTTTCTTCAGAGATTTGAAGTTTTTATCATACAGATCTTTCACTTCCTTAGTTAGAGTCACGCCAAGATATTTTATATTATTTGTGACTATTGAGAAGGGTGTTGTTTCCCTAATTTCTTTCTCAGCCTGTTTATTCTTTGTATAGAGAAAGGCCATTGACTTGTTTGAGTTTATTTTATATCCAGCTACTTCACCGAAGCTGTTTATCAGGTTTAGGAGTTCTCTGGTAGAATTTTTAGGGTCACTTATATATACTATCATATCATCTGCAAAAAGTGATATTTTGACTTCCTCTTTTCCAATTTGTATCCCCTTGATCTCCTTTTGTTGTCGAATTGCTCTGGCTAATACTTCAAGTACTATGTTGAAAAGGTAAGGAGAAAGTGGGCAGCCTTGTCTAGTCCCTGATTTTAGTGGGATTGCTTCCAGCTTCTCTCCATTTACTTTGATGTTGGCTACTGGCTTGCTGTAGATGGCTTTTATCATGTTTAGGTATGGGCCTTGAATTCCTGATCTTTCCAAAACTTTTATCATGAATGGGTGTTGGATCTTGTCAAATGCTTTTTCTGCATCTAATGAGATGATCATGTGGTTTTTGTCCTTGAGTTTGTTTATATAATGGATTACATTGATGGATTTTCGTATATTAAACCATCCCTGCATCCCTGGAATAAAACCTACTTGGTCAGGATGGATGATTGCTTTAATGTGTTCTTGGATTCGGTTAGCGAGAATTTTATTGAGGATTTTTGCATCGATATTCATAAGAGAAATTGGTCTGAAGTTCTCTATCTTTGTTGGGTCTTTCTGTGGTTTAGGTATCAGAGTAATAGTGGCTTCATAAAATGAGTTGGGTAGAGTACCTTCTACTTCTATTTTGTGAAATAGTTTGTGCAGAACTGGAATTAGATCTTCTTTGAAGGTGTGATAGAACTCTGCACTAAACCCATCTGGTCCTGGGCTTTTTTTGGTTGGGAGACTATTAATAACTGCTTCTATTTCTTTAGGTGATATTGGACTGTTTAGATGATCAACTTGATCCTGATTCAACTTTGGTACCTGGTATATGTCCAGAAATTTGTCCATTTCGTCCAGGTTTTCCAGTTTTGTTGAGTATAGCCTTTTGTAGAAGGATCTGATGGTGTTTTGGATTTCTTCAGGATCTGTTGTTATGTCTCCCTTTTCATTTCTGATTTTGTTAATTAGGATTTTGTCCCTGTGCCCTTTAGTGAGTCTAGCTAAGGGTTTATCTATCTTGTTGATTTTCTCAAAGAACCAACTCCTCGTTTGGTTAATTCTTTGAATAGTTCTTCTTGTTTCCACTTGGTTGATTTCACCCCTGAGTTTGATTATTTCCTTCCGTCTACTCCTCTTGGGTGAATTTGCTTCCTTTTTTTCTAGGGCTTTTAGATGTGTTGTCAAGCTGCTAGTATGTGCTGTCTCCCGTTTCTTCTTGGAGGCACTCAGAGCTATGAGTTTCCCTCTTAGAAATGCTTTCATTGTGTCCCATAGGTTTGGGTACATTGTGGCTTCATTTTCATTAAACTCTAAAAAGTCTTTAATTTCTTTCTTTATTCCTTCCTTGACCAAGGTATCATTGAGAAGAGTGTTATTCAGTTTCCACGTGAATGTTGGCTTTCCATTATTTATGTTGTTATTGAAGATCAGTCTTAGGCCATGGTGGTCTGATAGGATACATGGGACAATTTCAATATTTTTGTATCTATTGAGGCCTGTTTTGTGACCAATTATATGGTCAATTTTGGAGAAGGTCCCGTGAGGTGCTGAGAAGAAGGTATATCCTTTTGTTTTAGGATAAAATGTTCTGTAGATATCTGTCAGGTCCATTTGTTTCATAACTTCTGTTAGTTTCACTGTGTCCCTGTTTAGTTTCTGTTTCCACGATCTGTCCTTTGAAGAAAGTGGTGTGTTGAAGTCTCCCACTATTATTGTGTGAGGTGCAATGTATGCTTTGAGCTTTACTAAAGTGTCTCTAATGAATGTGGCTGCCCTTGCATTTGGTGCGTAGATATTCAGAATTGAGAGTTCCTCTTGGAGGATTTTACCTTTGATGAGTATGAAGTGTCCCTCCTTGTCTTTTTTGATAACTTTGGGTTGGAAGTCGATTTTATCCGATATTAAAATGGCTACTCCAGCTTGTTTCTTCAGTCCATTTGCTTGGAAAATTGTTTTCCAGCCTTTCACTCTGAGGTAGTGTCTGTCTTTTTCCCTGAGATGGGTTTCCTGTAAGCAGCAGAATGTTGGGTCCTGTTTGTGTAGCCAGTCTGTTAGTCTATGTCTTTTTATTGGGGAATTGAGTCCATTGATATTAAGAGATATTAAGTAAAAGTAACTGTTGCTTCCTTTTATTTTTGTTGTTAGAGTTGGCATTCTGTTCTTGTGGCTGTCTTCTTTTTGGTTTGTTGAATGATTACTTTCTTGGTTGTTCTAGGGCGTGATTTCCGTCCTTGTATTGCTTCTTTTCTGTTATTATCCTTTGAAGGGCTGGATTCGTGGAAAGATATTGTGTGAATTTGTTTTTGTCGTGGAATACTTTGGTTTCTCCATCTATGGTAATTGAGAGTTTGGCCGGGTATAGTAGCCTGGGCTGGCATTTGTGTTCTCTTAGTGTCTGTATAACATCTGTCCAGGCTCTTCTGGCTTTCATAGTCTCTGGTGAAAAGTCTGGTGTAATTCTGATAGGCCTTCCTTTATATGTTACTTGACCTTTCTCCCTTACTGCTTTTAATATTCTATCTTTATTTAGTGCATTTGTTGTTCTGATTATTATGTGTCGGGAGAAATTTCTTTTCTGGTCCAGTCTATTTGGAGTTCTGTAGGCTTCTTGTATGATCATGGGCATCTCTTTTTTTATGTTTGGGAAGTTTTCTTCTATTATTTTGTTGAAGATATTAGCTGGCCCTTTAAGTTGAAAATCTTCATTCTCATCAATTCCTATTATCCGTAGGTTTGGTCTTCTCATTGTGTCCTGGATTACCTGGATGTTTTGAGTTAGGATCCTTTTGCATTTTGTATTTTCTTTGACTGTTGTGTCGATGTTCTCTATGGAATCTTCTGCACCTGAGATTCTCTCTTCCATTTCTTGTATTCTGTTGCTGATGCTCGCATCTATGGTTCCAGATCTCTTTCCTAGGGTTTCTATCTCCAGCGTTGCCTCGCTTTGGGTTTTCTTTATTGTGTCTACTTCCCCTTTTAGTTCTAGTATGGGTTTGTTCATTTCCATCACCTGTTTGGATGTGTTTTCCTGTTTTTCTTTAATGATTTCTACCTGTTTGGCTGTGTTTTCCTGCTTTTCTTTAAGGGCCTGTAACTCTTTAGTAGTGCTCTCCTGTAATTCTTTAAGTGACTTATGAAAGTCCTTCTTGATGTCCTCTATCATCATCATGAGAAATGTTTTAAAATCTGTGTCTAGATTTTCGGTTGTGTTGGGGTGCCCAGGACTAGGTGGGGTGGGAGTGCTGCATTCTGATGATGGTGAGTGGTCTTGATTTCTGTTAGTAGGATTCTTACGTTTGCCTTTCGCCATCTGGTAATCTCTGAAGCTAGCTGTTTTAGTTGTCACTGTTAAGAGCTTGTTCTTCAGGTGACTCTGTTAGCCTCTATAAGCAGACCTGGGGGGTAGCACTCTCCTTAGTTTCAGTGGGCAGAGTATTCTCTGCAGGCAAGCTCTCTTCTTGCAGGGCAGGTACCCAGATATCTGGTGTTCGAACCAGACTCCTGGCAGAAGTTGTGTTCCACTCACTAGAGGTCTTAGGATCTCGTGTGGAATCCTGTTTGGGCCCTTGCGGGTGTTGGGCAAGACTCTGCTGGCAAGGTAGCTCGGGGCTCGAGTAGAGCGGAAGGGAAGACCTCTTTTTTAAGGCAGAAAATTTTCATTTTTACATCACTTTGTCCCAGGGGCTTTTGTGAATGACAAGATTTTTGTTCATGGTGTATGAAAATTGCAAGACAGTTTAAGTCAGTCTGTGAGTAGAGTTGGCATTGATTTGAATCCCTTCCTGTCTGCTTCTCTCCATTCCCCATTTCTCTCTTCCCTTCCTTTCTTCCTTCTCTTCTTCCTATCAGAAAATTTAAAGGTTGATGCTTAAATTCCTATGCTCCTAGCCAGCACATGGCCTCTCCATCCAGGAACTGTCTAAGTTGTGGTCAAGTCAAGGAATGTTAGGTAGCTGTGAGCAATAGAAGTTTCAGAGGGGTTGACTCCAGACTGGATCTGAATCACGCTTTGACTTGACTTTGCATCTCCATCTTCTAGACTAGTGCTCTTCCGTCACAGACTTTGTAAAACACCTATGCCCAGTGACTTTACAGCTCAGACCAAGACTGGGATTTAGAAGGGTCAAAATTATCTTTTGTTTTTACTTTCTATCAGCAATATATTTTAAAACCCCAATTTCTCTTTATCGTGCAGCCAAAGAGTTAGTAGAAGCAGATTAGGAGGGAAAGAGAAGGGGAGAGGGAGAGAGGAAGGGAGAGAGGGAGGGAACTGCCTAACTGGGAGGGCACTTTGCACAAGCATGGATGTAGAAGTTGTGAAGCATTTATAGTTTTTAAAGAACGTGCCTCTTTGCAATTAAAATGTTACCATCATATTTAATCACTTTCCTCTATAATCTCAGGGGTCTTTATGAAACGTACTAGCTTCACAGAACCATAAAAAAAGAGTTGTCGAAAGATAACAAGACACTACATACCACCTGAGGAGAGAGAATTTTCTTCTCAAATGTCTCATATTTTCTTTTTTTATCTGACCTTTGCCAAGGAGGCACAACCTACAGGTGGTTGGAAAAGGCTGAAAATAAATGATGCATGTGTTTATTTGTACAGGGACAGCTATGGCTGAAATCAAGACCAGACCTGACAAAGCCATCATCCCATATCTTCCTCAGGTTTTTCTTGTTTTAATGTACCATTTTGCCAACTTCAGGTGTCATTGTCCTTTGGTTGTCAGTGTCCTTGAAATAAAATTCCTTAAAAAATTACATACCCTGGTGAGGGGGTGGCTCTGATGCTAAAGTCCTATCCTCCAATTGGTTCTTGATTTGTCAGTAAAGAAGGGTGGAGGCCAATTGCTGGATGGTAGGTACAGATGGGACTTCTGGGTCCCAGGAGGAAAAGGCTGGGAAGGAGAGAGGAGTTGTCTGCCATGCTTTGAGGAAGAACACAACAACAACCATGTGAGGTGTGGGAGTGGAGTGAGCTAGGGCCTGTGGCCACTGCTACAGGTAGGTGGTCAAGGGTGTTTGACAGGGGCTAGGTAGGACTAGCCACTAAGTTTAGGGTAGGTGAAGAGACAGAGATAATAAATTGGTAGGAGCATGCTTTTTCAGGAAGGAAATATCTGTGTCCAGCAATTGTGCCAAGAAGGCAAATTGTAGAGGAACAACGTGTGTGTGTGTGTGTGTGTGTGTGTGTGTGTGTGTGTGTGTGTGTGTGTGTGTGTTTAATCTGCAGATTCAAGGGTCTCTGGTGGGAGCTGGTAGCATGGTCACCTCCCAGAACAAAGATTGGTTGAACAAAAGGGAAGCCTCAAGGGGATAGTAGAGTGGCCGGTCCTGTGGCTAAGGTAGTAGCTTTTAAAACCACATGCAACACCCTTGTATTAGTAATTTTTATCATTGCTATGATAAAATACCTATTAAAAAGCAGCCTAAGGACAAAGGTGTTTATTTTGGCTCCTATTATGAGAGTTCAGTTCATCAGGGTGGTAAGGGATGCCAAAGCAATAATAGCTGTAGAGACAAGAATGTTGCACTGCACCTGCAGTCAGGAATCAGGAGTGAATGCCGGTGCCCCCTCTCTTCTTATAATACAGTCTAGGAACCCTGACATGAGATGATGCCCTCATCCAGGGAAGGGCTTCCCCCTCTGGAAACACCCTCAAAGACCCACCCATAGCTGTGTCTCATAAGTGATCCTAAGTTCCACCAAGCTGACAATCAAGATTGGTCATCTCAAGTCTGCCACTTGTTAACTTGACATCCCAACATAGCACTTTTAAATTGCACCATCCTGTCTGTGGTACTCACCGTGTCATGATGAATCCATAATGTTAAGTTACATTTAACAGTAAAAATTTAGTTTGTCTTTAGTAGTTCTCCAAATCTTAAAAGTCCAAATGTTGCTCAAGAGTCCAGATTTAAAGTTCATCTCTAAGACCCTGGAGTCTCTACTAAGACTTCAGGCAATTTCTCAACTATGAACATGTTTTCTTCTTCTTCTTCTTCTTCTTCTTCTTCTTCTTCTTCTTCTTCTTCTTCTTCTTCTTCTTCTTCTTCTTCTTCTTTTCTTTTCTTTTCTTTTCTTTTCTTTTTTAAAGTTATATATTTCTGATTAACAACACCATTCCAAAAGGAAGGAAAGGAGGCACAGCAAGGAAAGATCAGGCCAAAGGCATAGCAGGGCAAGCACAAAATTCTGCAACTCCAGGTTCAGCATTTGGGACTTTTGTAGTCATCTTCTGGGCTCAGGTGGACTTGGCCCCACCTCTCCATTCCTACCATCTGTGTCATCTGCAACGCACATGACTTATCTAAGGCTAGCTCCACTCTGGGCCTGAAGCTTTCGTTGGCAGATGTCCCACGCACAGTGCTGGAATCTTCGGCATCCTGGATCTCCACTGCAACTAGGGTTTTGCTTTCACAGCTTCATGCAACAGTGTGTCAGTTTGAGGTGCAATCTGGCAGCCATCCATTGCACTCTGTGCACCTTGTGCTGAACCTAAGCTAATGTTTCCTTGAGCGGTTCTTTTCAAGCAGTGAACATCTGCAGTGACATTCTCTCTCCACATCTGCACAAGTTGGAGGATTTGATAGATGGGGTCCTGTCCCTCCTATCTTTCTTATTGTTCCAGTGGGCAGCGGGAGGTTTTTCTTTAATATTACCAGTAACAGCTGCATCTGCTTTTTCTGCATTTGCCTCCTCTGCCACCTTGAACTCACTCAAAGCTCCCTTCCTCACTAAAAGCAACTTACGGAAGGATTCAGTTTGGCTCACAGTTAGAGGATATAGTTCATTGGTTGGGAAGGTGTGGCTTCAGGAGCATGAGGCATGTGACCATGCTGCATCCATAGTCAGGCAAGGGAGAAACACGAATGCTGGCGCTTGCCGGCCCATGTCTTCTGCTCGCCTGTATCCTCTGCCTGCAGCTCTCATCCTCCTTAGGCCCATGTTTGCTGCCTGTCAATACCCTCTGCCTGCCTGCCCATGTCCTCCACCTGCCTGCATCTGCCCTCCAATGCCCTCTGCTCACCAGTGTCCTCTGCCTGCCCGCCCGCATCCTTTTTGTTCATTCTTGGTCTCCATCATAAAGAATGGTACTACCCATATGCATCAGGGTTGTTCTTTTCGTCTTAGCTAAATCTCTCAGAAATGCTTGCCCACACACCAGCACACAATGTTCTAAATCCCATCAAGTTGACAGTCAAGATTAACTGTCACACTATTGTCCCCAAATAATCCTTTTTAGTAGTAATGCTTTCTACATGGGTCTTCTCTGCCCACTCTTAATTCTGCAAAGAAACTCACACATTTATGGCAACATATTCTTCCCCTTACACATGATGGCACTGAAAATACAAAGATGATTGTGACTGCCTTGCTTTGCAGAGTGCATGACCTACTGGTGTGGAGGGACAAAGGTACAAACATCGAGTCCTTTATTCAGACAATGTTTATTATATGTGCTTCATGTACAATCTTGAGACAGGTGATTATTACATAATATGGTTATTCTAGCACACTGACAGAGATGTTTTCTGCCTATCATGGGGGAACACAGAAGGAATGGGAAAGAGAAGGAGTAGTCTAGATGTCTAGGAAGAGGTGATATTCTGCCGAAAGTCTGAACACTTGACAGCTATCTACAGCAAGATTGGAGAAAACAGATTCCAGGGACTAGGAAGGTCAGACACAGCATCACTAAAAGAAGAAACAGACAAGGCGTACACAGAGATGACAAGTAATTTGATTTCGCTGTACTGCAAACTAAGATGCAAGAGCTGGGTGGCATTTTTCATGTGATCAAGAATACCCCTGTGTTTGAGCATTGCTTAAGCGCTGGCATCTTTAGTCACACTACTGCATATCTACTTGATAGATCTCATCACAATATGCTATTATTGTCATAATTCAATGATCGATGTCTTCGCTTGCTTCTAAATTATAAGTTCTACTGGGACTGGACTAGAACCTTCATGTGATCTCACACCTAAGGCCTCTAGGCCTAACACAGACAACTAATGAAATGCAGACAATGATCAATAAACTGGCCAAAGAAACAGACCCAAGATATTAAGCAGAGGATTCAAGTTGTAGTCTGGTGTTTCCTAGAGAACATGGTAACAGTGTGGAGGGAAGGGATGAGGGGCACAAATAGGAAGTTGGAGCCATTGTGAATTGGGCCAAGCAACAGTGCTGGAATGATACTGCAGAGGCCCGAGACAGTCATGATGCCCTAGGGAAGGGGGTGCTGTCAGTGGGTAGGGGCTATGCTTGATGGGATCCCAGCCACCAAGTCACAGGTTAGAGTTGGCAAACTTTTCAGAGCACTCCCAGCTCATTAGCCTTGAAAGCTTTACAGATGCTATCCATCTCTAACACAGGTCGCAAGGCAGGGGTGAGAGGACATCTTGGGTTTCAAGAAGATGAGTGGGGAATGCTTCAGAGGGCTTGCAGATGCAGCCACAAAGTGAATCTGGAGAGGGGGAGGGGGAGGGGGAGAGGGAGAGGGAGAGGGTGTTTAGGGAATCTGGAATTGACCAGGAGTTACTATGACTGAGAACATCCTCTGGGTTTCTATTTATAGATGAGGAAACTAAGGCTTTGAGTGGCTTTTGGACTTCCATGATATCTTCCAGTAAGTGGTGATGGCAGTTTTCAAGGTCTGACTCCAGAGGCCAAGTTTCTTTCCTCTGATTTCTCAAACACTCAGCTGCTGATGTATGCACTCTTCTTATCGGGGTGGTTTGACCAGGTTCTAGCCATTGCCATTAAAAGCTGAAAATGCTGATGGTCCCTGGGGCACACAGAAGTCCTTGGCTACAATCCTGATCGTGTAGCCTGGTGTTCACTTACTCAGTATGCTGGGTAAGAAGGGCCATTAGAGACTTCTCTTAGAGTCTGAGTAAAGAGTGGGTGTTCTTCTCCCTTAGGAAAAATACCAATGTTGGAACCAAGCAGTAAGTGTTCTGATTTTACCTACAGTCCACTTCACAATATGGCTTCTGTCCAAGATCCAGTTTGCATGAGTTCCTTTGTGATTCTAATGCAGGGAATGAGCTATAGTATTAAAACTAGCTTTGTGAGTCGGGCAGTGGTGGCACATGCCTTTAATCCCAGCACTTGGGAGGCAGAGGCAGGCAGATTTCTGAGTTCAAGGCTAGCATGGTCTACAAAGTGAGTTCTAGGACAGTCTAGACTATACAGAGAAACCCTGTCTCAACAAAACAAAACAAAATTTTAAAAATTAAAAAGAAGTTTTGTGGAAATTGCATATCACTGGGTACAAGTTATGACTTGAGCCATTTTTTCCGCTTTGTGCTGTTCCCGCAAAGGATCATTGTTATACATTTCCCCATAGTAAAATGTAAAGCTTAGTAAAATGAGCAACCAAAGCTTCAAGATTCACAAACATTAAACATGTTCATATTTTAAAAGAAATACCTTTGTAGTTAGCTCAGATGGTGCACAAATGGCTCTTTTAAATGTCTGCATGGGCCTGTGCATGTTGATCAGCTGGTAAAGCCCATGCTGAGCATTTAGGAATTCCTTGACTCTACCCAATACTAAAACATAGAGGCTTACTGGTGATGATACAGTCTATGGGCATCAAATTGTTACTGTCTGTTTCCAGAAAGAGTAAAAAAAAAGTGCATCATCCCGAGTTATCACCACCCTGTTATCATCACCGAGTTACTCTTGGGCCCCAGTGAACCAGTTGCCCCCATGGCTAGCCCCATCTCACTGTTCTCTTGTGGTTGATTCTGCTCATACTCCTAGCTATCCAACCCTGTGGTCAGCGGTCCCGAATCCCAGTAACACGGTAAAAATCAAAACCCTACAGAATTGTAATTTATAAGTCAGATTTATATCAGTAAATTCTCACCCCACAAAACGTCCACACAATTTACTCAGAGCCAATTAATATTGATATAAAGTACCCACCTAGATTGGATACACTGTCCTGTAATTATCCATCCCTTAAATGATATTCATAGCTACCTGTAGCTATTTAAAGCCATGCGGAATCTGGATCACCTCCCTCTCCCTCCATCTTCCTTCCTTCTCTCTCTCCTTATCCTCACTCTCTGTCTCCTCCTCCTCCCCCAAACTTTTCAGCTCCACCTTCCCTTCCATTGCCCAATCACCAGCTATAGCCGTTATTTTACAAGTTAAGGTGGGGAGAAAGTTCACAAGAAGTCACCTGTGTATGCAATGGTGTCATCGTTTGGAGGCTAATTATAGGATGGATCCCTGGATATGGCAGTCTCTAGATGGTCCATCCTTTTGTCTCAGCTCCAAACTTTGTCTCTGTAACTCCTTCCATGGGTGATTGTTTCCAATTCTAAGAAGGACAAACAAGCGTTTGTTGCAAGGACCATGATATAGCTGTCTCTTGTGAGACTAGGCCGGGGCCTAGCAATCACAGAAGTGGATGCTCACAGTCAACTAGTGGATGGATCACAGGGCCCCCAATGGAGGAGCTAGAGAAAGTATCCAAGGAGCTAAAGAGATCTGCAACCCTGTAGGTGCAACATTATGAACTAACCAGTACCCCGGAGCTCTTGACTCTAGCTGCATATGTATCAAAAGATGGCCTAGTCGGCCGTCACTGGAAAGAGATGCCCATTGGACAGGCAAACTTTATATGCCCCAGTACAGGGGAACGCCAGGGCCAAAAAATGGGAATGGGTGAGTAGGGGAGTGTGGGGGGAGGGGGGGCTTTTGGGATAGCATTGGAAATGTAATTGAGGAAAATACGTAATAAAAAAAAAAAGATAGAAAAAAAAAGTCACCTGTGTGTGAGATTCACTCCTTGTCCAAAACCCCTCCTGGGAAAGCAAAATTAGCATCAAAACACAAGCAACCCCAGGGCTATCCGCAACACTTCCCCTTCTCTGCCCAATTAAAGGACTCTTTTATCTCAAATATAAATTGAGCACAACTGTTACCCTTTTATAATTTATAAAGTACAAGATAGACCTAACACCCAATCCATCATTTTTGTCAATTAAATAGAATACTCTGTCATCTATCCTAACTAAAAAGACTTATAAATCTCTATGTTATGTCCTGCATTAGCTTGTATAGTATCTGAAAACTATCTTCTCAAATATGTTCTCTCAATGCTAAATAGCCTGGGTTGGCTATAAGACTGTAAGTGGTCTTTCAACCCCGTCAGAAATCTGAGAATGACCAACATTATCTGAAAATATAGGAAACCTAACAGGGCTTCCAGAACTGAGACAAATTTTAGAGACAGCTGCCTACCTATACTTATGCCAGTAAGTGGGAAATTGGAGCATCAGTCTTCAGCCTTCTGGCCTAGAATATTCTGACAGACCTTGAAAAACAGAAATTATTAAGGATTAGTTTATTCTGTTTCAGCAGAACTAAGCTGTCCTAACCTGAAACTGTGTTCTCTCAAGGATGGTACAGGTCTGCAGGAGAGATAGGCAATTTCTGCCCAGTGGCCACCTAGCCACAATGGACAGCCTCACCCAGAAGTATAGATGCTCAGCTGCTTCTTTGAATCCACGAATTAGAAGCTGTTAGGAGTAGATTTGTCTACTCCTACAACAACAAGTGAATAAATGACATTAAACGTCACATCCTGTGGATTTCTGACATTTGTGAAAACCAACTATCTATGTAAAGTGATCTGGACAGTTGATCATTTAGCTACCCTCACCTACTTCTAATTAAAATATCTGAAAACACCCTAACAATAAACTCAGAGACCTGAATTTGTTATCTGGCCCTTAACTCACAGGCTTAAACATCTCAGATCAGTTTATGATAGGTTATAGAAGGACTTGGTACAAACTTTACACTTTAAAAATTTTTGTATCAATAGAAGAAATTTATACCAATGAAACCTTGAGTCTGCTTCAAAAATAAGTTCTGTACCAAAATAAGAAACTATGACATAACTTAGTAACTATTGTAAAGATTTCTACCAAATGAAATTATGGCTATACAATCAATTCTAGCTATTCCTCCCTGTTCCAATTATGACCATTTCTAAATTCCCTAGAAAGGCAACCTTAGAATAACCACATCCATTCCCAAAGCCCAGGGAACTGGGAAGATGACTCTTCATAACTTCTTCAAGCTGAATACGGGTGTTGAGATATCTTTGAAAGGGGGAGGGTAGAGAACATGCAGGAGTTGGTTGGCCTTAAGAAGGCCACACCAACAATTGTTTTAGTCTCTGATGTCTGTGTCCTGACTGGATCTGGCTGAAGTCCAAGACACTAGGAGTTCAAGCAGGTCAGTTCAGTGTGTCTGATGATGAGACTCACCAAGGCTGTATATTCTGTAATATACAAATCTCAAATCAAAATTTTAGTATCACCAAGATAACATTTTTTGTTTGATTCTCTGGAATCTAGTTCTGCAGGGGGGTCTCCCTGCGTCATATCTGATCCATATAACTCTGGAAGGTATATAGACACTAATCACCTTTTCTAAAAATCACAAAGACAAAAACTTTTTTCCCAAATCAGCATATCCTTGAGCCAGTAACCAGAAAAACCTTTATTTTGGCCTCTCTCCCAGAGGAGTAATACAACCACAAAACTCAAATTCACACCCATTTTGAAAATTAAAACAATTCAAAACAAGTGAAATAAACTAAAATACTTGTGTGCCTATTCTTAGGATTTTTCTATTTTGCCATTTAGGATAATAACCCAAAATTCCTATGGAGCCCACAGTAGACAGAACTTGAGTATTCTGTAAGACTTATTAGAGCAATATATCTTTTTTTAAAAATTTTTATTAGGTATTTTTCTCATTTACATTTCCAATGTTATCCCAAAAGTCCCCGATACCCACCCCCCACTCCCCTACCCACCCACTCCCCCTTTTTGGCCCTGGCGTTCCCCTGTACTGGGGCATATAAGGTTTGCAAGTCCAATGGGCCTCTCTTTCCAGTGATGGCTGACTAGGCCATCTTTTGATACATATGCAGCTAAAGACAAGAGCAGTGGGGTACTGGTTAGTTCATATTGTTGTTCCACCTATAGGATTGCAGATCCCTTTAGCTCCTTGTGTACTTTCTCTAGCTCCTCCATTGGGGGTCCTGTGATCCATCCAATAGCTGACTGTGAGCATCCACTTCTGTGTTTGCTAGGCCCCGGCATAGTCACAAGAGACAGCTATATCTGGGTCCTTTCAGCAAAATCTTGCTAGTGTATGCAATGGTGTCAGCGTTTGGAAGCTGATTATGGGATGGATCCCTGGATAAGGCAATCACTAGATGGTCCATCCTTTTGTCACAGCTCCAAATTTTGTCTCTGTAACTCCTTCCATGGGTGTTTTGTTCCCAATTCTAAGAAGGGGCAAAGTGTCCACACTTTGGTCTTCTTTCTTCTTGAGTTCCATGCGTTTAGAAAATTGTATCTTATATCTTGGGTATCCTAAGTTTCTGGGCTAATATCCACTTATCAGTGAGTACATGTTGTGTGAGTTCCTTTGTGATTGTGTTACCTCACTTAGGATGATGCCCTCCAGGTCCATCCATTTGCCTAGGGATTTCATAAATTCATTCTTTTTAATAGCTGAGTAGTACTCCATTGTGTAAATGTACCACATTTTCTGTATCCATTCCACTGTTGAGGGACATCTGGGTTCTTTCCAGCTTCTGGCTATTATAAATAAGGCTTCTATGAACATAGTGGAGCATGTGTCCTTCTTACCGATTGGGACATCTTCTGGATATATGCCCAGGAGAGGTATTGCGTTATCCTCAGGTAGTACTATGTCCAATTTTCTGAGGAACCGCCAGACTGATTTCCAGAGTGGTTGGACAAGCTTGCAATCCCACCAACAATGGAGGAGTGTTCCTCTTTCTCCACATCCTCGCCAGCATCTGCTGTCACCTGAATTTTTGGTCTTAGCCATTCTGACTGGTGTGAGGTGGAATCTCAGGGTTGTTTTGATTTGCATTTTCCTGATGATTAAGGATGTTGAACATTTTTTCAGGTGCTTCTCTGCCATTCGGTATTCCTCAGGTGAGAATTCTTTGTTCAGCTCTGAGCCCCATTTTTTAATGGGTTATTTGATTTTCTGGAGTCCACCTTCTTGAGTTCTTTATATATATTGGATATTAGTCCCCTATCCGATTTGGGATAGGTAAAGATCCTTTCCCAATCTGTTGGTGGTCTTTTTGTCTTATTGACGATGTCTTTTGCCTCGCAGAAGCTTTGCAATTTTATGAGGTCCCATTTATCGATTCTCGATCTTACAGCACAAGCCATTGCTGTTCTATTCAGGAATTTTTCCCCCTGTACCCATATCTTCGAGGCTTTTCCCTACTTTCTCCTCTAATAAGTTTCAGTGTCTCTGGTTTTATGTGGAGTTCCTTAATCCACTTAGATTTGACCTTAGTACAAGGAGATAGAAATGGATCAATTTGCATTCTTCTACATGTGCCAGCACCATTTGTTGAAAATGCTGTCTTTTTTCCACTGGATGGTTTTAGCTCCCTTGTCAAAGATCAAGTGACCATAGGTGTGTGGGCTCATCTCTGGGTCTTCAATTCTGTTCCATTGGTCTACTTGTCTGTCACTATACCAGTACCATGCAGTTTTTATCACAATTGCTCTGTAGTACAGCTTTAGGTCAGGCATGGTTAGAGCAATATATCTTTACACAATCTTTAAAGCAATTAATTCAAGCCTTCACTAATATTTGCCTATAGGAAGCAGGTAGTTTTTAACTTGTTAAGCTGTCTGCCTAGAGTAGCCATCCTCTTATACCATTCATCTGTTGAGCTCTCTATCTGAAGCCACGGACATTTATTAGTTTATACTTTTTCATCGCAGGTAATTATCACTGCCCTCTCTACTTGGAGTCAGTGACTAATTTTTCCTAGCCTAGTTGTGAACAGTGGGCAAAATTCCCCATGTGATTTAGACAAAATCTGTATATAAATCTATCCTAAAAGCAAATAATCCCAATTTTATAACTTCACAGCTAAGCAGCTCCCATTCTCTGGCTCTCTGACTCAGAGCAGCCATCTTGTCTCTTCCCACAGCAGGGGACCTCAGAGACCTCTTTCTTTGTTTCAGGGTTCCTGTGCTTGAGTTCACATGACCAGCCCAGCGCCACCTTTCTCTCACTTAGAAAATAAAACTCTAACTCTCAGACTGATAATCTTAAATTTGAAGTGGATTCCTGTCACCTGTTGCAGGAAATATCAAAAATAGCACCATCTCACGCTATACCCAGCTACTCTCTGCCCGGGCAGTCTCACCACCTCTAGGCTAGCCCCAGGCGACAGTCTTCCCAGCTCTGGGTTGCCTGCCTCAGAACCACTTGTACCTTCTCAGCCATCTTAGTTGTGCTCAATTTATATTTGAAAGAAAGGGGTTTTGTTTTGTTTTGTTTTGTTTTTTTGTTTTTAAATCTGGACAGAAAGGGTAAAATGTAGCAGAATTTTTCCCCCAATTAATTTAAACATTAATACAAGAAGCCTGTGATTGGACAGGGAAAAGAGTTTCAGAGACAGAGACAAGGGACAGGTAGGGAGAAGGAAGGAAGATGGAGGAAAAGAAAGACTACCCAGATTCTGTGTGGCTTTAAATAGCCACAGGTTGCTATGAATATCATAAATGGATAGAATAATTAGGATATCTTGTCTAATCTAAGCAGGCAGCTTGTATCATTATCAATTGGCTCTGAAATTCTTAGCTCCACCTCTTTTTTCCCTGTCGAATCATAGGTTTCTTGTATTAATATTTAACTAATTGGGGGGAAATTCTGCTACAACTGTCTATAATATGACTTGCATAAAAGCTGTTGGACTAGTTTGGTTTTTTTTTCCCCAAGTTTGGAGAGTATGTAGTGGATGGACTGACTAAAATAAAGGCCTGTTGGCACATACACAGAAAAGTTAATGGCCTTGTATGCTAAGAACACTTACTAGGCAGTGATCTTACAAAGCACCAGTAACTGCACCCAAATCAAGAAGTCTTAAAGAGTTGTAGAGCCCTGTCCTGCCCATGAGATGCTTGGATGAGAACTTCTACAGAGGGTTTCAATAGAGGTGAAATCAGAAGGTGGCTAGGGCATGTGCTCTATAAGTACACGTGCTGTCTCTCACCCAGGGGCTTACATCAGGCCCAAGCAAAGAGCAGCAGGGGTCCTCGCATACTCAGCAATGCCCAGTGTTCTCTCTGAGCAAATCAGCAGCTGGGCTGGGATGACTGACAGCTGCTTACTCTACATAGTTTTCATTTTATAAATAAGATGACATTTTTCACCGTCACTGTAAAAAAAAATCAAAAAAAAAAAAAAACAAAACAAAAAACGAAACAAAAGAACAACAACAAAATAAACCCCATCAGTACTATAATGTGCTGTGCAGCATAAAATTCTAAGGTCTGAGGTTTATTTTCCAGCAGAGCAAGGTCATTCATTGGCACCCACATTGTCTTATGGTCACTGGTGCAAATGTCTATCTCTACTGACATTTACCCCCTTTAGCCATGAGATTCAGACACTAACTGCATTTCTTTGTCCTCAGAGCTGGATGGAAAGCCATATACACAGCGTTTTCCTCCAAGAAGTGAGAAATTGACAAAAACCCCTCTCGGTCTCAAGAACAAGCCAGAAAAGCCATATACACAGCATTTTCCTCCAAGAAGTGAGAAATTGACAAAAACCCCTCTCGGTCTCAAGAACAAGCCAGAAACTTGGAGACGGATGGTCCAGAGTCAGGGGAGCTTATTATTCATGAGGACTGTCTGACCACATCATGAATGGGTAATGAGGATGCCACTGTCACCAAGGGATCAAGCCCAAAGCCCTGGAATAGCTATGAAATACAGTATTGTGTTTACACACTGTAACCTCATCCCACAAGAGCGAACAGCAAAGCCAGGCTTCTGTGTCCCACAGCTGAGCTTTCCTCTCTCTGGGTGGGCAGTACCCTGGCCTGGCCTGGCTATCCAAGAAACATCAAATGAACAAGAGCAAGGGAAGACCAATCAAAACTCTGTTACACCAACCTCAAGAAAACCAGGCAAGAACATGCAATAAAAACAATTTGCATTCTTTGATATATATATGTATATATATATCAAAGCACCACACACACACACACACACACACACACACATATATATATATATATGTGTGTGTGTGTGTGTGTGTGTGGTGCTTATGTGTGTGTGTGTTTATGTGTATGTGTGTGTGTGTCAGATCCATAAATACTTGGTGTTATTTTGCTAAAGATATCCTGATGGTGGATCTGTATATGATTTACATAAATGAGGTATTTGCATAAAGTAAATGAACAGATATAAATACATGCTTATAAAATGCTGATACCACTTACTACTCTCATAAAAATAAATTGTGAGGTCTGACATTTGATAGGCTATGTGGTTTCTGGGTAATCGACTCATGCTCCTGATGAATACTCAACTCTCTGTTGCCAAAAAGTAGCTGGAAGCTACAGTCTGGCATCTCCAGAGGCCTGTTCTCCTAGGCAAACTGTAAACACTGCGGAAAGGCAGTATTCTATGCAATGGAGAGCTCAGCTTTGAGCCTTGACTATCCTGGTGGACACTGGGGCCAGATTTCCTGAATTCCTGTCCTGACTCTACGGTTAATTCAATGTTCAGTTAGGACAAGTCAGTTCATATTCCTTCAGCTTTCTCATCTTGTAGATATATAACTGGGATAGAGACTGCACGTGCCTCTAAAGCTGGCTGTTAGTTGAAAGGAGTTAATGTATGAGAAAGAACTTAGAATAATACCTTTCCTATGGAAAGCAAACAATAACTGTCTGGTCTGTTAATGTTCTTATGCCACCACTGGCTTGTTGGAAAAATAATCACCCAGAGCCAAATGCTTGCCTACCTACTCCCTCTGGCTCTTGACCAGGAACACTCTAATTTCCCTAGTATGGAAGCCCTGGTGTTGTGAATCTATTTGCTCCAGTTGAAACATTCATTTGCGCTTTGGTAAGCAAACAAAACATACAAGAATAAGAACGACCCTGAAATTAACAGGATTCCTAAACCCCTGACCCAAGCAGTAACAATTGCTGAGGAGAGGAGACTCTCCACCCAGCAGATCTGGGCCCTGCAGTGATGCAGCTGCCTCCAAGTCCCTCACTAAGTTAGACTTGGCTGCAATATTGTTTCTTTGGTTTTTCATTGGTACCCTATCTGGGTTGAGGTTTGTCCACGTCTCCCCAGGAAATGTCACACAACACCTGGAATTTGAGAAAGAAGAAGGAACACCAGTATTCAAGCTACAGCTGGGCTATGTCAGCTGGCAACTCTTCAGGGTGGGTTATCATGAGGAATTGCAGATTATGACATGAAACATTTAAATAGCACCCCAAGTGACTGATTTGCTTCTAGAGCTTTTGATGGATCCATGTGACTGATATGTGACAAAGAGTACTATTAGTAAGTAGTTCACCCCATTCAGATGGGGGAGAAGACACGAGAATCTCATCCTATCAGTGTGTGTTCCTTGTGCCCAATCCTGCTCAACCTTTGTCACAGCATAGTTACCGTGTTACCCAGTGGCCTTTAATGCAGGCCACCTCAGAATCTGAATACTGAATTCTACAGGGCTTCTCAAAAGAGTGTCACTGCTAGCTATCATCTCCTTCCATGCTCACCTGGTGGGATGATTACTTCTTTGAAGGGTGTTATTTTCTTCCATAAATTAAGCTGGGTAGTTATTTATGTATTTATCTCTACAAAACTTAGATGTAAAAATATTGGGTCTCTCTATTACTTTGGGTCACTGGAAAAATGGACTGTTATCTGGTGAAATCTTGAGCTTGCTTACTGATTTCTGGACCAGTCCAACTACTTATTTCTGCTTATTAGCTGTTCTCCAAACCATTTTACAAATCAACCTCTAATTTCTCCTTGATATTAGATATCAAGAATGTAGTCACCACAATGCCCCTGTTAATCAGGTCAGGTCTCCATGAAGTTATTCTGGGACCAACCCTACCTCCAGCTGTGGGGTCTGAGGGCATCAGAAGTATGTCCCGGAATAATCATACCTGTTTCACACTCGACCTGGCTGGATATCCCCTAGGGCAGTGTACGTGTTTTGGGGTCAGAATGGTAATTATCATAATAGCAGTTCTCAGTGACCCAGCCCTCAATATGGCCATGCCATGTGCTTTGCACATGCTGTCTCAACTACCCTGTGAAGCAGCTTTGTAAATTGTATACTAGTAGAGACAGAATGTTAGAATTAAGGTCTTGATGGGACCATAGATGTCACAATCACAGTGGGACTTAATATCTTAATGCTCTGTTCTCTTCAGGCCATGGTGAAGTTCTGAAGTCTTATTGGCCCCTGGCCCATGATTTCCATCAGACCCTCTGCATGGAACTAATGTACAGATTCTTACCTGGCTACTCTTAGACCTTTCAAAGAATTGTTGCAAAGATCAAAAGAGGAAATGAGTGAACAAAACACTAGCACCAATGCTAACCATCAACGTTAGCATTCCACTGAGACTTAGATGTTGGAAGGAAATGACACTTGATTGAGGCTGCTGCTTGAATTTCAGTTGTAGAATTCCAGCCCTAACCCTTCTCCTAAGTTCCATTCTTCGATATCCCACAGCGAGCTAGACCAACATCTGGATGGATGGAGCAACACTAACATGAGCTAAGGGGCCTCATGTTAAAGGAGCACTGACTGGTTACTACCCTGTGCCAGCACATGACAGCTCCTCTCTTCCCTATCCTACATCTAGGACAGAGTCCAGAGGCTTCTCTGATATGTGGATTTTATTCTGACAAGATGCTCTGGGCAACTTCAAAACAACTTGCAAGTTCCTATAAGAGCAACATCAAGTCTCCAAGGGTGATAGATATTAGACACAGTAACAGATTCCTGAGCCCATCCAGTTGGAATCAAGAAAATGCACTTCATAAGTTTCTTAGATGATGTTACAGAACCACAAGTGAGGCAATGACCACTCTATGGGTTACCTTTCCTAGGTCAAAATACCAGGCAAACACAGTTTAAGGAAGAGGTTTCCTTTTGGCTTATACTTCAAAGGGGATTCAATGTATCATAGCAGTGGGTGAGGTGGGGAAGCAGTGCAGTAGAAGGCAGCTTGTCACATGGTATCCACTTCATGGGGATACAGTGTAGAATAGTGTGTGTGTGGGGGGGCATCAGTGTAGTAGAAGGTAGCTTCATGGGAACAGAAAGAAAATAGGAAGTTGAGCTTGCCTATAAAAATTTCAGGTTTTGCCTTTAGTGACCGACTCCCTTCAGCAAGGCTCCACCTCTTAAAGACCCCACAACCTTCCAAAACAGTGCCACCAGCTAGGGACCAAGTGTTCAAACAAATGAGCCCAGGGGGATTTTTTTTTTTTACATTCAAACCACAGCCACCAATGTGCTCTTCTATACTGTCTCATAGTAAGCCGCAGTGAAGTTTACACAGAGCACTTAAAAGAGAATGTTAAGTGGTATTTAAATTTATTTTTGTAACTTAAATAATTGTGGAGCTTGAAGGCATTAAGAAGTGGATAGGCTTTTGAGAAAAATCTGCATATAGATCTAGATTTTTATTGCTTTTGGTCCCAAGGGGCATTTTCTTTAAAAGAGAACCCAGTGTTTACATTCATTCATTCACGCATGCATACATTCAGTTCACTTAACACTTTTATATGTCAGTTGATAATGAAATGGGTGAAGAAGACACGATTCTTGTTTTGAAAATAAGAGCTGTCATCTGGCAGAGGAGAAAGACAACTTGTTTGGAAGGGCAAAGTGGCACATCTCAGATTTCCCTCTGGGCTACCCACCATATTGTTCTTTCATGTGACAGGGGGTGGGGGGTGGGGGGTGGGGGGGAACCAATGCTTAGCATTAATGGCTTGAAATAGATTCCTGCTACTTGTCTTATTTAACATGTTGCTACAATCAGAGTCTGTATTTTATCCAAATGGTGGGGTTGAATTATTCCATAGAGCATATGGCAAGCCCCTTGGCAATGAAACTCCAATTTAAAGCAAGCTCTACAGTCACAGCAGCAGATTGGTAAGAGGAATAGGTGGGTGGGATTTGGGACCTGTATCTGAGTAAAAACTGGGAATCGAAGATTCCTCAAGAACATCAGGCTGGAATTGTAGCTCAACAGTAGAGTGTTTGACTAGTAAGTGTAAAGTTTTGAGTTTGATCCCTAGGTGAGTAAAGATGGTGGTATGCACCTATAATTCCATCACTCAGGAGACTGAAGCAGGAAAGTCGAGAGACTGAGTCTAGCTTGGGATACATAATTCAAACATGTCTCAAAAGAGGGTAGTGAGGTATAGCAATACAGTGGTAAAGCACTAGTCCAAATTATATAATACCCCAGCTTGATCCTTAGCACAACCAAACCAAACTATCCATTCAACCAACTAACCAAACCATCCATCCATCCATCCATCCATCCATCCAACCATCCATCCAATCAATGGACCGACCAACCAAAACCCACTGAGTGAAACAGCTGGAATGAGAAGTGCTCTGTGGGTGTGTACATGAGTGCTCGTGTCAGATAGAAAACAGAAAGCTTTGGGAGGGAAGGAGGGTGCTGCAAATAGATTAAGGTGTGGTTGCTAAACTCAGGCTATTTGACTCACAGTTAAGGGCTGGTTCTCGTTCCTACCCCTTTCCCATCTCACAGTGGTTCATCTGGTCCCCTCAAAGTGGAATCTCCCCACAACAATGACAGCAGCCACCAAGGAGGGAGCGGGAGTAGGTTGGAATGGGCAACCCCCCTCCCTGTGACATCCATCAGAAAGGGCTTGCTTTTGAGCACTGAGAGAGGAGGGAAAATAAGCAGAAGTAATTTATTCGGGATCTTTGAGAGGATAATAGCCAATTATTTGTTTATAACACTGGTTAAATTTTCATTAGGCAGATTAATGGAATATCATGTACTGTCAACATTGGACTGAGGGGTGGTCTGTAAGAGATAAACGGGCAAACAGGCGCTGTGTCTCTCTGAGTAAATTAGTTTCTGCTTTCCTGTTTTTTATATGAAAATGGGAAAGGTGGTCAAGGTGGCGCATTTTAAAGCAGGTCTCTAGATGGGCCAAACTGGTTAAATAGGAAAGCAATCCTGGTAATAAATACATTATAATAACTTAGCATCTTGGACATAATTTTGACTTCATAAAAGTCTGGGATAATGTCGATTTTTAACCCGCTCTCTTAATACACATTTCTTCTCCCTGAACTCAAATGCTGCTTGCTGTGAGGTGAAAACATATTCCTTCGGGGGGGGCCTAGTGTGTCTGTGACACAGACTCAGCGCTACAGCTGGGAAGCTAAGAGGATGCTTGGCGCTCTTGAGTCTAGCATTGTCAAACTGGATGGCAGGATATGCTGCTCCTGAGGGCTGCTATCAGGACCAGAATTTCCCTTGCTCAGCAAGCCAGAAGAGTTGCTTATCATCCTGGGAAGGAGACAGAAAGCAACCCTCAGAGGGTCATTTGATGCCACCTCTTTGGTTGAAGTTAAGACTCTTAATGGCAGGTGCAGAGTAGTGACCTTACTCCATGAAAGAATCAGCAGGTTGAGCTTTAGATTAAACAATTCTGTTGGCAAATTAGGTATTATTCCTCTCTCCATATCGTTGTCCCTATCTATTTCTAACTATCTTTTTGTGTGTATAATTCCCAATTAGCTGTTTTCTGACAATTGATATCTGCACTTAAGAAAAGCAATTGGCAATTACAAATATTACTGTAATTAGCACTCAAAAAATCACTAGTCTCCCCGTGTCTAGAATGCAACAGAAAACATGTTTGCAGCAGAAATGTGGACTTTTGAGGAGCCATTACTCAAGCTGAGGAGATGGCTCAAGAAGTTAAGTGCTTGCTGTCCAAACATAATGACCGACGTTTAGATTCCAGCACCCAGGTAAAAACAGGATGTGTTAGTGTATGTCCTGGAAAGTTGACAAGCTATTCCAGAGGCTTATTGGCAAGCCATGTGAGTCAAAAAATGGTATCAAGTTCAGTGATAGACCCTTCTGAGAGAGAGAGAGAGAGAGAGAGAGAGAGAGAGAGAGAGAGAGAGTAAGTAAGTGAAGACTTTGACAACTTTTGGTCTTTGTATCCACAAGTGACAAGGGTGTGCACGTGTGTATGCACATGTGTGTGCACATACACACTTGCACACACACGCAAACATGCATACACACACAAACCACATACACACTCACACACCCATACACATGCACACACACACACACAAACATGTAAAAGGCAGATGACAGAATGTAGCTTATGTCATCACTGTGAGGCAAGGAGAGTTTGAGAGATGAAGGGAATTAGAGATGGGGGAGGGAAGAAAAGAGGGGAGAAAGAGTGAAGTCAGTTTATAGGGGAGAAAGAACATTTGAAGCCCGGTGAGTCAACAGAATGAGAGCTATTGGTTTGAGGTTTGTTTTTGGTAAAATGCTATTTTTATTCAGCAAGTAAACCTTTTCTGGCCCACCTCTAGATACCCAAGAAACTTGTAAGTTGTAGCAGCACCTGTAAAGGGACACTTTTGGAAAGGGGGTGACACTACTGGGCCCGTCTGCAAGGCATTTTTCGAGCTTGTTTATTGGCTTCTCTTCACAGGAAGAATGCAGCCCTAAAGTAATTCCCAGCATGAAGTGGTTGCAAAACTACATCTGTTTTCCTATTAAGGACATATCATATTGGTCCAGTGTGACAGGCCCTTTTGAAAGGTGCTACTGGGGTTACCAGTTTCCTGTGCAGTTAGAGTGAGTGAGAAGGCAAGTTCTACTCTCTGGACTCTTCTCATTCTTCTCAACCATATTTCTATGCCTTTCACAGCAAGGGCAGAAAGGGTGGTGGATGAGAAGTCACCTGGATAGACAGTAGTAGGTATCAGGTGTGATTGTGTGACCAGGGTTTACTGGGGAAGCTGATTGGTTGTCCTGCTTTCAAACCAGCTCACATCCATACTTAGTTGTAGATTCCGGGTCAGAGAGCAATTAGGACGTGTGTTTTTAACAGGTGGATTGCACCGGGATGAGGAGAAGCTGCACCCTGAAGATCCTGTCTGCCTGCAGGATTGATGCGGTGGAGAAGACTCTTTCACAGCTCAGGGAGCAGGACCACAACCCTCCAAAAGCTTTAGGGAGTTCATTTCTTCCATGTCCAGCATCTGTTTGTTACACACAAATTGCCTCTTAACCACAGCTTTGGGGAGAAGTATTACCACATTAATAAAAAGTTCAGTTGGAGGGCAAGGTGAATATGGGATTAAAGTCTCTGAGAACTCAGGGAAAACATCTTCAGGTAGAAGCCATGTGAATCTCAGTTCTCAGTGGCTGGACTGTAAGAACTCTCCTTTGATTGTTTGAGAACTAAAACCCAGAGCCTGGGGTTGATTCAGTAAAATACTTGCTGCACACACATTAGGACCTAAGTTCCTATCTCCAGAACTCAGGGAAAAGGCTAGGCATTTGGGCATGGGTTTGTAATCCCAGAACTAGGAGACAGAGGAGGAATTCTCAGGCCCACTGGCCAGTCAGTCTAGCTGAATTGGTGAGCTCCAAGCCCTGTAAGAGGCCCTGTCTTAAAAAAAAAGTCGGGGGGTGGGGGAACAACTGACAATGACAGTTGACACCAACCTCTGGTGTCCACGAACACCTGCAAGCACATGTGCACACATGCAAGTGCACTGAGTATACAGAGGTAGGGGGAAGGGAAGAGAGGGGGGAGAAAGATGGATGCAGGGAAAGAAGGTAGGAGAGAGGGAGGAAGGAAGAGAAAGAGAAGGAGGGGAGGGTAGAGAGGGGAAGAGTGAGAGACAATTTCAGGTCTCCATGAACACCTACAGGCATATATGCACACATGCATGTGCACCACATACACAGAGGTAGGAGGAAGGGAAGGGGGGAGGAAGATGGGTGGAGGGAAAGGAAGGGAGGGCAGAGGGAAGGAGGGAAGAGGGAAGAAGTGAGAGAGGAGGAAGGAGGAAGAGGGGGAATAATGAGAAGGATGGGGGGAGAGAGTGAGATGGACAGAGAGGAGAAGAGAGGAGAAAGAGACACAGAGACGAGAGACAGAGAAAGACACACACAGAGAAACTAAGACACCTTTAGCTGGAATATTCTTAAAGATAAAGCCTACCAACCTCTTACTAGGAGGGTGAAGGGCAGTGGCAGAGAAGAAGGCAATGTTGGGCTTCCTAATTTGAAATGTGAAAGAGATTCTCCAGGCTATTACATCCTTTTAGTGAAAGCAATTCACATTCTTTTGGTGGTTTATCCTACTTATAATGATCAAATCCTAGAGCCAGAGCTTTTAACACAAACCACTTTTGCAGCTGTAATTGGATCTAAAGAGAGTATAACCACCAAGTGGCCCAGAACTCTCTGGCAATGTTCAATCAGGATATGATATCACTTATGAAAGTGATAGCTTACTATTGATATTTCTCCCAAGAGCAGCACAAATTGGAGACATATTACCACGATTCAGACAGCATCAGCATATGCCACTGTGGAAGGGGCAGCTGGAAATATAGTCAGAGCACATGGTAATGTGGGCATCCTGTGGAAGTGCCATGAAAGCGTTCTTTTGGGGCTGGGAGGGGGAAGAAGTTCTAATATTTATGGGGCCTCATGAAATGTGGTTCTTTAGAAAATTCAAGAACTGATACTGCTAACAGCATCTGAAGGCAGACTTTGGAGACAATGGGATACATGGTCTCAAAGTAAAAACACATGGACCTTCCTCCATGATGTCCAATGGGACAGGGCTCTGCTCTGAGCTCATGCATGCACCCACACAAGTCTTCTTTCCCCCTCCCTCCCTCCCTCCCCTCTCCCTTCCTCTCCCCTCTCAAAGTCCCAGAGGCTTGCAGATGTCACTAAAGATGTCCAAGGTGCCCACATATGAGCTCCATCAAGGCATATCTTTTGCTTCTGAGATTTCAGATGCCGACATAATAAATAACAGGTATTCATCTCAGTCCGTAGATCCGAGTCTATAAAGAAACAGAATGCCATGTTGATATTTCATAGATGTTAAATATTCATTTTATGGTTCCTGTATTTTGAATAATTTCTGATCTTACCATAACCTCACTTGCTCTCCCACCCTCATCCACCCTGTGGGCTGTGATACAACTCCAGGGTCTTATTCAGTGAAGAAGCAATGCCAGGCATCTGGATCACCTCCCTTCAACCTACACAGGTTGCAATTGAGACATCGACTGTCCTCCCTCATCTGGCTCCTTCACGTCTGAGCTCTCTGATGCTTCTTCATCGTTCTTGGAAAATGGGCAAATGTCCCAAGTTGCCTATTTTTTTTTTTTTTTTTGGTTTGGTATCCCTCTACGGTTTGGCTGATTTGGAAGTACTGGCAGGGGCTAAGACCTGTCTTTGCTGCCATAGAAAGAATCATCTTTTACTCTTTCATTTAAACCTCAATTTCTTCATTTGTACAATGGGAAGAATAATATCTTTATAAATATTAACATTAAAATTATTATTAAAAGATGTTTTAATAACCATGAATAGAAACCAGGAGTTCCAGGACTTGACACCACACATTTGTGTGTGCATGAGATTTTACTTACATTTCCTGGCCTAATAGTGCTTCTATGCTCTACGTTCCCAGATGCTACCATGGTCTTCCTTCATGATTTCTAACCTTTAAACTTGTTTTGTCTCTAAAAGCACAAGTTAGTATATAGTTCAGATGGTGAATTCAGCCAGAGTGCAGAGCATAAACTGGTCCCTCAGAACCTCTCCAACCACAGTCTCTTCTGGTCACTCTTTATCCTTCCAGGATGTCCACTGTCCTGATTCCAAACAGAATAGAAGCAGTTTAGCTGCCTGCAGACTCTGTACAAGCGGGGCCCTAAGCCATCTGCTCCCTGCATCTGCTGTCTTTCAGTCCTTTGTAAGATCCAACCCTATTCTGTATGGAAAGCATTCTGTCCAGTTACAGGGCACTATTCCATTTTCACATATTTTCATTTTGGGATACTTATAAGTTACAGCCTTAGAGTTAATGCCCCCACCCCCCACCCCCATCCCCGCATGAGTCTGTAGTTTGCAATGGAGCCTGGTCACAATGTGGGTGTCTCTTGCATATCGACAAAGCTGGGTGTGCTTTGGCCTTGTATGCTGGAAGTTCTCAGCTCATTGTGTCTTCAGCACTGGTCCTCCTGATGTAGTTCTAACCTGAGCCCTGTGCCTTGATTAACTTTTTATGGGAACCTCTCATGAGGCCTCTGACACATGATAGCTAACGAGGACATAATATTTGCATGGTAATGATGATATGACTTATGCTCTGCAACACATGTGTGTGCACATGTTACCCTTTAAATCTCACAAAACCTTCTGCCATAGTTAACTCACTGATCTGCTGTTTTGGACAGGCTCTTTCTATATAGTCCGGGATAGCCTCAAACTCTCGCCTTTCTGCCCTGCCTCCCAAGTATCAGGGCTGGCTACAACCCTGGATCATCACATACCTGGCTTAATTTACTCTCTTTTTTTTTATTACATTTATTTGCTGTTATTGAATGCGTACAGAGTCTGCTGTGCCCTTGGACTCAGAGAGCTCATGTTCTGAAGAGATACATGAGTATGAATGAGCCATATTAGTCATATCAGACAAGTGTTCAGGGACAGGAGAGTGGGGACCTAAAAGGACAGAAAGGTCAGAAAAGGATTCATGGACAGTGACAGTATCTTTCTCATTTCTCGTTCTCTAAGACTAGAGAAATTTACCAACATATAAAGTCACAAAACGAAGGACATCTGGGGTGGGAGGCAAAAACTTATGTGGGCCTCAAACCAAAATGGACAGAGAGAATCATCAATTTCCAGCTGCATTCAGTGCACTGACAGTCTCAGAGACGAGAGTGGAGAAAAAAAAAAAGATGTGCTCAATCGTGAGGAGAGGTAAACATGAGACAGGACAGAAACAGGATAAGCCAACGCTTCTGGTGTTTCTTCCCCCTTCTTTTGACACTTGTGAAGAGAGCTTGAGGAGAAGCTTAGGGGTAAAGTACTGGAGACACAGGCATGCAGACCTGAGGTCAGATGCCCAGAATCCATGTGAAAGCCTGGTTTGGAGGTTCATCTGTCATCTTAGCACTGAGAAGAGTCAGGAAAATCCCATCCATAAAGCTCACCAACTGGCCAGTCTACCTCAAAATAAGATGAAGATGAAAGATTAAAGAAAAAACTTAAAGCCAACTTCTGGTCTCCACACATGTTCACACACTCACTGTGATGGTTTCTATATAATTGGCCCAGGGAGTGGCACTATTAAGAGGTGTGACCTTGTTGAAGGAGGTGTGTCACTGTGTGGGCTATAAGACTCTCATCCTAGCTGCCTGGAAGCCACTCTTCTCCTAGAGGCCTTCAGATGAAGATGTAGACCTCTCAGCTCCTCCTACACCATGCCTGCCTGGATGCTGCCATGCTCCCAACTTGATGATAATGGACTGAACCTCTGAACCTGTCAGCCAGCCCCAATTAAATGTCCTCTATAAGACTTGCCTTGGTCGTGGTGTCTGCTCACAGCAGTAAAATTCTAAGATACTCACATTAACACATATACATGAAGACACACACACACACACACACACAAATCACAGGCAGATTTTAGAACTCTCATTGTTGGAAGTACAGTTCCATTTAGAAATTCAAAGAAGGTGGCAGAAAGAGTGGTGTCAAATTCTTCTACTCTGTTTAGATGAGAAGCAGGTAAGAGAAGGACTAGGTTTTGAGGTGATTTGACTTAAATCTGTGTCACCTCCACACTTTAGTTCTTTGACTTCAGAAATGATACAGGGGTCAATGGCTTGGGCTGCTTGCTCTTGTGGAGGACAGAGTCTGTTTCCAACACCCACGTCAGAAGGCTCACCATGGCCTATAACTGCAGCTCGAGGAAGATCTGATGCCTCTGGCCTGCATGGGCACCATTACTCACATGCATAGACAGTCAGAGACAGACAGACAGACAGACAGACAGATAGACACTCTCTCCTTAATACAATAAAACAATATTTTCTTTAAAGGCATAAAGAAAAACAGTCCACATGAAATGTGCTCAAGCAATGTAGTGATGCATATGAACAAAAGCAAGTCTCAGCTCTCCTCTGCTTCTTTCTCTCTCCATATGTACAATGCCTTCCTTGGTCAGTGCAATGGAAAGCCCTTCCTACTGCGTGTGTGTCAGCATGGCATCTGAACCAGAGCCTGTGGAACTGACAGTGGTCTCAACCCCTAGAGGTGAGGTCATAGAGATGATCATCCTCAAATTGCCTCTAATCCCATGATAGCTTCCAAACCACACATTATGCCACACGTGACAGCCTGATTGCTAATAGTACCGTTTTCACGTATGCGAAGGACAGCAAGCTTTTCAGCCCTGCGGTGAGATAGATGCCCTTACCTGGCCATTTCAGTGCGATGGGAGGAAGCCAGTTACTCTTACCACATTCCAAAGAGGACTAGAACCAAAGCCTATGGTGAAAATGTCAGTCAAGCACATAGTCAGTGATCAAGACAAAGGAGTCTGCAGCTCCCCTGACTGCCCAAAAGGGGGCACTCTCTTGGGAAAAGGTTAACAGAGACCCACAAGACAGATGAAGACTTTCTGAACTAATTCCCCCGTTCAGATTTATATCATTAAAAAGGGAGTGGAAACAAATCAATCATTTGTATCAGTTTCAGAGGGGAGATTTTAGTTATCTTCGGATGGACCTTATAGACCAACCAATCCCACAAAGTCAGATGGAGAGCCAGTGACTGTATCTGGCTGTTCTTCCAGAGGACACAGGTTCGATTCCCAGCACCCCCACAGCAGCTCATAATTGTCTGGAACGCAAGTTCTAGAGGATCTGGCACCTCACACAGACAGACATGCAGGCAAAACACCAGTGCACATAAATACATCGTACAAAAGAAAGAAAGAAAGAAAGAAAGAAAGAAAGAAAGAAAGAAAGAAAGAAAGAAAGAAAGAAAGAAAAAAGCAAGAAAAGAAAAGGAAGAAACAAGAAAAGAAAAGAAAAGAAAAGAAAAGAAGAGAAGAGAAGAGAAGAGAAGAGAAGAGAAGAGAAGAGAAGAGAAGAGAAGAGAAGAGAAGAGAAAAGAAAAGAAAAGAAAAGAAATGACCGTCTAGAGGAGACTTCTCCCCCCCCCCCCCCCGCACCAGTTCCCCCTGTGCTCTGTGAAGATCAGTATCGGCTCACCTGGCTTAGACCATGTTTGCCTTTGTTTGTCCCTGAGAACTCATAATTCTTCAATAGTTGTTCAAACATTTCTGCATCAGGTTTCCAGCTTTCCAACCACTTTCCACAATCAGCTTTATGTTTTCTCACATCTTCTGACTCTTTTATATTGCCATTCCCTCTGCCATCCTCAAAAAAGGCTGATCATCCCTACTCTGCCCTGGTACCTCTGCTCCACCGAATTTATGACATCTCTTACATACTGCAATCTACGGATATGACAACCCTAGGTTTGCTCTAAGATGGTTTGATCCCTGGGATAATGGACTGCTTTTAGATTTCATGTATCTTTTAGACAACCTACAGTACATAGAGATAATAAATAAATATTTCTCCAATGAATGAATGGTTGAATGAAGGAGGGGGAAAATGATTAGAAAAAAAGGGAGGGAGAGAGGGAGAGAGAGAGAGAGAGAGAGAGAGAGAGAGAGAGAGAGAGAGAGAGAGAGATTGACTTACATTCTGTTTTCATGGTCCACTTTGCTTCAAAAATCAATGGAACTTTTCATAATCACCTCTTCGGGACTTTCTCCTTCCAGGTGACCTAGCCTCTGGATGCTCTCCGTTAGGGAACTAGAGCAGTCCACAGGTTGTGCTGAGAGGTTGTGTTCTTTGCAGTGGATGCATAGAAACAGACTTAGATTAGAGCCGGACAGGCCCAGATGGATGTGGTCGGGGTGTGGAAGAACATCTTGAACTATTTTTCAAACATTTCAGTTTCGGCAAAAACCAAAACATGTTTTGCCAATCACTTTCCCTTAATTTTAAAACCCACGGATTTCAAAGGAAATTTAATCTGAACGTTTCTACTTCATTTACCCCCCATCTTTTCAAAACGTTCTCGTGCAAAAGTGAACCGATGTCCTCAAAGCTTAGAAGGCCTTTACTTTTTACTCTTTTGCTGGTTTCTTTTGAACAAGGACTTGTTTTGAGAGGAGGGGGTGGTGGTCGGGGTTAGTCAAAAGCCCTAAACCGTGAAGCCAAAAGGGAAAGGCAGTGATAATTTAATTCGGGGCGAAGAAAGCAGAGAGATATGTCATTCCATGTTGGAAAAAAAGTAAAAAGAAAAATGGCTAAAAATTAAAATTTAGACAAACGCAATTCTTTAAGAAGTGAAGATAGCTTGTATGACCAATCAAAAATACAGAAATCATTATAGATACTGGCTCTTCTGTAATAGAGAATAATACAGCCTATGGCCATGCCAACCTACTTGGCCTGATCACATCTGAGCTCCGATCTTGCAAACTAAGAAGGAGCAGGCCTTGTTAGTATTAGGATAAGAGAATGTTACAGAGGTTATTACACTTAGAGATTTGTCTGTACTGCTTGGCTCATTTGCAATGGAGTCTAAGTGTGTGCTGTCAATAACTCCTTAACCAGGAGATCAGTGCACGGCCATAGCAGACAAAATACCATGGGGGCATTAAGGAGAAGGCAAGTCACAGAACTGAAGGTGTACAGGTTCCCTATAAACTCCTTATAATCAACTAATTATCCTTCTATCACTCTGTAAGTTATATGGGATGTGTCAACAATCTACTTCCTGGTGTTCCAATGCAGAACAGATATTCCCCAAAGACCTTACCTGATAGTCTTTTGTTCTCTCAGCCCTTCTGCTGTGTAAGTTATGCACCAGGAAATAACTGGAGTCACCAGAGGACATTTAAGGGACAGCAGAGATCCAGTCAACACCCTCACTCTCAATAGTTAATATAGTGTTTGACACCATTGTGGCCAACCGAAGAATGAGTCCATCATTCCCAGACCACCCGCACTGCTAATGGTTAATAGCTAACACATGGGGAGACCATGGCTAATACAGGCCCTGGGTTCCGTGGTATGGCATGTTTTGATCTCCCACCCCATTTATTAGCATTTGTTCTTTCAATTAATTATCCGCAGAGCACCGCTGAATGCCAGGTGCTTAGCAGGGCATTTTGGGGATGAACATCAAGATGAAGAAAGGATAGTTCTATGAACCCACCTTCATGACCACCATTATTAATGGGATGTATGCTAAGAACATTTTATTTTTATTCAAGCAACTCTACATTTGATAGAAAATTTTTGTCTCAGTAGGGAAAGCTCCAGAAGAATAAATGACACAGCCTCTAAGAACCTATCTATTCGACAGACTCGAGCAAGGCCAGCCTAGCAAGAGACTCATAGCTTAATAAGACTTTACTTAGGGGCAAATGTAAGCTGGAGGCATTGTCAAAGCATCATCATAAATACAATGAGAGTCCCAGGAAGAAATGAGGAAGATCACAAATCAGAAATTTCTAGAAATAGCATCCTTAAGGCAGCCGAGAGCACCTCCACACAGAATTGATGATAGAAATCTCCCATCAACCTGAGCACCATCGTCTGACCAGAAATCATTGACTTCTGTGAGCTTGCCAAGCCTAGTCCATATCACCCCTGCCCCACACTAACTTGCCTCCCAAACAAAGATTCCAAGAACTGCACGTTTTTAATTATACAAAGTAAAGGCTGTTGAATGATTCATACTACTAATCTAAACTTGGGCCAGGTTAAAATAATACCGTGTAATAACTTATATTTAGATAGCTTGTAAGAGGACTTTCCTTCAGTGATAAGAGCTATTTCAGATGCTATCACAGTCCTACTCATAATAGCCCCCTGAAAGACAGCGGAACCCTCCTCTCCTTCATATATGAGACATAAAAGAGCCAGTGACTTTCAGAGTGAATCTAAGCTCATATGGGATGGCAGACAGAACTCAGGACCATGCTGTGTCAAGAGGTCAGTTCAACATCCAAGGGACCAGAGGACAGGGGACAACAACTGGAAGAAACAGTTGGGAACACTAGCAGTTGGGAGTTGGACAATGACAGCTCTTGGCTATTACATCCTGTTTTGATAGCTTTGGAGTATGTCTGGGGCTGTTTGAAGTACACCTCTGTGAGTTACAACCATAGTACAACATCTATTCCAAGCATGCTCAGTAGGAGGTGAAAGATAGTAGTTCTGTAGCAGAGTCAGTTCCTCCTCTGGCTCCCTCAGCCATCCTTTTCTGTATATTTATTCTATAGCATTCAGTGTCCCGCCCCACCCCACCCCACACCACTGCCCCTGCCAACCGTACCTGCACAGCTATATCTCAGCATCCCAGAACATCCTTTGAGTAGGAAACCTGGGAGAGACAGAGTTGTCCCTGATGCTACTCAGAATCTACCCATGGGCCCAAGTCCCTGACCCCAAGTGTTCCCAGCTGTGTATTGTACATTTTAGAACAATCTACCCATGCCTATCTCATCCTGTGATGGTTTGAATATGTGTGGGCCAGGAAGTATAACTATTAGGACGTGTGGTCCTGTTAGAGTAGGTATGTCACTGTGGGTGTGGGCTTTAAAACCCTCATCCTAGCTGCCTGGAAGCCAATATTCTGCTAGCAGCCTTCAGATGAAGATGTAGAACCCTCAACTCCTACTGCACCATGACTGCCAGGATGCTGTCATGCTCCCACCTTGATGATAATGGACTGAACCTCTGAACCTGTAAGCCAGCCCCAATTAAATGTGGTCCTTATAAGAGTTGCCTTGTTCATGGTGTCTGTTCACAGCAGTAAAACCCTATTAAGATATATCCCATTGGGACAATGTGTACAAGATTCCTGCCTCAGGTTCTGCTTCTGGGAGGGAATGCACATGATATCAGGTACCCTTGCAAATGCCATCCTGGATGCATTAATGGTTTGTGGCTGCCATCCATAAACCAGTCCTATGCAGAAGTCTGAGCTTGCCCATCCGCCAGCTTCTCCAGCTCCCCACACACCACAGACCTGCTGCAGAAGTAAAACGAGGAGTGAACACAGATGTGTGCTCTGAAAAACATCTCCACATCTATTCACATGTCTTTGCAACACTCAGATTTGTATTCAGAAGTTAGCAATGAGAGGACCTTTGAAATTCATAGCTTTCCTAAGTAGCTGAGGTTATTTGCTTTTAACTTACTGTACAGCCGGTGACATGTGTGAGAGGTGCCATGCTGTTTGAATTCATTCATAGGTAGGTATGACAACTGAATGTGGCACTGTGGAGTCTTGTCCTCCGTGTGCCGAGACTATTTGCCCTCTAGTGGCCTAGTATGTATATGCAGAATGCCAATTCACTCATTCCTTCCTTCAGTTGGTCTGTCTGTCAGCCACAGCCAGGAGACTACAGAGTCCATTGATAATGCTAAAACATAAATCAAATTAAGAGGTTTTTTTTTTCCATCCCCAGCTTTGAATAACTTTCAGTTTCATGAAGGAGACAGACAGGAAACAAGCCAGCACTCATAATCATTGAAGACTTTGACCAGGCCAGCGAAGGAAAGCCACTATGAGAAAAGCAGAGCACAGCTCACTTCTGTGGGGCAAGATTCACAGAAGCTTCCCAGAGGAATGTGGGCCAAATAGCCAGTTAGACAAAAGGTGATGGAGGGCATTGTGGGAATAGTGACAGACATATCTGAAGCTCTTTAGAGTGCAAAGACTCTAAAACATTCTCAGAGGGACTATAGACTTGTGGTTAAGTCATTCAGTCTGATCCTAGCAGACTGTGTGCAAAACACACGGTTTCTCTTACTAGCTTGGTGACCTTAGGCAAAAAAACTTCCTGTTTCACATCTCTAAATCAAGTTGTGCTAATACAGATGGTATCTCACAGAGCCCAGCACTCTTTGGGGGTCTCAAAGTGTTCTAACTATGTCAAGGCTATTTATTGGAACAAGTGTGTGAAGTGACTTAGAACTGACCAATACATAGGAGGTTATTCTTACCACATCTGCTTGCTCTCTCTCTCTCTCTCTCTCTCTCTCTCTCTCTCTCTCTCTCTCTCTCTCTCTCTCTCTCTCTCTCACACACACACACACACACACACACACATATGCACACACACAGATGGACAGACACACACACCAGTGCACACAGACAGACATACAGATGCACACACACATACAGACAGAGAAACACAGACATAGAGAAACACACAGGTATATACACACACAGATGCACAGAGACACACAAACAGACACACATGCACATACACACACAGCCACACATGCACACAGCCACACAGACACACACACACACACACACACACACACACACACACACACATGCACATACACACACAGCCACACATGCACACAGCCACACACACACACACACACACACACACACACACACACACACACACACACACACACACTATGCTCCAGGTCCCGCCTTTCGTTATCTTGAACACCAACATTCAATGCTCTTTGCAGCTCTTAAGACTCAGGATGAAGTCAGGGACCACAGTGGCATCAGCCTTATTGTTTGCTAAGTGTTCACTCTGCATCCGCTGACACAGAATTTGCACTGACCAAGGCTCTCCCACACAGTGAAGATTGAGAAACACTACTTTAGAGACTCCAAATACCAGGCTGCTCAAAGTCAAAAGATAGCACATGTCATGCCACATGATTACCAGAGACCAGGGGAGATCATTTCACTATTTTGACTTCACCACAGTGACTCTGACTCTGAGGAGAAATGATTCTTTCCCAGATCACTGGAGATTGGAATCAGTATCATTGGGGAAAGGCCAGGGAGGGGAAGACTGAGTGAAAAAAACAAGAGGCAGCATAGCTTTGCTCTGTTCTACTCCCAGTGTGTACTCTGTCTCCCTTCTCTGACATGATTGGCAACCATCACAATTGAAGTCTTCTCTACTCTCTTGCACCCAGAACCCATGGTTGATACCACCATTCCAATTGTGAACACACACTTCTGTTGCTATAAGAAAGAGAAGGTATTCCTTAATAGATGATGAACACACGGTAAAGGGATGCCTATTTGCGGTCCAAGACTAAAAAGTATTACGCTTTTTTTAAAGTCATCTAATTTTTGATCTGTGTTTTATAAATAACTCATACACTTGGGATACAGCTAATATTATTTACAACCCACCGCACTAAAACACAAAGGCCTATAAGCTGCTTATCATGTGAACATCAACCAAGGGTTTGCACGCCGCCTCTCCTGGCTGTGTACAGTTTCTTTTTCACCACATTTGGTGTTTCTTTGAACACTTCATGGGTACAGCTCAAAAGATTCCAATGTGGCATTTCCTTTGATGGCTATTGTGCTCCATGGGAGCCGCAAATCAAATCACCTTGTTACCAAATGATATTTCGCAGGAGAGGTTTCTCGGAGCTTATTTGCAAAATAGATAATAAGCCCACAGTCATTTCGAATGGAAACAAATCAAAGATGCAGTCTTAGTAAGTTTACACTATACTCGGTTGTTTGTAAGATAAGATTTGGGTACCTCTTAGCAGAGAGAGATTGGCTGGAAAGTAATTTACCAGCTGGACAAGCCAGACTCCTCTCAAGTCTTTTAAACGTGTATTTTAAATGACATCCTTTCCAGGATGGCTCTCTACCTGTGTTTAAAGGCCCACTTGCTGGGAATGTTTGAAGGGTCTCTGTTAGAAACTCTCCAGAAAGCTTTCCTCCATCCCACTAGGAGCCCGATCCCTGTCTGTGGTAGCTGACAAGGGGAAGAGTTCTGAATTGTTGAAATACTGAGCCCTCAACAGTTCTTTCCAACCTCAGTCAGAAGTCTTTCGGGGGCAGTTCAGAAGATGTGCACACCCAAAGGGAGCCTAAATTTGAGAAGTCATTCCTTCAGAACTATGTGGCTTCACTCAGTTAAGGGGGCATGGGTACAGGAAACAGCAAGAATTCTCCTCCTCCTCCTCCTCCTCTTCTTCCTTTTTCTTCTTCTTCTCCCTCTTTTGACTGCCTTGGTCTATCTATATGCAGCACAATGAAGATTAAGTAGGGGCCACCAGGAATTCTTAAATTTAAAATATAAGCTATACACTAGCTTTACAAGTTTAAAGATTTATTTATTTTATGTGTATGAGTGTTTTGCTCATTTGCATGGACATGCTCATATGCATGCAGCCTCATTCATGGCTGGTGTCCTGGAAGGCCAGAAGAAAGCATGAGCTCTCCTGAAACTGGAGTTCCAGTGCCCTCTTCTGACCTGCAAGTGCACCGGGCACACATGTAGCACGTATACATATGTGCAGACAAAACTAAAGATGCAAATAGTTGTGAGTCAGCATGTGGATTCTGGGAACTAAACCTACGGTCCCCCTGAAAGAGCCACAACCGCTCCTAACTGCTGAGCCATCTCTGCAGCCGCCTCTACACTATTTTAAGAAACTGTAGACAGTTGGTACATGGAGATGTTTAAGAAACTGTCCCTAAAGAGGCATCACTTCATCCGTGACATTACATTTCCAATTAGTCTTCCTGAGGGCTGCAGGAGGCTTCGGTTCTGCTAAATATGTCTGCATCTCCAAAGGGAGGGATGTGTGTGTCATACATTCTGGTTCTTTCTGTCTCTGACACCAGATAAGTGATCTGTGGAGGATGGATGGATAGATTGGTGGGTGGATGGATACGGTTGTTAATTCTTCAATCATGTCTAAATTGTGGGAAGATACATATGAAATGAGATGAAGGGCTTATTGTTCAAGACTGAATTTCTTTCTATTTATTATCACAGTTGCCTACACAAACTAGTCAGGGCCCAAAAAAGGAAAAATAAGAAAAGTTTATGGGTCGTCATAGAACTATGAAGTAAAAAGAAGTTAAACCTGGTTCAGACAGGGCTGGGTCAGAATATTGGAAGGCTATCCCTGGGGTGTCCATTGCTCACTCTTTTCTTGCCTTGTCTCTGTTTCTGTCTAGGTTGTCTTCAGTCTCAAAGAGGATCAGGGTTGCATGGTCCTTCCAGTGCTCTCTCCTGCTCTCTTTTTGCTTTCATCCCTTATTTCCACCCCAGAGAACAGTCCCCTTAGAAGTATGTGCAGCATTTTTTAAAATAATGTCTCAGCATAAACTCATGGATAATATGCTGTAAAAAGATTATTTTAAAGTGCATTTGACAATGTTCCTGTCATGAAGGAGAGATTTTTATCTCCAACACCCTTAACTATAATTTCACACTGTTAACCGAACTTTAGAGAAATGGTATCTTGGTGACAGCTGAAGTGCAGGGTGCCTAAGAAAACTTGCCTAAGTCCACCCAGCTGCTCAGTGCAGAGCTGGGTTACAAACTGAGGGAGGTCATCCCACAGAGACAGAGCCATGAACAGTTCTGACCTTTCGGTACATTTGGGAGAATAATAGTGGCTTCCTACAGGGTTACGAGGAGTCTATGTATTCATGCACAAAAAGTCCTTATAAAAGTGTGTGACACACAGTAGCATTTAATAAATACCAAGCGTTCTATGCTCTTGCGAGTCCCTGGGCCGGAGTTCTAGGCAAGATGTGAAAGAGGAAAACCAGAGTCTAATTAATTGAGTGTTCTAGTTAGTAGGTTTCTGGCTCACTGATAGTAGACTATATTGAGTTGGCCGATGTCAAACATTCCTCTGTCAGAGTGCATTCAGCACGTGTTTAGGCAGCCTGGCCAAACCTCACTGAGCAGGCTCTCTCCGTGGGACCGACTTCTGCAGCCAATCAGAAACTCGGATTTTTTTTTCCTCCAGCTGAGGATAATTTTAAGTCTGTTATGGAAACTGTGTGAATACCATGCAATAGAATTCCAAATGCTTTACTTTGTAGGGGGAAAAAAAGCACTAGAAAATAAGCATGTAACTTCTTAGGGGGAAAAAAATTCTGATGTCAAAAGAATGCAGAACACTTAAACTTTGGATTCATAGCAGTGCCCCGGGCTCATATCCCTCCTCTTTTTTTCCAGCTTCAGCCCAGATGTTGGCATGGAGAATGGACACCTGACCATCTGCCTGCATAGGAACTTACTCCATATCTGGCAACTTACACAGTCACAGCTAACATTGTGCCCCCTGACAGTCTCCCATATCTCCCCACCACCAGGGCTTGTCTGTTGCGACCATGTATTTGTTCTATGAATGATGAATTCATTCCCGAGATGAGGACCTTGAACTCCCTGCAATTCGAGGATTACTTAAGACTGGGCATCTTTCTAAACAGGCTCCTGACTGGCTCTGACATCTAATAACAAAAGGCCAGGACAGGTGTCTTGCATTTCTAACTGAGAACAAAGAAGGGGGTCGCAGCATTATGATAACAAGGCTATCTGGGTTGCTATGGGCTGTAGTTGTGTGTTCACACTTCCATAATAAACCTATTTTCAGGGGCTTATGATTCAACCATAAAAATCTGTTCCACGCTTGAACTTGGCAGACTGCAAGCTAGGAATCCCTCTCTTGCTTTCAGACATGTTTTTGAAGAAGTGTTTTGAGATGAGTTTAAATTTACACTGACAAAAATATTAGGGATTTGAAGGACCCTTCTTCTTTCATTGAAATCCAGAGAAAGCTAATCTATTTTCCCGGAGAAGGAGATTCGGCTTTGGGGAGCAGGTTTTCCAGAAAGGTTGTCAAGTTAGAAAGAAGTTAAACACCAATCTGAAATGAATTAGAGAGCATTAGACAATAATTAAACTGAAATTAGGGCATCATTTATTCATCAAGCCATCACTAAGAAACAATCCAATCCTCGTAGACACCTTTGAAATATTTAGATATCTTAAACACCTTTGCAAGAGGGAAGAGAACGATGGGATTGTTTCTGCTCAGAGGGGTTTGCCAAGGACAGGGGCTGAATTTTAAATGGTACTGAACTGTGGGAGGGCGCAGTGGGAGATGGAGCTGTGTTCCAAAAGATGTCCTACCCTTGTATTGAGAGGTACACCTGGAGTCTGATGGTTACAGCATCCCTGAGGTCTTAAGGTACAAAATCAGTGGGTAAGTCCTCTAGCTTCCTCCTATGACAACTAGGGAGTGCCCCAGTAGGGTGTCCTGAGGAGTCCCACATAGAATGCAACTTAGAATTGTGTTTGGGGGTGGGCAGCAGATATGGCTTGGTTGGTAAAGTGCTTGCCTAGCACTCGGAAAAAAACTGAGTTCAATCCACAGCACTACATAAACCTGAATGTAATGATGCCCACTTATAATCCTAGCACTCTAGAGAGGCAAGAGGAATTCCAGGACATCCTAGCCTATATAGTAGTTTGAGACCAGTCTGGGGTACTTGAGACTTTCTCTTTTTTAAGAAAAAAAAATGTCTCTCTAAAGAAGAGGCTGAGGCTAATCATTGGTCCATCTGCAGGTAGTAACTCATTCTGTCAGTAGCTTTGGCTTCTCCATCTGCACCAAGCAAGCCTTTATGAACTTGGGTCCCAGAATTTTGGAAAAAGCCTTGGTACAGAGAAGACAGTGCCATGGTGAGGAAGAGCCCTTTCGATCTCCAATGATTTGAAGCTGCTGAGGGAGAACATGGCAAAAGGAAACCACACCAGTCTGGTTTGCCCAGGACTTTCCCGTTGTAACCAATGCAACTATCACCCTTTGGGGAACCCTCCACTGTATGGTAACTGTATGTAATCACTCCTCCTTTATCTGCCTATGGGAACCTATGACAGCTTCGGGTGGAACTGGGAGCATACAGGCCAGTGGTCTAGACAGGTGGCCACTATGGGGACTGCTCTAAAAAGAGTGCATCATCCCTCATGACCTTAGTTCTCTTATATGAGACAGAGCCCTGACCTGGACACTGCAGGTGCTGACAGTTATGGTCCAGGCTCAAGGGATCAGCTCCTTTCTCTGTTCTTCATTTAGTCTGTTCTTTCTGTCCTTTGTTCCTCCAAATGGATACTTCATTCCATCCAAATGGATACTTCATTCCATCCAAATGGATACTTCATTCCATCCAAATGGATTCCTCCAAATGGATACTTCATTCCATCCAAATGGATTCCTTCAAATGGATACTTCATTCTGTCCAAATGGATACTTCATTCTGTTCAAATGGATACTTCATTCCATCCAAATGGATACTTCATTCCATCCAAATGGATTCCTCCAAATGGATACTTCATTCTGTCCAAATTGATTCCTCCAAGGATACTTCATTCCATCCAAATGGATTCCTCCAAATGGATACTTCATTCCATCCAAATGGATTCCTCCAAATGGATACTTCATTCCATCCAAATGGATTCCTTCAAGTAGATACTTCATTCCATCCAAATGGATTCCTTCAAATGGATACTTCATTCCATCCAAATGGATTCCTCCAAATGGATACTTCATTCCATCCAAATGGATTCCTTCAAATGGATACTTCATTCCATCCAAATGGATTCCTTCAAATGGATACTTCATTCTGTCCAAATGGATACTTCATTCCATCCAAATGGATTCCTTCAAATGGATACTTCATTCTGTCCAAATGGATACTTCATTCCATCCAAATGGATTCCTTCAAATGGATACTTCATTCTGTCCAAATGGATACTTCATTCTGTTCAAATGGATACTTCACAGATACAAAAGACATTTGTAAGAAAGACTTTTCTGCCTTGCCCAAATCTCTCGCTGTGACTCCTGCATTTCCAGTCTTGTATCTTCTGCCCCAATTTTCAGGCTTCAGGATAGCACTGTGGCCTCCACTGACCCTTTCCTAGGTCCCTCTGTTCCCTGCTCTACACACTCAGCTGCCTCAGTCACCACCACCATAGCACATTCCTGATATGTTCCTTCTGGGGAGACTGGCCACAACCTCATGTGTGTTCTTGTTTCCTGTCTAGACAACCATCAAAGCCTTCGGACATTCCTTATCTCGGTTCTGGACATGACCAGTCCCTTCTCTCGGACCAGACGTCCCTACTGTAAGGGTCACACTTCTGCCCATCCCTGTTTTTTCTGACCAGGCAAAGGGAGCATGTTCACTAATGAAGGTGTGCACATCTTCTCCAAAGGCAGCTTGCTCCTTTTGCAAACCTACCTCAGATGAATATGTGTTATGGAAACTTTGGTTCACAGAGTGATGAGAACATGGGCATAAATCTAGAGCCCAGTAGTCTGAAGGGAAACACATAGGCCCTTCCTGAAAATGTGCCTGGTGGTTTGTAATGATGGACGTTCTTTTCACTAGACAGTTTGTGAACATTAGTGGTGCTTTAGAGATATTGGGGGGGGGGATTTCAGGGCTTTATACATTTCTTCTTGGTTCATATGGAAAAGTTGAGGTTCAAGAATAAGTACAGCAGCTTCTGCCTTCAGCCAGGGGATGCAGCAGGGGGACCCCCACTTACACATTCCACCCTATTTTGTTCTGTGAAATGACAACCTTTGTTCTTTGAAGACTCCAAAAGAGAGCTTGAAGTCTACCCAAGCCTCCCTATTCAAATTCTGATACCTGGGCCTGCAGCACAAGCCTCACCCTGGGACTTGTTAGAAATGCAGGCTTGGGGGGGGTCTATGCATACAGAAGCAGTAGACCCTGGTGCTGGGTATGCATGTGGGCATCCCAGAGGTACTAAACATCTTAAGTCCTCTGAGATGCTCTTATATAGCCCTACCCCACTGCAACCCTAAATGTGTGAGTGCACCCAGGAAGTGGCCAGCCATTTCTAATGTTCATCAGTCTTTAATTAGCCGTAGCCTGGCCCTTTGTGTACATGGGCATGTCCATGAGCCTCCACTTTAGCCACACTGAAGATGGAAACCCACTGCTTCAAAGCTAGCAGCGCCTGCTCACAGTTAGATGCTCCTCTTGGGTGGTAGGAAAGGTCTATGGAGGTAGCCTAACCACCTTGGGATTCTTGGCTGACTTCTGATCCCTGCTTTGGTTCACATTGCAGGAAAGTCAGTTGTCCTTGAGGTGGACCATGGGCTTAGCACAGGTCTTCACAAACCTGGTTTCTCTCCTTCACTGTGTCCTTCTTGTGCTGTAGTATATCCAAGGTCAGTGAGCTTTCCATTCACAGTTACGGTTTCTGAGAAAGCAGTGTTTCACAGTCCCAGACTTCTAGAATGACCCTACCTGGTGGGAACTAACTAGATCAATGTTGGGAAGAACTATTTTCTGAGAAGCTTTCAAACAAGTGCTCTTTGTAGTTCCTTTGCTTTCAAATATGCTATGTTAAATAGATGGTCTTCCTAAAAATAATTTAAAAATTAAAAAATTCAGTGTCTCTATACTGAGCCTTACCCCTCAGTCCTTCCCTCTGTCTCCCTGGTGGGATTTGTTTTTCGTGTGGTTATAGCTTTAAATCATATCTTAAAACTAATCAAAAAGAGAAAACACTGAAAGATTCCTTATTCTATCTATCGATAGAAGTAGGTGAAGCGAGTGTTTCCCACAGCCATCTCTCAGTGGATTCTGGTCACCTTTCCTTCCAAGACGTTCCTCCAGCTGGTGGGGTTCATGCAGTTCAAGCTCCATGGATGTGGGGAGAGAAGACAGCTCCTTCTGCTGAGCCAGGAAAGTCCCCTCAGATGAGGAACAGATGAACGCTCTAGAAAGTGTAGCATTTCAAAGCTGCCCAAAGCTAGCAGAATACTTTACATTTCAGGGCGCTCATCTGTTTCACAGCCATTGTGCGCCTGGTGCGTGCCCCTTCCAGACATGTGCTTTTGGTTTGGCCCTTTATTGGGTTTGTCCTTTATTCCACTCTTTCCTTTACACGGGCTTCTAGGAAATCACGACTGAAGTCACATTCATAAAGTTCTGTATGGTGTGAATAGAAACAAATATCCCTTTCTTCTGAGCAAGAGACAAGTCTAAAAACAGTTAGGGGCGATTGATCATCCATCCTGCCGCTGGGGCTGCCTTTGATAGGCACGGAGGAGGAAGAGCCCTGATTAAAGACCATCTCCCACTCTGCTCCATGAGGCCAGTGAAGGTTCCAGAAAGTTCAAATCATGGTCATATCCATGTGACTGTCATAAGAACCAAATCGACACTTCTGTATTCATATCTCCACTTACCGCCTCCCCCATGCACACATGTGCTAAGCTGCATAAAAAATGTGGGTCTTTTGAACATATTAACTCATGCCAAGGTAGTCATTTGCTTTGCTGGCTCCTATAGACGAGGCATGGCTGGTTCTGCATGTGTGTGCTGCACTTAGAAGATGTGGGATTTTATACTAGAGGGTAGGTTTATAGAGAAAGTGGTGAGAGGGGCACCTGAATCCAGTAAGAGAAATGAAATAAACGAATATTCTTAATATCGATGCCTGTGCATTCAGTTCTACGAACCAATAAGATGACTTAGCAAGGGTAGTCACTAAATTAAATTAACATCCAATGAAAGCCAACCAGAACGTCATATCACAAAATTCACAAGCTAAAGCCTATGGAACTCTCAGCCCGCACTATGTACACAAATGATCAGGAGATTCATATACATATTTTGGTCAAGAATAGATAGCAGTAATCTCATGACATTTTCTGGAACTGAAAAATCTTATTATTTAAAGTTTTCAGCATATTTCTCCATTATGGTTTGATCTGTAGTGTTCCCTTTGGCTCGGATGTTTAAGGCTCGGTTGACATATTTTGTCACTGTTGAAAGATGAAACTTTAGGCAGAGGGGCGTCATTGGGGGTGATCCCTTAGGGAGGATACTGGGACTCCAGTCCCTTCTTCTCCCTCTTGGTTTCTCAGATAACATGTGACAAGTTCCCTTCTCTACACACTACTGCTCCCATGTCTTATGTCACATAGGTGTAAAGCAACTAATCTCAAAGATCATGGACTAAAGCCATGAAGCAAATAAGCCTTTCTCTCTCCAATCTTGCCAATCTCAGGTATCTTGTCACAGCCCCTGAGAGCCGACTAATTCATCTCCATATGGGGATATGCCTAGGCATAGTGATACTTACCATTGGGCTGTAGTTTGCCCACAGCATTTAGCACTATATATGCTGTAGGCTCCCAGCCTCAGAACAACAAAACATCATACGTCCAGGTGTGTGCTGGGCTATACTGCTTGGGGCTGTGAAAGTCTGATGGCCTCACAAGGGTGAAAGTGACTAAGAAACACTTCTCAGAATGTATCAAAGTCATTTAGTAATTTATGGAAGCATATGTGTGCAGGCATGTATGCATGTGTATAAGACATGTGTGTGCATGTGCATGTGTATAAGGCATGTGTGTACATGTGCATGTGTGTGTGTGTGTGTTTGCATTGTGTGCATGTGTAGATATGAGTGTGTGTATGTGCTTCCATGTGTATGTGCATGTGTGTGCATATGTACATGTGCATGTGTATATATATGTGTGTGTGTGTACATGTGTTTACATGTATATGTGTATGTGCATGTGTGTGTGAGCAGTGGTTGTCATCCTCGGTTACACACTACCTTGGAGTTAGTTTTTGGTTTTTGGTTTGTTGTGTTGTGTTTTGTTTTTATGACAGGCTCGGTCACTGGTCCAGAGATCCCAGGGATTCCCTCTCTACCTCCCCAGCACTGGATTACAAGTGTGTACCACAATGACTGGCTTTCTTATGCAGATGCTAGGGATAAAACTCAGACCCCCCCCCATGATTACAAGGCTAGAATTTTACTGCCTGAACTATCTCCCAGCACATATTAATCAAATTTTATTTTAGAATTCTGAGTCTGACACAGATTTGATGAAACCCGATAAACTTGATAGTATAGAATTGGTTAAATTACAATTTCTTATTATTTAATCCTGTCCCTTCATGAGCAACAAATTCCATCAAAATACACACCTAGCCTCAGCTAAGATTAACTTGAATTATTACCACTCATTCATTGGTTCATTTATTCAACAAACACCTCTGGATTCTCTCATAAGCATTAGACCCTCTGAAAGGCACTGGGAATAAGGCAGTAAACAACACACAGTGCACACCCCAGTGCATTCCGTTTGTGTCAACACACTGCCCAACTACAAGAAACAAGCTGACGAAGCCGATTTTTTCCCTGAAAACCAATTTTTTTTTTGTAAACCAAGGTTGTCTTAAATCTAATTTCTCGATATCAGAGATGCAACCTGTAATGTTCATTGCGTTGTACTTCTAAGGTTAGAAGTAACAGATGCATTTAAAAAATTGCCTCATGCATTTGAGAAATGAAAACACCTCTGGTCATAAGCTTACTACTCACCTAAGTCTTTTTAAATAGCATTAAGGGTAGTAGCTCACTGCCAGAGCTCTTGCCTCCTAAAAGGAGGTTCATTTGCATGTTGTTCATATAGTAACTAAATGAACCCAGATTTGTCCACTGCGCCATGGACTCATTCTCTCTTAAAGCAAAGGTCACTGATAGGTTTAGACTTTGTGACTGGGCAGGTCTTTGACTGAGAGGCTGTGTGATACTTTGTGAGCTCATTATAATGAAGTGGTGATTTTTACAATAAAATCTGTAGTTTGAAATGAGAGTCTTTTCAGTGGCAGACACCAAAGTTTACAAAGTCTTCCAGCTGGTGGAATTATCTTTTTAAGTGGGATTATTTGGGGAGGAATCATTTTTGGTTCATAGTAAATTTTTGTTTTTATATAGTCTTTACTACCCCCCTACAGCTGCTCTGGGGATTATTTATCATCATCACCACCATCACCACCATCAGCACCATCACCATCAGCACCATCAGCACCATCACCATCACCACCACCATTACCATCATGATCATCATCACCATTGTTTTGTAAAGATGTTTGGAGGAGGGAGGGAGGGAGAGAGAGAGAGAGAGAGAGAGAGAGAGAGAGAGAGAGAGAGAGAGAGAGAGAGAGAGAGAGAGACTCTATTAGAAATAGACTTGTTTGAATCAAGATTACAATAAATTCAAACCACACAAACACACACACATAAAACTACTTCCATTTACTTTATGACTTCAGAAAAAAATAATCTCAAGTGTTATAAAATAGTACTAAAAGAGAAAATCACAGACCACGCTCCCATGTGGTTATAGATATTTATTGAATCCTGCAATGTGTTTGTAAATTAATACATCATGGCTAAGTAGAATTCACTCCAGGAGCAGAAAAAATGATCTAACGTGGGGGATCTGACAGTATAACTCATTACATCAACACATAAGAGAAAGAGAAACATTACTGCACTCTATCATTAGGGGAAAAAACTGAATAAATGTTCTGGATAAAATATAGTACAATAAAAACAGAAGAAAATTATTTAGATACAGTAAATTCTATTTGCCCCAAGTCTTGTCAAATCGCAAAATGCTAAAGTTGTTCATGTGACATAATGCATGGTATGTTTTATCCTCAGTGTCTGCCGAAATAGAAATGTCACTATTGTGATAAGACAAGAAAACAAAATAGTTCCTGTAAGGGAAAATGAAAAAATACAGCCATTTCTACCTACACTTGACATATGGGCATACAAGTACAAAAGATTCTACTGAAACCTTCTATTTCACTTATTTTTCTGAAAAATTATTTATTTATACACACACATAGTGTGTCTTGATCATGTCCACTACTAACTTTCTGCATCTTGCTCACCCCAGACATCCCACAATGCATTCTGGCCCATTAAGTCCTGGTCCTGTTGTCTTAGGTCCCTTTGTGCCCCATTACTACAGCCTGCTGGACTGCTGATTGTATGTGCAGGAGACTACAGCTGAGCTGAGTTCATGAGTATAGTGACCACACCATGCTCAGAGGACAGCATTTCACAACAGTCTTCCCCAGACTCTAACTCTTACCCTTCCCTCTCCCACCCCTGAGACGATCCCTCAGCTTTGTGATGCTGGGGAACATGGGTGTGACATGGAGATCAACACTCATTGTCTCTGACTCTCAGCACTTGGGACAATTCTGTGTGCCCACTGCAAAAAGCCTTTTCTGACCAAGTTTGATCAATGTTCTATAGGTATAACCATAAATATTTGGAAGTCGCTTTAACAAGATGTCCATTTAGCAAAACAGAAACCTTAGGCTCACCCTGAGGGCCTAGGACACTGGAATCCCAGCTTGCTTGGTGAGCCAGAGCTGCAGCATCCAGGGTTCAAGGCTGGGCAATACCAGCGATAACTTTTCTCCTTCTGTGGCCTTCATAACATCTTCTGGCACCATGAAAGCTAGCAAGCAGAGAGGAAAATTTCAGGTCAGTTGCAGCTTGATTTCTCTCTGACTTTGGAGGAAAAAAAAAGATGTTGTTTCTTCAGCAATGAAGTTTCACCATCTAGTTATGGTGGAGAATGGAAAATAATGTCCATGGCCAATGTTTTTCCATGGTCTCTGGGAATTCATGACTAATAAGTCATAGGGAGTTAGCCACACCTGGAACGCAATTTTCATGGAAGAACCCATGTCTTCTGAGGAGAAGCATTGTCCACTTATGCAGGTACTCTTGTTCAAATGCCTTCTAAGACTCTTTAAACTCACAGAATTAAGTTAAGTGACAAGGTAAAAGAGATACCATCAGACTTCAGTAGCTTCAATCCTGGGAGTGCTTTATCAACCAGACACAAGCCAGAGTTGTCTGGGAAGAGCAACCCCAGTGGAGAAAACGACCCATCAGACTGTCCCATAGAAAGACTATAGGACATGTTCTGCATTGATGATTAATTTGGATGGGCCCAGGCCATTGAAAGCACTGTCATTTTGGGGCTGTGGTCCCGGGTTCCATAAAAAAACAAAAACAAAAACAAAAAACAAATCAAGGCGAGTAAGTCATGGGGACCAAGCCTGTAAACAGCATTCCTCCATGGCCTCTGCTTCAGTTTCTGCTTCCAGATTCGAGCTCTGACTTCTACCTTCAGAGGAAGACTGTAGACTATAAGGTAAAATAAACTTTCAAATGCCGACTTGCCAAGCAAACTACTATAGCAGCTGCATGAAGGTTAGAGTATATCCTCTCGCTCTCCCTCTCCCTCTCCCTCTCTCTCTCTCTCTCTTTCTCTCTCTCTCTCTCTCTCTCCCTTGTCCCCGCCCTCTCTCTCTTTCTTACACACACACACACACACACACACACACACACATATTAAAAGAAAAATACTTTAAAAGTGTTTTGAAAAAGAAGACTCATCAGCTATGGCTACTGGGACAATGTGGTGTCCTGCCCTCAGAACATTGTAGGGTTGTGACCAATGCCACCATCACCTCATTCTGGTTCATATGGTCTCTGCGTTCCTCTCCTGCAGTCAGCACCTATGTTGGCCTGAGTCTTTTCTTTTTTTTTATTACATATTTTCCTCAATTACATTTCCAGTGCTATCCCAAAAGTCCCCCATACCCCCCCCCCACTTCCCTACCCACCCATTCCCATTTTTTTGGCCCTGGCGTTTCCCTGTACTGGGGCATATAAAGTTTGCGTGTCCAATGGGCCTCTCTTTCCAGTGATGGCTGCCTAGGCCATCTTTTGATACATATGCAGTTAGAGTCAAGAGCTCCGGGGGACTGGTTAGTTCATAATGTTGTTCCACCTATGGGGTTGCAGATCCCTTCAGCTCCTTGGGTACTTTCTCTAGCTCCTCCATTGGGGGCCCTGTGATCCATCCAATAGCTGACTGGGAGCATCCACTTCTGTGTTTGCTAGGCCCCGGCATAGTCTCACAAGAGACAGCTATATCTGGGTCCTTTCAGCAAATTCTTGCTAGTGTATGCAATGGTGTCAGCGTTTGGAAGCTGATTATGGGATGGATCCCTGGATATGGCAGTCTCTAGATGGTCCATCCTTTCGTCTCAGCTCGAAACTTTGTCTCTGTAACTCCTTCCATGGGTGTTTTGTTCCCAATTCTAAGGAGGGGCATAGTGTCCACACTTCAGTCTTCATTCTTCGTGAGTTTCATATGTTTAGCAAATTGTATCTTATATCTTGGGTATCCTAAGTTTTGGGCTAATATCCACTTATCAGTGAGTACATATTGTGTGAGTTCCTTTGTGATTGTGTTACCTCACTTAGGATGATGCCCTCCAGGTCCATCCATTTGGCTAGGAATTTCATAAATTCATGAGTCTTTTCACAACAGAACAACTCAAACATTCATCCCAGTGTGTTCTGAGCTCCTGGTTACCAAATGTCATCAGACGTTACTGTTCAGTTGTGTTTACCACCGAATACCAAGAATTAGTGGAATCCCAGGTATAATCCTTGTCCTCCCTATCATGAGTCAGAAACTGTCTGAGTAGGACAGGGAGTCTAGTTACTCCTGACATCACAGACCCTCCCCCCTTCACCCACTGAATTCGTTACTTTCCTAGTTTCTGTAGCAAAATATCTGATAAGAAGCAACTCAACGGAGGAAAGGTCTACTTTGGCCTACAACTTGAAAAGAGCCAATCCTTCACGATGAAGAAGGCATAGTTAGGAAGTAGAGAAATAAATGCTGATATGCATCAGTCTTTCCCCTTCCCCTGCCATTTATTCAACCTATGCTCCTGCCCATGTTAGGTTGGCTTTTCCCTCCTCAGCTAAATCTCTAAAGCACTCTCAGGGAGAAATGCAGAGGAGTGGGAAAGAGTTCTGTGTTGTCCTGGGAAGTCAGTACTGCAGTGTCTGACACTCCACTACTTTGTGACAAACAATTCTGGGGGGGGTTACAACAGTGGGTTCATCATCCCAACATGAACCTGTCCAGGATTATGGATATTCCAACCCAGCCATCTCCAGAACTCGATGACCCAATCCAGAAGAGACTGGGGATGATCCCGTGGGGACTGAGCCTGCAGCTCAGTGGTTAAAGCAGATGTCTATCGTGGTACAGGGTCCCAGATGAGATGACACAAGAGCCAGGCAAGACACCTGTCAGTACTCCGGGAACACTGGGTGGGACTTTTATATGTTTATTTGTATTCTTATCTTTGGCATGTCTTCTAACTAACTAGTCATTCTGGGGGAACCCCCTCACCCCCGGCATCCTAGACACCAGTGACTTCTCTTCCAGTTATTAATATCCAGACACTGGCCCTGCCTGAAGTAGCAGAAGCTAAAGCTCATGGTCCACCCATGGTTAGTATTGCTACCCTCTGCTGCTTGGTTTAGTTGGTACTGTTGTTCGACAGTGAGTATTGCAGTTTCACTGGCTCGATGGCTTCAACCTATGGGATTTTCAATTCACCATTTTCCACCGTCTCATACTTCACTCTTGGTGAAAAGTCCAGCCTGCCTGACATACTATCTCATTTGCTAATGGACTATGTTTTATCCTTGTCAAGAAGTTTGTCTCTACTCACTTAGAAAGTGACCCTATGGAGGTAGACCAGTCCCTGTATCATACACTGAACTCTCATCATTAGACGTCCCAGCAGCGTTCTTAGTGCCAAGCTGAGATGCCTTGGAGATCTTGGAGAAACTGAAATTTCTCTTCCACAGAGTAATCTTAGAAAAGAGAAATCCTGAAACACAACTGCTTTTTTATATAACCGAAGAGCATGTCCTAACAAGAGGCCAAGTGTGTTTTATACCCCAGACTTCCTCCTGCAGGGTCTGCTGCTGGAATTTTCCATTTGTTTAAGGAGGTGTCTATTTCTCTTCTTACTTGAGCGTTATGTGATCTCATTCACCTTGGTAAGTAGAGGAGACATTCTATAAAGGAATAACCACCAAGTGGCTTCTTGGTGCCCAGGCATGATACTCGGTTTTTTTTCCATGTATACAGAGTATACCAAGATACCGAAAACGATTAATAATTATTTTTATTTTATCTTATTATTTTGTGTGTGTGAGTATTTTGCCTGCATGTAAGTCTGTGTACCATGTGTATGCCTGGTGCTCATGAAGGCCAGAAGAGGCCACTGGATTCCCTGAAATTAGAGTTACAGACAGTTGTGAGCCACCATGTGCTTGCTGGGGATGGCAACAGGTGTTCTTAACCACTGAATCATCTCTCAGCTCACTCCCAGAGTTTTACATTTTAATCGTCATGAAATAGTTTAGGATCCACACAAAATGGAAAGAAAAAAAAAGTTGAGAGATTTTTTTTTTCCCCAGCTCCTCTCACCCTGCTCTCCTGTGATGGTTAATCTCAATCGATCACTAGCTTGCTTGGATCTAGTGTCTGTGGTACTGTCTGCAGAGGTGGGTAGAGCATAAGAACTCTGACCTAATCCCTTGATGATTCACAATATGGGGGCATTGCTGGGAATGGAGAAAAGCAGGCGGTCAAGCCTATGGGGTAAGCAGGTGAACAAGGGTGTGTCCTTGGAGAGTGTATCTCACCCTGGATCTTTTCTGTACCTCCATTTCTCTACCTTCTGTCTACAAGCAAGTAAGGAACAACTCTGTCACAGGCTTCTTCCTTGATGCTCAGCCCAAGTGCAAGGGCTAACAGATCACGGCCCGAGCCCTCTGAAACCATAAGCTAACGTCTTTCTTCTTGAATTTTTTTTTCAGTTATGTGCTCACAACAGCACAAATATACCCTCTCTCTGTGGTTAAATATTCCACAACCACAGCATAGTTTCAGAACCTGACATGGGTTGGTATTCATCCATCTGTTGATCCAGGCATCAGACTTTTAGATTTCAGCTGTGCTGCTTGAATCGGGGCTTGACTCTAAGCTTATTAGCTATAAGCAACTCTGGACGATTCCTGATGGCTTCACTCTTTCATAGAGTGAGTTTTAACCTACATGTATTGACAGTATCACCAAGGCAAGGCTTCAGCGAGAGTGTAATGACATTAGTTACCCTCTGAGGCAGATCAAGTGGGAGGTTAGCTACAAAACTGTCTTCCGTGACTAACCTCCTTGGCTCCACATCCCTCTAGCTATAAGACTTTGCATTTTTTCCCATCTAAAGATGGAGTCTATTTTCTCCTCCTTTGACTTGGGGTTTTATTATGTAAGACCCGTTTTGGCCTATTGAACTTGACAGATGTAGTGATGGACTAGACTGAGGGCTATTTTCTCACCATTTTGTTTACAAAAGTATGGCTTCTGCCATGTGAGTAAGCCCAAGCTAGACTGCATCATGAGACAAGACTCATGACCAAAGTCACTTTATAACTTCAGCCTCCAAATGCTGGAGGCAAACCTGCTGACTAACTAAAAGAAAATAAAATATTGGATCCCCCAAGATGATTCAGCTGGGTCTAACCAGGAACTTCAAATCTGTCTAAAACCTCACTGTAGGGAGCCACAATCTTTGTTGGTGAGCCTACTAATTACTATTTTGCTAAATATACATTGTATCAAACTGCACTCTAAGTTCATATCTGTCTACCCATAGGTTAGTGTGGTTCTTAGGTCCTATCAGAGAAGTATTGTTGCACAGTGGACAGTGATTAATTAGCACAGAAACTCACAACTGATCAAAGTGCTGGGAAAAGATGCCCGTAGGGTGGTCAGCCATACATGGGACAGCTATATGACACCTCCTCCCCAAAGCCACGACCACAGAGGGGCTAGAAATACCATAAGAGCCAGAAGTCAGGAATGACCAGAACAAAACAATAATCTTCTAGACATGACAGGAGCCTGTAGCCATGACCTCACAGCAGCTGTGGTTGGCTGTACAAGACTCGCACTGGATCAAGCCAGTCAGCATTCCTGCAAGAGTGGAAAAGGGTCCTTGAGCTCCTACCCTTATCTGAGGATCTGTGGACAGTTGATGGCATCCTGTGGAGGAAAATTAACTTTTCTGGACTCCTGGGAGGTTGAACATGCACAGCAATAAATGGCCCCATACCTAGGAGTACACAAACAGCACAAACTGAAATCAGTGGGTTATTTTTTTAAAAGGCACACAAGGCTGTGTGAAAAGGGAGATGGCAGCATATCTGAGATGAGTTAGGAAGAGTCAAGTGCAATAAAAATGCATTGCACAAAATTCTTAAAGAACTGAAAAAGTATAAGTTTTTCAGTAAGTGGTTGAGCCTAGCCCAAAGGTGAATTTAATTTTAAAGCTCTGTGCTGTTTCCTATGGGAAAATCTCTTTCTGCTCTCCTCTGCAGCCTCATCCATGGAATATTCAAGCTGATATAATTTACCAGGGTTAAAATAGTAACACAACAGAATCTGATCTCACCTTTCCACATTCCATGGTGGAACCCACAACATTTTCATACTCAAACGTTGGTAATATGAATATTTATTCATACCTGTATATTCACGAGCAAGGGAAGTTGTTGGCAATGTGTAATTACTCATCTAAAATGAAAACATTTGAACATCTCGATGTAGGAACCATGTGGTACAGGTCCCAGAGAGTCCTCCATTACTGTCATAGTTGGAGTGTTACAGTTGTTTTAAATGCTGGGAAGAAGCTAGTTGAATGTTCCTGACAGGGAGAGGGAACAAGAAGGAAATCTCAGGAGTTCTCAGTAACTGTCCTACATGATGTATTGTAACACCTTGGTGCTTTTCTTCCTCTCAGGGGAAGCCTATGGTGGCTGGTGGGTCAGCATGGCATAGCTGTACACATCCACCTACTATTCTAAGTAAGTAGGCAGAATCCTATCAGAGGATGCCGGTGGGGAGCATTGTTAATCTTCCCCAGGGGGAAGGGAGAAAACCGTAGTGAGGTAGGGGGAAGGTGATGTATGAGAAGGGGATTTAGATGAACAGAACTTTCATACTGCCAAGGACCAAGTGTAGTCATAGCTGACAGCCAGTTTGTAGTAATGCTTGTCTGAGCATCTTAGCTCTCAGCCTGATTTCCTTCACTTAATATTTGAGCAACGGCTCTAACTTTGCTGCACCTCCACTTCCTCATCCCTGGGGTCTACAGAAGTATGTGGACACATCACAGGTGATGTCAGGTCACACATAAAGGACCTACTGCAATGACTGGCTACCAGGAAAGTCTGGTGATAGATGGATGTGTTTGCAGAAGTGTTAAGGGTAAGTGAGATAAGAATAGTCTTATTGACAGCTGCGGTGTCATTTGTGATAATAAAGTGATCTGAGAGCTAGCATGAAAAGTACTCTTATAAGATCTTTGGATTCTAATTTATGTAAAGAATGTATTCACGTCATCTTGAGAGGGATAGTAGCATGAGACCCTCTATGTAGTGTCAGACAGACAGTGTTGGATAGATTCGGTGTTGGAGATGAAATTAACTTGATATCAGTTATTAGCTTCAGGGGCAGAGGGTGTTAAGTGAGAGGCAAGACTGTTGTTTGCTCAGAAATTAACTCAATATCCTCAGCAACAGCAATGAAAGGGTTTGATGGGGTGGAAGGCTCTTTCCTGCATGATGTCTGCCCCATGGGGGCTGACGGATCCCTGAGTGGGAACTTCTGATTTTTTTTCCTTGATGTTCTTCTGCTTAAATTCTGGCTTGGTGCTCCACAACTCCCTCCAGTGGACTCTTCTGTACCTTTTTCGGTCTACTGTAGGCAAGATGGTTGGTTGGTTGGTTGGTTTTTAACTCTGTCATTGCCTATCAGCTTCTCTGAAGATCCTGAAACATTTCAAATTCCAGATGCAGCAACTACAGCTGTTCCAGACACCAAATCATGTGCTCTTTCGGGCCATAGCCAGAGAGAGAATTCTTCTAAAGTCATCTTTGGCTTGAAAACAGGGAATTGTAATTTGCTTTCAATTCTGAAGCTATTCTGGGTTCTACCTTCAAGGAAATGATGTGTTACGTTTGGGGGAAGTATTCTAGGCACAGGCTATTTAATGTTAACAGTCCTGCCAGAGTTAGAATACATAAAAACCACCATTGAGTGTGAGTTGCTTCCCCCAGCTCCTTATTTTGATATAACTAGAAATCCAAAGGTATAATTATGGTTCATTAAAATCTGCCTTAGCTCTTTAAAAACCTAAAGGTGGTGAAGGATTTGAGGAAAATGTCGGATACAGCCTCTGCTGTTACAAATTTATGGGTCCCCAGATGTTTGGACTTGAGAAATTTTCAGCCACTGGGATGCCATAGGCTTAATTCTCTCTGCTATTCTTGGGGGAAAAAAATCCTGCCTAAAGTCAGAGTGAACCAGCTATGTGTCATCTGGAAGCACTGTGTTTCCAGGACCAACACTGGCCAGCTGGTAGGGACTTCTTGAAATCTGTGTGCAGAGATTGTGTGAGGACCTAGAGGGGCAATAGACTTACATATATACATATATACATACATACACATATACATACATGTATATGTATATATGTATATATACGTATGTATATATGTATACATGTGTGAGTATACACACACAATAGTCATCTACAGAATATGATCCTTTCAAACTGCTTGTTCAGTACCAGCTTCCTTGCTAAACCTGATTCTATCTTTAAACAATACTCTGAATTAAGTAGCTAATGTCACCCCAATTATAAAATTGGGACTCTTAAGTATACAAAAAATTAGGAGTTTTTCCAAGATCAGAGCTTTAGTGGGAACAAAAGCAAGAGAAGCGAGTTATAAAGCTTTAGGTGAAGTGGAAAGGCGAAGAGAAATGCCACTAGAATAGGTTTAGCAGATTTTCCAATCCATGCCTGTTGTGGCTCTTGGGTAGCTGCATCACCATAAATCCCACAACAGCATGAATGATGACTCATGAAGCTGTCTCCCTGAAACTCCCTGCTCAAGTTGCAGGCAGATCTTCTGAAGAGTCTTGTTTTCCCCAGCAACTGTTTGCTGCTTATGTGACCTCTTGTGAGCTCTGACTTTCTGAGCCAGGTAAGCATCATTTGCTTCTGGCGTCTTGTAAGCCTCCCTTCTTCCTCATCGAGGGAATGCTTCTCTGTGAGTAAGTTTCATTGTAACTCTGCTACCTACATCCAATAGGATGGGCTTTTCATCCTTCTTGTGCCTCTGTCTCCATAGTATTGTCTTCAGGATTGGCTAGTAGACAAAAATGAGGTAATGTTGAAACAATTGTAAAAGGCAATGGTAGCCGGGCGGTGGTGGTGCATGCCTTTAATCCCAGCACTCGGGAGGCAGAGGCAGGCGGATTTCTGAGTTTGAGGCCAGCCTGGTCTACAGAGTGAGTTCCAGGACAGCCAGGACTGCACAGAGAAACCCTGTTTCAAAAAAACAAAAAAACAAACAACAAAAAAAGGCAATGGTAATTAGGTCATATTGCATTCTTGGTTTTACTATATCCTCCAGCACTGCCTGGGTCTCTATGGTAAATTTAAGCCTTCTGGTCTATCACTGAATGACCAAGGTAACTAAAGACCATAAATGTAAAGAAGGAGCAAGATGTACCAGTTGCTACCTTGAGGTTAAGGATTTGTAGCCAGCCTTAGAGCTGCATCAGTCATATCCAAGAAAATTCTCCTAGTCTGATCTCGGAAGGAGTGACCCCTCTCCATGAAATCAGGCTGGAAACTCTTTGCAGGTCCAAGGAAAAGACCTGAACTTCTGCCAAGTGCATAGAAATCTTGTAGTAGAAATATTCTTCTGGTCTTGGTTCCCTAAGTGTTGTCTGTGGACCACCACCAACAGCATCATCAGAGAGCGGCTTAGACAGGGAAAATATCCATACCCACAACTGATGTATATGTGGAATAAGAATCTGTATATTTGCACAAGATCCCTAGTCTTGCTTGTGCCCTGACTCGCCAGCACGAACGACGTTGCAACAGGATCCTTCTGCACACGTTTATTGGGAGAGCTTGATTGCAGAAGCGAAGAGACCCCAAGCCCAGAACTGGTGCTGCTTATATAGGCCTAGGAGAGGCGTGTCTCACACCCGGATTGGTTGTGCTTGGGTTATGCTTACCACCTCATTTGCATGCCTACATCTGATTGGTTAACTTCTCTCTCCTCTGATTGGTTAACTTCTCTCTCATCTGATTGGTTAATTTGTCTCTCATTTGATTGGTTAATTTTGGTTAATTCTCAAAAACCTCATCTTGGCAAAAAAAACTTTACTGCCTATGTATGCATGGTGGCCAGCAGAAGCCAGCGCCACCCTGCAACGGCACATGTGGCTTCCCACACCCTAGAAGAAAAACGCATACATTGGAGAGGATCTGAGGTACAATTTCTGAGTGTTAAAGCAGTGGCTTGGAAGTTGAGGCCATAGCTCAGTTGGTGCTTGCCTTGCAAGCAGAGGACCTGAGTTCAATCCCCAGGAGCCAGGTTTTAAAAAAAGGCCAGACATGATGGTGTATGGTTGTTATCACAGTGCTTGTGAGGCTGACCACATGGATCCCTGAGCCTTGCCAGCCAGCCAGCCAGCCAACCAGCCAACCAGCCAGGCTGGCTTATTTGGTGAGTTTCAGATCAAGGAGAAAAACCTGTCTCAAAAAAAGGTGGCCAAAGTCTGAGGAACAATAACCATGGTCCTCTGTCCTCCATATACAAGAGTGCACACACACACACACACACACACACACACACACACACACACGAGAGAGACAGAGAGAGAGAATAGTGGATGTTCAACCATTTAAAAACTTCTGATATCTGCATGCTAAATTATATCAATCAAACCCCTTGGGTGGTGTAGGAAGTTATCAAGGCTCCCTCACTTAATCTTAAAGAGTGGCCTATGTGGGGGACCACTGTTTCAACACTACCTGCCCCTTATTCTTACATCAAATTCAGTATTGCCATTTCTTGACACGAAGTGGCGGCACCATAGCAGGGGAACTCTCCATGTGATCTAAGAGCAGCATAATGAGTTTCATAGACATAAGCTGATTCCATTTAGAGCGCTGGCTTTTTCTTATGAAATTATGTTATTACTATTTCCTTCTGTTGTGGTTTAAAATGTCCTCTCTTTTATGAGATGATATAAGGCATAAATACCATTCATTACGGAATAGAGAACAAACCTGATTTACTCCCTGAATTTGGAGGGTGTATATGGCAGGGAGAGAGGGTGTCAGGTAGCCTGGACTGGCCTCTAACTTATACCTGGGATTGCCTTTGAACCGATCCCTAATACCTTAGAGGTATTAGACTACCACTGGAATAATAGGGCTGTTCCAGTACACTTGGTTGAGGCAGTGCCTGAGGCTCCAGTCTGGTGCCTCAAGCTTTGTGCCCCTGGACCTACCTCCCCAGCCCACAAAATATATTTTTAAAGATGAGATTGTGCCAGTTGATAAGTCCTGGGTGGGAGGGGGCCTCTTGTACTGGAACCAAGGGGCCAATTTCACGGGGGAGTGGTCTTCTTTGAAGCCTGACTAGTGGGCATTTCCCTGAAATCCAACCTCCACCACCTTGACCTACTGCCTCATAGACTGACAGCAGCAAGCTGCAACCATACAGCTTGCCTCATCCAGCTGTCCAGTGCTGACAACACTGACAACATCCCTCTGGGTTCAGGATTCCCGAGCAGCAGCTCCACTTTAGCGTCCACCTGCAACCTGATGGACAGCCATCAGGCTTCCAGAACTTCTTAGCCAAATGAGGCTATCTTTCATTAGCTATCTATTGAGAGGCCTCCACCAGGCTGCAGGATATGAGGGCCATTTAATTAGGCCCTGCACCACTCTCTGGTGTGAAAAGGCTCTCAAACCCTTTGATTCCCTGCTGCTTCTCAGCAGGAAGTTGTTGGCGATAATTGACATAGGATTTCCTTGTTAACCAGCAGCAGACATGCCGGATTAAAGCGACAGAGATCTCAAGAAGAAAGTGGAAGAGATAAGGAGCTTGGGAAGACTTCTGCTTATTTGGCACTCGAGGACTGGAGGAAACAGCAATAACCCACTCGAGTGGTGACTCCGGAGTGGAAGGGCTTCCCCTTATCAGACCCATTTCAGCTTGGCTGATCAAAGATTGACTCCCCGTAAAATCACATAGGCCTGGGGTTTGTTAGTTTATTAAGCGGCAGGTTTTGGGAATTATCACAGGTTTAAAGATGGATTGCAGTTTATGTGAAGGGGGAGAGGACTATCGGGTTTTCATCTTAACAATTATAAAATATCACAGCTGAAAGCTTACTTGCAAATGACATAATTTTCCACTGCCAACTAAACAGGTCATTGTGAGGCTGTGTGTAGGCGTTCTCCAGGAGGGAAGAAATTAACTCTGGGGAAAGAGGAAGGACCAGAGGCTTCCGAGCACCTTGTTCTGCTTCGGGAGCCCGTGTGATCTCATTTGCCCTGTACGAGCCTATAGGTAATTATATTTAATTTCTTACTGGGGCCACTTAGGTCAGCTTGCATTAAAAAGAGAGGTTCGAGACACACAACCCGCCGAGACGAGCCTTACAACACCATTGTGATAAATGCTAGGGAAATAGAGCCTCCTGTGTGGAGGGAAATAAATGTCTACTTTGGAGTAGAGACAATTATTGTGTCCCAACCTTATGGGAGCACACATGGCGTTAATATAGGGCTGGGAGCTGTGAAGACATGTTAGGGACCTTCCTTTTGACAACTATATACAGGTCCTAGAACAGTGGGGCCAGGAGACACGTTTGTTCTGGTGCCCTAGACCGAGGGCCCATGTTTCAGATAGAAAATGAGATCATACCTACTCGCACATCTGCCGGCTTTTTAAAAATGGCATCTATTGGTTTTGGATTTTAAGTTATCCAAGAAATAGGTGTTTGTAGTAAAGAATTTCAGAAATATGGCTGTAGCGTGTAATTATTAAAGACAATCCACGCTAACGCAGGCTACTCTCCAGCCGCGGTGGTCTTCCCGTCCCATGGCTATCTCCACGTGGTGGTCAGCCCAACTTCCGGCAGTACACTTTGGCAAAATACAAAGCGTGGCTAAAAAGAGTATTCCCTCTTCCCAGTGTAAATACTGCAAACAACCTGGAGAATTGTGTAACTTCTTATAAAATCAAGCTTGCTCCTTACTTTAAAAAGATGCATAGTTTACCCAATAAGCCGAATTTTCCTCTATCTGGTATCATTTGAGGGTCTTATTTGGGTTCGTGGCATCACATATGATAACATAATTTCCTTAGCTAGCACTCAGTGGGTCAGGCGTTTGCTACTCTGTTCAAAGCTGAAATGACCAGGTTTGCGTGACAGTCTCTGCATACGCATTTTACTGTTTCCTTGGCAGAGTTAGACTTAAAAGCAGAATTCCTGGCGCAAAGGACCATGGATGTGACAGGGAGACTCAGGTTTGCATCTTTTCAACCCAGCCTACAAATCATTTCTTATGCTGAGATCCAAAGCATTTTGTACCTTCCGAGGAGGTGAAATGAGAACAGGTGGGGCCCATTCTTTCATCGGCCAAGGAGCCGGCATTCTGTCTCCCTTAGCAGCTGGGCTTTCTGGGTCTGAACTGACCGTCTTCAGCTATGTCCTGTGACAGTGATAATAAACAGTGCTCAATAACCCAAGTTTAATAGTCCAAGTTCATAGGACCAGGGTCTAAAGGTAATCGCGTCAGCACAGGGGACTTAAATGCATCTTGTATTCAAGAAATCCAGGCTCATTATCAAGTCCGTGTGCAAAGAGGGTTGATTTAAACAAACCAAGAAACTGGAAATGATCTGGGGAGAGGGGGAAGGGGAAGCTCAGGTTCAACCAGCCTTCAAAAAGGGAGGTGTGTGTGTGTGTGGGGGGGGTCATTGATGTTACTTTTTCTTTGTGCCCATCCCATCACTTTTTGACAGGTTTCAAAAAAATCCAATGTTTTCGATGTGTTCATATCTCTGGTGTGATGCTGCTCAAAAAAAAAGGGGGGGGGGTGAGGGGGGGTGAGGGGGGGTGGGGGAGATCTGCAGAAACCAGAGATATTTTTCCTTGTAAATTAGGCCTGGTGATATACTCCTGTAATCCCAGGAGTGTAGGTGAGACATGAGAATTCAAAGTTAAGTCATTTTCAGTGGCTCAAGGAGTTCAAGGATAGCCTGGGCTACATAAATTGCCTTCTTTAAAAAAAAACTAAAAGGTTAAATTAAAAATTGAAACATTCTTTGCTACTAAAAGATTTTTTTTCCTGCATACTCTGTTGTGAAGAAAATGTGGGGAAAGTAGCCTTAATACATAGCTCTATGAAAATATATATACATGTGTAAAAATATTCTTTAGGAAAACAATTCTATATACTATATATATATATATATATATATATATATATATATATATATATATATATAAAATCAATGAAAATGCTACACATGATTCTTATTTGTTCTATGAAATTATTTTTAAAACAATTGTCTGCTAACATATTGTCAGCAATATTTAGCTGTTTGCTATTCCGAAGTCTTTTGTACTCTTCCACCTACAAACAAAGCTGGAACCTGGCCACTTAACTCCTCAGATCCAAGACTAGAGCCCACTGTTTGCTGTTAACAGTGAGCCTGTGCACAGGCTGTCATGGGCCAGGCACCAATTAGCCGATTCTAGGCTGGCTGGCATGGCTTTTTATTTTTCCCCATCTTAAGATTTCTGGTTCTTTTTAGTTTGGTAAGTCTCTAGTAACATTGTAAGACAGATGCTATGACATCTTTATCCACAGTGTATCCTCAAAGACTTAAGGCAGGTGCATCATGTTTCTGTACCAGTAGCCTTAACTTTCAACACTTTGTCCATCTAAAGGGCTGAAAGGGAAGCAGAATCTTGTCCCTGACCCTGCTGATGCACCCATGGAAAATCATCTCAGCAGCTGATTTACTCAGACAAACATCTGTCCAGGAAGGCATGCAAATGACGAAGGATCAGAGACTGAATAAAATACAGCAAGGATTTCACCCATCCACCTGTGCTGAAGCAGGCCTAGGGAAGTACATCCCAGGACCCTTCGTACCTCTTGTACCCCTTGCAATTTAGGGTGCTGAAACCAGAGACAAGTAAATTTGACTGTAATCATTTCCTCATCTCAATCTTGAGGAATTTCTAGCCAAGTCTGGGAAAATAGCACAATGCCCACAATGCTAGTAACACTGTCCAACTCGGAATTCTGGCTTTCCCAGCACCATGGAGATGTATGAGAGAGTAAAGTCTAAGCCAGAGTTTAAGGCTATATGTGGAAATCACATCACAGAGGTGGTCAAGAGGCTGTGTCTGCATGTCAGTAGTGAGCTTGCTTTTTTAAAGGAAGAAGAGTTTGGACTTTCAATTTCACTCACAAGGGAACCCCAATTCTCAAAATCCTTAACTCTTTCGTTTCAGAATCCAACAAAACAAGATTTGTTTTAAAAATCCTTCCCCTTGAGAGAGAGTCTTAGATTGCTTCCATCTATTATTAAGCTGCTTATTTTTACCCCCAAGGGAAAGGACATCATATAATATATGGTATAGTCTATGGTCTCAATGTACAATCAATTAAATATATATAGTATATAATATATTAACATAACATAATTTTTAATGAGAATTTGTACATGGGCACATTGTTAGATTGTTATCCACCCCCCAATCCTTCTATAGCAGATACTCTGCTAGAAGATTTTTCTGTAGGTTGCTGGGACACCTCCAGGAGAAGGAGCCTGGAGAACATGCTCACAGGCAAACCAATTTTGTCAGCACCCATTATTGAAGGGCCACATAAAGGGTGAAAAATAAACACATAAGGAATGTAATCATTATTACAGCCCCAGAAAAACCTTATAGAAGAACAAGATTTTAGACAAGAAGTTTCCATTCGTAACCTCAAAGCATTACAGAGTTACAAGATTTTAGAACAACAAGTTTCCATTTGGTAACCTTGCTCTCACATCTCAGAGACTAAGACTGTGGGGTGGTTTCTTTGCCTGTATCCCAGAGCTGATGAATGAGGCAGCTTCTTCAGTCTACCTCCCCCACCCCCACCCCCACCCCCACCCCAGTCCCTGAGATCACAGATACACATTAACTTTTTGTGTTCTTTTAAAATTTCACATATGTACTAAACTTTTCCTTTATGCATAGAATGAAGACATCATCCACAGAAGGATAGTAGGAAGCCTACTGGAAATCCTATACAGAGAACCCCTCCCACAGTTATTGCATCATCGGGATGACTAGAGCTCACTGCATAGTGCTCAGTATCTTTCTTTTAAAATACAAAATTCAGGGGCTGGAGAGATGGCTCAGCGGTTAAGAGCATTGACTGGCTCTTCTGAAGGTCCCAAGTTCAAATCCCAGCAACCACATGGTGGCTCACAACCATCCATAATGAGATCTGATGCCCTCTTCTGGGGTGTCTGAAGACAGCTACAGTGTACTTACATATAATAAATAAATAAATAAATAAATAAATAAATAAATAAATAAATAAATCTTTTAAAAAAATACAAAATTCAATTTCAGCCTAAAAAATGTATGTGTGTATGTATGTAGTGTATGGGGGGGTTTGTTTTCATTTTTCAGTGTCAATTAGGTTCTGTGCAGTGCCTGTTTGAGCAAGACTGTAAGCTAAGCATCTGCTTTTCATGTCTCAGAACTGGCATGGAGCAGACGTCATTTTTCATGTACTAGGCTTTCTTTCTTTCTTTCTTTCTTTCTTTCTTTCTTTCTTTCTTTCTTTAATAGCCAGAAGTCTTGATGATAAAGACAAGCAACCATCTAATAGGGAAATGATTCCAAGACAGTGTGCCGTGTCTGCCTGTTGTTGCCTTCCTGACAACCTATAAAAGCGCCATATTGATGAAGTGAATGAGACCCTCTCTGGTCATTTTCAACTAGGAACTAATAACCCCCCTCCCATGCTATCAGGCATGCAATAACCTCCATGAAAACTTGGTTCATCCCATAAATCACTCAGGAATTTTTCTATTTCTTTCTCAGGACACATTGCACATCTGCTCAATGAAAGGAGGAAAGAGGCAATATTTCTTTGATCAGGATCGCTCTCTTTCTCTCTCTCTCTCTCTTTTAATATTCTCCTATCTATCCCTCGGGATGCTATCTTTTCAAGTGGGTGCAGAGAGTCCATCACTTTCTAATGAATGCAGAGAATTTATGAATTTGAGCTATAAAACCAAATATGAGGGATTTTAGTTCATCTCAATCTATATTTTACATTGTCATGAGAAAATAAAGCAGGCCACAAAGCCGTATTGTGCCCTGTTCACTAAATCTCCTGATTTCTCATGACCTCTCAATGTGTTCCATTTGTGACCACATATGGAAGAGGGTTACAAACAGATGATTGCTTTGTGTTTTCCCTCAAATATGTCTAAATGCACAGCATGCTTTTCAGACCATCTTGGTTGTAGACAGGGAGACCTTGGCCAACACAGCAGACATCAGCCTCAGCTAATATTGTCATACATTAACATCTTACTGATTCAGTTACTATTTGCTAGGTACTGGAAGCATTTTAAAATTTGTAAAGTGGACTTGGTTGTCATCTTATGTCCCGAGGAGGTTTAAAGCCTTAGGTCAGCTTCTGAGTGAGAAGGAATTATGGGGAGAAGATATCTTTTCTTCGCGTGAAATAAAAGAAGCTGTGCAGACAGCTAGGGGTATTGTGAGCTTTTGCTCTGTAAGGAATGAACAGGCTGCTCTTCTGGGCTGCTCCTGCTGGCCTCTTGCACTGGTATAGAGAGGATTATGGCAGAGTGAGCACAGTGGTCCATAAAACCCATGCTCTTCTGAAACTCCAGAGACCATGGGAGACATTTATCATTCAAACACCATACCATCTGGCAGTGGCGTGGTAAGATAATTCTACAAACCTGGAGACCCTCATTTGGGAAAACAGCACTGACCTGGTGGAGTGGCTACAAGATATTCAACAAGTTAAAGAACCAGTTGTAAGGCTGGAAAAAAAAAAAAAAAAACAGCCTTACTGTTGCATAGTAGGTGTCCCTGAAAGTGGTAACTGCTTTTCTCTCTTATAGTCAAAGCCCCACCTTGCAACTTGCCAGCTGTGTATCCTGAGCATGCTACTTACCCTCTCTTGTCTTTGACATGCTAACTGTAAAAGACTATCAAATATAACCCAGAAGGTTGCTATAAAGGAGATACTTAGAAGCAAAATGTGGAGGATACGACCTGACACACAGTAGGTGTTACATAATGTTTCTTTTATAAAAATCAGATACTAGGATTTCACCTTAGCTGCTACTGTTCCTATTCCTGGTTTTTGTTTGTTTGCTTGTTTGTTTTTGGTTTTTTTTGGTTTTTTGTTTTTGTTTTTGTTTTCCTAATGGGCTTCTATTTCTTCCCCTGAAACACAAGATGATTGGGCCTAGCCACATGTCCATCCCTTCTTGTTCAAACCCACTGTCACTTCCTGGTAAATAAAGTTGACAGGAACCATAACTCTTTGTGAGTTACCAAGAAATGAAAGAATGGTTTCCACATTTGCTTTCCAACCAGAAGGAATAGTGATTAGCATGCGTTGACTTTGGAATGCTTGTTTTAGCTTAACATGACCATAGATTTTCAGAAACATCACAAAGAATGTAGACTTCTTGTGTCCCCGTACTGAGCTTCAGTGTTGGCTTGGACACCATCTTAGGTCATCATGGCATATGCGTTTAAAACAGGAATCCAACTGATAATGCAGATTGAACATTCCTAATCAAAGAGTCTAGAAAGTTCTAAGAAAAATGACTTGAACTGATGCTAACACAGTCTCATGTTTTATATGGATTCTACCAGCTTTTTCATTAATATCTTTTTTGATACATGAGACTATGCATATTCTTCTAATCTATAATTTAGCCCATTGTTTTTTTCCCTGTCCCCTCCCCTCTCCTCTCCTCTCCTCCTCTTATTCCCTTCCTCTCTCCCCCTCTCCCCCCTCTCTCTCTCCCTCCCTCTTTCTCTCGTTCTCTCTCTGTATGTCTCTTTCTCTTTTTGTCTCCCAGTTTTGCCTTCCTTTGCTTTACTCTGCGTTGTTGCTGGGTCAGGCTCACTAGCCCATTTGCAGGCAAACAGATAAAGTTGACACAAGCCAACTTCATTCCTGAGTCAGGACCCAAGCTTGATTCTCATTGTCTGGGCATAGGAGTAAAGCTGTCTAAATTTCAGATATAATAGGCACTCAGCACTCATAGCACTAAAGTTCCAAGGTGACTCTGGAATGTGGTGTCTAGAGCATCCCACTTCTGAGGTCCCTGGTCACTATAAAGAGAGAGAGAGAGAGAGAGAGAGAGAGAGAGAGGCCAATGCCTCCCTCCAGGGAATCTGGGATGGAAGGCCTGCACCCTGAAAGTTTTCTTTAATGCTGCAGCTCCTCTAGTAACTATAAGGAATGTTCTAATTCAAGCCTCACCAGATGGAACACTGCTGAACAGTACCCAAAAGGGCTGTAAAACTCTCTTTGGGGCCTCATTATTAAATGAAGAAATTGGGCTTATGAAATTTAAATATTGTAAATAAAATAAACATATTTAAATGGACCAGGCAAGAGTAGGCATTCAAGTTCATTATGTACTTTACATTTAGAAAATAATGTTTGGACTTGGGGAGATGGCTCAGTCAGTAAAGTGCCAAGCAAGGAGGAGCATCTGGGTTCAGTTCTCAATTCTCATCACCCATATCTATTTTTTAAAAAGATCTGGGTCTATCAGCATGCACCTACAAACCCATCACTGGGGAAATGGAGACGGGAGTATCCCTGGGGCTCATTAGCCAGCCGATCTAGCCAAATTGGTGGCCCACATTGCTCACAGGGGCCCTGTAGCCAATAGAAAATGCTGCTCAGGAGTTTCATTGACAGGCACACCCTGTCTCAAAAAATAAGATTGAATAAGACACCTAGCATCAACCACATACATACTTGTGTGCATACATACAAAAAACATACACACTAATACAGTTTTCACAGATAATTATTTTTCTATTGTGAAGAAACATTTAACAAAAACACCGCCTTAACTGTTTTTCATGCTGAGCACTGGATAATTTCAGTGTGCAACTTAGACTTCAGAATTCAGCCTGGTAAAGAAAATCTACCCAAGGAGCCCACCTTAAAGGAGGGTTTCCCTGTGTAAAAGATATATTAGAGTGTGTGTGTATTTTTAAATCATTAAGCATTTAAATCTTTCCAATAGAACTAATGTCAAAGAAAGATACATTTTATCCTATCAAGTTCAGTTTTACTAGCCTTGCCTCCAGTGGATTTGCCTCTAGTGTGAAACCAAGGGTGTTTTCTGAAATTTAAGCATTTTCAATAAGAACTTGATATGACCCAGCTGAGCTGTAAAACACCTGTCAGGCCTGTCCCCCGGCACCAGGATGACAAAGGAGGTCTGCCAAACACAGAGGGCCTCGAATGAGCCTGGTAGAACACACCTTTGTGGGGGCCCTTGGGGACTCTGGACTAATGAATTCAAAGCTGTGATTTGTAATTAGGGCAGTGTTAGAGTGGAGTGGGTGTTTCCAGATTGACTGAATGTATGTGAGTTGGAAAGAGCTAATGCTAATTACATGGGGCCTTTTCCCTTCCCCTTTAAGAAAATCTATTTTCTATAGACAAAGAAAAGAGGTGGGTAGCAGGCTATTTATTAGAAGCCTACTATGTGTTTGAGCATCTACCATGTATTACCTTACGTGAATGCAAGAGAGCCTGTGGGAAGACAGTCCATTCTGAGATGAAGGGCATTCAAATCCAAGGTTTCCAGGTCTCTCTGAGGAAAATGAGATTATTTTCTATAAAGCCATGCTGCCTTGCAAGTTTTCTGTAGCCCACAGAAAGTGCTGTTTAGGGGTTTCATTGATAGGCACACCCAGGAATTTTATCTGAAGTCATTGTCCAAGTTGGGCAGCCCAGGTGGCCCCTTATTTAAGCTCCTGTCTGGTAGTGGGTGATATTTGTAAGTTATTATCAGGTGTTATTATGATATTCTACCAAGACCTGGCCCAGTGGCTTCAACATTACCCACGTTTACCAGAAAGTTTCTGAAGGGCCACCTCAAGGGTTAAGGAAGTTCCCATTGCCTGTAAAAGCACAGTGTTTATTTGTTGACACATGGACACCCTGTGCTTGGAGTAATGTACTTTGTTACTTATATTTCCTAATATTGTGACTCAATTCCTGGTAAGTAGACTCAGGAGAGGAAGAGTTTATTTGAGCTCCTGGTTTAAGGGGAGTGAAAGCCCTGTTCCTGCTAGGATTCTGGTCACAAAAAGGATAACGCTGAATCTCGGTGGTAATATGTGACTGAACTAGCATTCACCAGGTTAAGTCCTAGAAGTAGGCACTTCCCCCATTTTGCAGATGTACAAACTGAGACTTCACACACCTAGGGAGGCTTAGGACCTGCTCAATCTCCCCCTAGGAGTTATAACAGCCCTAGGGTGCTTCAGGAGAGTTGTTAAAAGGAAGACTTATGTTTGAAACCATTGTCCATTGTCATCTTTGTCTAGACATGGGGCCTCCAAGGTATGACTAGAAACCAGTGGCCACAAACCACAAGGAGCCCCTGGAATGAACATTCCCAAAATCGCTATCTTGTGAGGTCTGCCTCCCCCAATATTCCACCATACCCCAGTGAATTCCTCTGAGCCCAAAGCTAATGTTCTCTCTGCCACCTTCTTCCCCAGTCACAACAAGGAAAGGCCAATCCGGGGTATTTTCACTTTACTATGCCTCACCTACCGCTTGGAAGTGCAAAGAAAACCACTTATACACAGTCAGAGCAGGATCAAAAATGGCGCCCATCCAGAGGCAGTGACTGCCATTTTGCTGACCAGCACCACTTATAAGGTACACCTTTGTGGTGAGGATATCATGTGAGAGCCAGAGCAGGAGTGTCATAACTAACACTGCTGCCTCCTTTCAGTATTGGCTAGTTTGTCCCTCCCCTCAACCCCTTACCACCCCAAAGACGTAAAAGCACAGTGTCCGTATCTGACCAAGCTAGATTTGGCATCTACTCTGCAACCTGTGCCTGACCTACCTTGCAAAAGTCTTTGCATTTTATCTCGCAGTTTCTTCAGGGTGCACTAACAAAGGAAGAAAAGCTACATCAGAGTTCTTGGCTGTTGACATTACTCAGCCTTGGAACCACCTTGTCTCTAAGAAATTACCCTGTCTCCAGGAAATTCTATCCTGCATGGTCTATCCCCCAGGAAGTCTGACCCAAGATACACAAGTCCCTCAGCTCATGACTCTGGTTGTTAACCATCTCACCCACCTCACGAGCCCTGTATTGTTCCAGTTTGGGTTCCCAGGTAAGGAGAAAGAGCTGCCTACCTGTTCAACAGCCGCCCTGCCCTGGGGAGAAGCTGCTGCCAGTTCTGTGCTTTGGGGACTGGAAGAGGAGACAGTCCATTGAGTGACACACGTGAGTGCCCCACCCTGGGGGAATTCCCAAGAACAGATTCCCGGCTGATACTTTTAATGATGGAAGGAAATGGGAACATTGGGTTGACTAAATGGCAGTTTAGGCCTGGGGGTGAGGAGGGATCGAGCTGTTTCCAGGGAGCTGACACCCTGTAGGTTAGCTCATTGTGTAAGTTTCTGGCCATTGTTATGGGAAGAGAGGCTTAGCCGAGGTTGGAGGTGGATGTCTTGGAGGGCTTTCATGAGAGGCAGCTCTGAGAGTTCATCTCCTCTCTTGCCCTCCTTCTCTGAATGGCTGGTTCAAGAAAACAAGGAGACCCAAGGCCTCTTCTTCTCTTCCTCAACCTGGGGTTAAGAGCAAGGGCCTATTGCTGGACAGGCCTCCTTATCCCTGATCACTTACTATCCCTTATCACTAATTCTCCAACCTTGGCAAGGGCCTTGGCCTTTGTGAGCCTTCACACGCACCATCACTTAAAAACTGAGGCAATGGTAGCGTCTGCTGAACATTCTGTGAGAGAGCACAGGTGACCTATGAGCACAGAATAAAGGCTCAGGGTGTGCTAAGTGATTTTTTCATTAAAATATTAATCTGGCCCTTTAAACCTTTAGGTTGATCTGGCAGGACAGGACCCACACAGTGAACTTCCACTGGTAAAGCCATTCTGCCAACTGAGCCAGTGGGAACTGGACCCCAGCACCCTGAAGGGTATGCAAGAGAAAGGCTCTGAAGTCAGTTTGACATGATGGACTGGGTGAGAAGACACTATAGACTACAGAGAAGAGCGAGCTTTGGAAGGCAGGTGGGGAATGCGTCGCGTGTGGGGAGGTGGTGGATGGATGAAGTGTGAGCAGAAGATTATGGGCTGCTGAGAGCTAGCACGGGGTGGCAAGGAGGGAAGAGGCAGAAAGGAGAGGCAAGAACTTGGCCAGGATCAGCCAAAGGATCAATGGTAATGATGTGCCAGCTGGGAGCAGGCACATGGGAAGCAAGAAAGGGAAATGTGAGCTATGCATCTCAATATGTCTGAGAAGCCAGAAAAGCAGGATGCATATGTGTGCCAGCGTGTGTATGAACACGAGTCCCCAAAACACAGACAGCAAAGGGTGTCTGTCCTCAAGGATGTTGGGAGTATAGTGATGATGATAACCGGGAACAACAAAAATACCTCCTCACTACCTGCTTATACACCGGCCCCACCGTGCGTACACCTCGATCTCAAAGCACAGGCGGAGTCAGCACCGTGATGTCACCAGTTTAGACATAGGAATTAACACTCAAGGCCACGGCACTGTGAGAGCCTGTGGCAGAATACAGCTGACTTGCCATGGCCCCAAACCATCCAAGGCAACAGGCATTCAGCCAGAAACCCAAACTCCCCACTTGACATTGTCACAGAATAATTGTCTTGTTATTTGAGACAGGGCCTTGTTATGTAGCAGGGGTGGGCCTGAAAGCCAAGATCCTCCCGAGTTCTACCATGTCTGACTCTCAAAATGCTTTTTAGCAATTCTACAGGAATATAGTATAACAGTTACTGGTAGGGTTTGAGAAAAGTGGTCCTGGGGAGGGCAGATAAGTGAGGCTTGGTTTGATCTGTGCATATTATATACAGAAGTAGAAATATCGCACTTAACCCAATCATGCAGGTTGTCAATGCATGTTAACAAGTATTGCTGGATGTGTATTATCAATACAAAATGAAATAAGACATTAACAAATCTTCATTTCTTGGTTGAAAGTAAATAGCCAGAGACCACAAGAGTCAACAACCAGGGTTTACACATGAGAATGAATGGTCAATCCCCCAGGAGCCATAGGATCTCAAAGTGACCCTGACATGCACAGAATATCCTTGAAGAATGAAGACACTAAATGTCTATTAGTGACACTTACTTTAGTGCAAAGGTGGTCATTAAGATTAAGTGCAAGACAGAGCTACCATGTCACAGTGGTATGATGCTCATTTCTCTGACAGGATGTCCTTAAGGGTTTATTGCACTCAGTGTGGAGCAGTATTCTCAGCCTCCTGTTAAATCATAGGAAATTGGTTGAAGCAACCTTTACAAGGAACACAGATTTGCAAACTGAATCAAGCTCAGATTGCCCCTGACTGTGGTAACACTTGTTTCCCAATCTCCACCCATTATATTCATCGTTGAAATTGGACTAATTGGTGGCCAGACACTCCTGCATTGTGATACTTGGTTGAGGTAAAACACTTCAACCCTGAGTCTTACATTTAGCTGTGTTTACTAACACCAGCCCTGGTCAGCTGTGTTGAGGGCTCCCCTCCTGTTGTCATTTCCCAGTTGGGGTGTCATATCTTAGTGTTTTACCTTCCCTGCGCCCTTTGAGAATCATAGGGCATAGGAAGCAGGGTATGAGAATAGTAGGTGGATTGGAAGACAGAGAGCCTGTCATGTATTGAGCATGGATTTGACCATCTGGTTTTGAGAAACCAAGCTCTCAGGGCTGCTGTAGGCATTGAATGGGACAGCCTATGTCCAGAGTCCAACAGAATCCTACCTGGTCACTAGTGTGTGCAAGTGGGGCTGTCCTCCTAACTTGCTTCTTAATGCTATAGAATCAGCTGAGTCTGAACTGGAACCCATGTGTTTTGAATACATTATGCTGCTGAAATATTCATCCATTGTGTGTAGAGAGGGTACGTGAGGGTATGTGTTCAGGGAACACCTGATGTGGGGGAACTCATGAGTACAGGTACACTTGCTCATCTGTGGATGCTAGGAGCTGAAGTCAGGCGTCTTCTTTAATCACTGTCTCGTGTTTTTGAAAGGGTCTCTCATTGAACATGGAGCTCACAGATTTGGTTATATCAGCTGTCTGCCAACTCCTGGGGATCCTCATTTTTCTTCTGCTCCTCCTACAGGAACACACCTCATGGGAAATCCAGTCTTTGGGCCTTGTAAACTATCTCCCTATCCGCATGTTGCTGTCTTTGCAGAATTGGGGACAGAGGTATTCATCTGAATCCAATAAGGAATATATCCCTACTAGATGTCACATAGCAACCTTACATAGTCCCTGGGATAGTCACTGCATATCAACTGACAGTTAAGGTCCTAAGGGGTAGGGACTATAGATGTTGGCACCACCTCCTCTGGACATTTAAGGAAGCCAAGTCAGATGTTCAGCTCTGGTCTTGGGATCTTAACACTCCATTTATTTTTCTATTGGCCAGTGGTGGGCATGCTGTTGGGAGGAGGAGGTAGGAGAGAGGTGTATGTCCCCTTTCCACCGTGAGAACAATGTGTCTCCTATATGCACAGTGCCCCCTCACTGAGGGAATAATGGCCAAAGACTGGAGACATCTTTGGTTGTCACAAATGGGTGGGACTGCAGCTGGCATCTGGTTGGAAGAGGCCAGAGTTACCATTAAACATCCATTTGAGGACACCCAAAGTCAAAAATAGCAAAGCTAAGATATCAGTAGTGTCAGGAAACACTGCTTTAAAGATCCAAAAATGGACCTGAGAGGCATTGAGATACCAGCAACTTAGACATGTTCACATTTAAAGAAAGGCAAAGACCCAAGGAGACCTCCATGCTTAGTGTGCACCACTTGGGACTGTGGAATGTAAGAACTTGACCAGCACTGGACTGTCCAGGTGATCACAGGCAGTCGCTGCTACCAACACTCTACAAACACACTCCCATCTCAGGATTCTGATCCCTGATGCAGCCAGAGCAAACATATCAGGAAATGGGTCAGGCCTCTAGACAGTACTTACCTCAAGCTACAGTAGCATTCAAAGTGTACCGTGTGTCCAGGCCAGCCTGTGCTACCGTGTGAAACCCTGCTTCAACAAAACAAGACCAAGGTGCCATGAGGTTCCAGGGAGAATGGGTCAGGGTGCCTTCCAAGTCAGTGTTAAATGCATGGAAAGACTAGGGAAGCCACACTCTCTACAAACGGTTAGTTCTAAGAGGGCATGGGTGAGACCAGGTGCTTTCATTTCATTTGAGCTGCCAAATCTCCAACATTAAACAGGTTTCTATCACTTATTTGGATATAATTTCAAACTTTAAAAATTAGCTACTAAGACACTTGCATAAGCCCACACCCAGATTTACAAATTGGGTGCATTTTTATTGCATATGTCCTGTTAGCCCCCTGCCTCTTTTCCATTAGATAGTAAACTGCAAACAATGGGAATATTTTTGTAGGTGAGTGGCAGGTGCCTAGAGGGAGAGGCTCTTAACCTTGATGGTTTTGGAAGAGTCTGTGCCTTGTTTGGCAAAAAATGCCCCTTGACTTGGGTTTGTCTGTTGTATCCTGGGCACTATCAGGTTATGGGTTTAAAACAGGAACATGTAAGTGTGTTCTTCTAAGTCATCAAAATATATAAGACAGAAAAGGCAATGGAAAAGATCCAGTTTGACCTTTATATGAGGCTCCCTTGCTGCCAGCCCTCTCAAGTCTCATTTGTACCAACAAAGGAGCTTGGTTCTCTCTCCCTATCCTGCGTTCTGACTGTGTTGAGAGTTGATCTATTTTATCCAATCCCCTCCATTTGGTCGCTGTGTCTGGAATACTAGCTCTGTCCTAGCTTGGGCTATGACTATACCCCAGGCATATGAGGCAATTAGCTTCTTACTGAATTGAATTATGGCTTCATGCCTCATCCTGGCACATTTGTGGAACTTTCTGGGGCCACACATGGTCTTTTCTACCTCTCCCTAAATGCCCACGTCATAACACGCTATCAAAATATCAGTCACACTGACTGGTGTCTCTTTTCAGCCATGAAGAGGCCTACCCAGAGCCCAAATCACTGCTGATGCACATGTCCAGAACACATGACATTTGCACATCCACCCAGCATGGGGGAGGGGGTGCATTGCACCCTGAAAGGTCTTCTTGAGAGCTGGCTTCTCTGAACTAATCAGCATGGGATATAATTCTGAAGAGGCCAGTTGCCACAGTAGAAACCTGTAGTCTCTCTATAGTGCCCCTGTCTCTCTGTCTCAGTCTCCCTAGACTTGGTACTACCACCCAGAGCACATGTCTTAAATCAAACTGGCCCACTGTGCCCAGCCTGGTAAGTTCTGTGCCTCCTGCATCTAAGGAGTGAGCTATCATAGGGTTTCTTTTTATTTGACTAATGTTTGTCTTTTTGAAATCTTTGTGTGTGTGCATGTTCATGTATGTGATTTCAGTCACTTATGTTCTGTGGAACAGGTGTGGAGGTCAGATACACTAGGGTGTCAGGGCTCACCTTCTATCCTATTAAGGCAGGGACTCTCATTTGATGCTAAGTATGACATGCCCAGCCCGTGAACTTCTGGGGTTTCTCTGTCTCTACCCTCCATCTATTCATAGGAGTGCTAAAATCACAGGCATGTACAACCAGTTCTTGTTTTTGTCCCTGTGGGTTCGGGGAATTTGAACTCATGTTCAAACACTGTAGTGTTTATCCACTCATTGGTGTGGGTGTGTATGTGTGTATGCATGCATATGTATGTATGTATGTATGTATGTGTGTGTGTGTATGTGTATGTGTAGATGTATATTGTATATGTATTTGTATATGTATATTGTATATGTATGTGTATGTGTTTGAACTTGCCTGTGCATGTGGGGTGGACACTGAATGTCCTGCTCCACTCCATTCTGTCTTATTCCTTTGAGACAGTTTCTTCTCTCTGGTGACCAGCAAGCCCCAGAGATCATATTGCCTTTACCCTGTTCAATATGGGGCCCTGCTTTTTATGTAAGCACTGATATTTGAACTTATATTCTTATCTTTGTGCACAAAGCACTCTTACTCCCTGAATCATCTCTCTGCCCCTCCTTGCTTGACTTTGGAGAAAGGCTCTTTTATAGTTTAGGCCTGCTTCCAACTTCCTGTAGCTGAAGCTGGCCTTGAACTCATGGTCCTCCTGCTGGCACCTCCCCAGTGCCGAGACAACATGCCTGTACCACCATGAGTGGCAGCAAGCATTTCATTAAGTCACAGGAATTTGAATGTGGCCATTCTTAAGCTATCTCTGGCACGCAGAGCCTTGCATCTTCATTTTGTAACTACCGGTTTTTCTGGTAACATTCTTCACTTTTAACTCTAAGCCCATGCAAAGTAAATGGGAATGAACTGCTTTAAATTAAAGGGAAGAAAGAATTAGATTTTGACAGTTTAATTGCGTTCTTTCACCAGCCTAAGTTTCTAAACAAGGCACTGTACATATCAAGTACACCAACTGTATTTTTAGATTCTCTTACAATTAACAAGAGTCCCCAAAGGAAACAAATTAGACTTTGTGTCCCACTCTTGGCTCCTCAATGGTAAGACATGGTCTCAGAAGGCTCCGAAGAGCGATGCACACCCAGTGGTAACTGCGGGATGGTGGGTGGAGTGCAGAGTTCCAATCCTTCATCTTTTTATAATCAGAAAACAAGCAGATGTCCCATGTCTTTCTACAGAGTCAAAATGAAATAGCACAGTCATGGAAAAAGTGTCAGACTCTCCATAAACTAGAATTTGAGCAAAATATACCTCTCTATGTCACCTAGCCTCTGGTATCTTGTTAAAGCAAATACAAAATAAGCTAACAATTCAGCATTGATTGAGTACCTTCTGTATACAAGCACTTTGCTCCGAGGTAACAAACTGAGACCAGATCTTGCCTTGCAGGAGTAGAGCTGAAGAGACAGGAGATGACCTCCTGAGAGTTCAGTGCAGGGTCAAAGAGTCGTGAGAATGACAAGGAGGGAGTCTGCTCAATTTGGATAGCTTCATATCCACCCCTCACCCATTCTAGAAACAAGGGAATTACTGGTGTAAGGTGTGAAATGCTGGTGAACAACAGGCTTGAACCCTGTTCTCTACCTCCTCTTTCTACAATGCCTCGCCACTGCCAGGAGCACTCCATGTGATTTCCCTACAGTTAGCACAAATGCCAAGGGAATATTGAGCAGGTGCGTGTTGTATTCACACCTGGGGATTAGCGAAGGCTGCAGGTGCATTGTGAAGCAATTTTAAAGGCTTATGTTTTCAGCATGAGGCTCCTGAGTCACACAAGAAGAAGGGGAGTATGAGCACTGAGCCAACAAGACAGGGAGCACATGGCCAGAGCTAGAGCTGCCTGACAGAATTGCATTGGCCCTGGATATTTTCAATCACATTAGATGTGACTGTGCCCCTCTGTCCTAGAGCTGCATGGGCTTCTCCAGGAATAAAGATGCCTCTGTGTGTGTGTGTGTGTGTGTGTGTGTGTGTGTGTGTATGCATATATGATCTGTCTGTCTGTCTCTGTGTATACATATGTAGTCTGTCTCTGTGTATGCATATGTGTGTCTGTGTGTATGTATGTCTGTATGCATGTGTCAATGTGTATGCATATGTGTCTGTGTGTATGTGTCTGCCTGTCTGTGTGTATATGCATATGTGTGTCTGTGTGTATGTGTCTGTCTGTCTGTGTGTATATGCATATGTGTGCCTGTTTGTGTGTATATGCATATGTGTGCCTGTCTGTATGTCTGTCTGTCTATATGTTTCTGTATGTGTGTAGGGTATGTGTGTATGTGTATGTCTGGCTATATTTCTATGTGTCTATGTGTGGTGTGTGTGTGTATGCATGTGGGTCTGTGTGTGTATGTGTATATGTGTATGTGTGTGTGTATTTGCTTCTGGAAGCTAAAGATCAACCTTGATGCTTTTTTAGTTACTTTCCACTTTGTTCTTTTAATTTTGTTTTTATGTGTGTGTGTGTCTATGTATGTGTGTGTGTGTGTGTCTGAGTATGTTTATCTGTGTATGTATTTATGTCTGCATGTGTATGTATGTGTGTCTGAGTGTCTCTGTGTGTGTATATATATATATATATACTCAGACATATATATATATATAGTTTCTGAGTGTGTATGTGTATATGTGATTTATGTGTGTATATATCTATGTGTATGTATGTATGTGTGTATGTATGTATGTATGTATGTAGTGTGTATGTGTGTGTATATATGTGTGTGCCTATGGGAAGGGTGTCAGTGGGGGAAGTTGATGGTTCTTATTGTTTGTTTGTTTGTTTGTTTGTCTGAGTTTTCTTTGCTTACATGCTTCTTGGATTTTTGTCTACTTTGTGTAAGTGTCTCTCACTTTTAATGGGAACTAAATGGTTTGGCCAGACTGGCTGGCTAGTGAGCCCCAAGGAGCCACCTCTCTGCCTCACCAGCTCTGGGATCAGTACATGCCACTACACCCAGCTTTTAAAATCTAGATTCTGGGGATCAAATTAAGGTCTCCATGTCCCCAGCCCTTTCAGCACTGTTTCCATACATGTGCTTAATTGTTCTTTTTTTACTTTTGACAAAATAACTGACACAATGAGATTCCACCTGCAGAAACGACAATGAAGATAAAATTCAACTAAAGTAGAAGTAGACCATTTTGTCTCCATTGATAGGGAGAGCCTGCTGACCGTGCTGCCCCTCTACTCCGTGGTCTGATGGTACCTGAGACCATCTCCTTTATTTGGCTCAGAGAAGCTGGGTTCCTCCAGTTTCTTTATCACTGTTAAATATGGCTAAGAGGTAGGTAAGATAAAAATCTTACCTTGCCTTCTGAGCAAGTGAATTGTTGCTCACCAAAGCCTTCTGCCACTGCCTGCACCAACCAATCCCAGAATCGTTTCTCCTAGGAATAGCGGCTTCCTGCACCCTGCTGGCCAGTTCAACACCATTCCACTTACACGTCAAACTCACTCAGGCCTGTTAGTCTGACCGCCCCACAGGCCATCAAAAAGAGGTACCAGATTCTATTATAATGTCTCTTAGCACTTTCTGCACTTCTGTGCCTTGCTGGTGGGATACCTGGCTGAGTGACAGGGGACTGCAAATGGGATTAGAAGCATAACATCACCTTGTCTCTCCCTCCAGCCGGGGGGTGGGGGGGGTGGGGGGGGGTGGGGTGGTCACATTGAGTGATCATACACATCCTTAGCTTCTCCCAGAGGTCTTGTGCCAGGTCTACAACCTCCGAAGTTCCACTCTGGCGGATGAACCAGCAATCCTCCACTTGGGGCTGCCACCTGGGGCTGCTTAGCTAGGACAACTGTGGAAACTGAGTCACATACATGAATCAGAGCATTTCTATGTTCTCGAACCTTATTTCTGCTTCATCTGTGAGTCATGGTGGTGGTGTTTGTGCTTGGGTGAGGGTTTTTTTTTTCTTTTCTTTCCAGTGTCTGCAACAAAAATATGTTAGTCTAGAGAGTGGGCAGGCACATGGTTCTCCTGTAAGCTGAGGCCAGGTTGGGGGTGGGGGTCGGGGAATAGCAATATAAAAGAGAAAACAACAATAGTTTGCACAAGTCACTGGGATTCATCTCTGGGATGGGAGGGGGAGGAGAAGGAAAGAGACCTGATTTGAGTCACCAGCCTTGCCTACCCAAGTTCACCAGAGTTGACAACTTGAGGTGTACTCTGTGCCATTTGGACCTTGCCCGCAACCCTCCCAACTGTCCCAAGCAGAAGAGAATAGGCCCTCAGCTAATTACCCCAGAGGCCAGCTTTCTGCTCCTTTGAAGAGCTTGCTTTGATGTGATGCAGCTCTGCTGCCAGGCCTGGCTGTGCCCAGATTAAGCACATAATGAGCAATTATCAGCCAGGCTGGAGGAGCGTGGCTGAGGCAGCCGAGTGGAAACCTGCCCTGTGTCTGCCTATTCTGAGTTTCCTCTGAGTCCCTTTGGGCTGGAATAATTCACTTACCCACTTCCCCCTGCACCCGTGCCCTTGGTACGGTTGTTCCCATCTGCAAAATGGGACCAAGAAGGCTCTGGAGATTACACATCACTGGAAAAGTGGAATGCTGAGACAAAATCTGCAGACTTGTTAGGAGGAGCCCTGGGCCTAGGGGCAGCCAGTTCCTAGTTGATAATCTGTTCACTGGCATTGTTAGGGTGCTGTCACAATTATGCACAGTGGGGTGATGTTCCTGGGGTCATTATAAGAATAAGGCATCTGAGGCACTGGCTGTCTAAGGATACATTAGGTCTGTCTGTCTTAAAGACCATTTCAATGGCCTTTAAGTTAGAAGAAATTTCACTAACTCTTTTAGGCCCTTAGGGATGGGGTCTGGGAATGCTGATGTGACTATTGGCCATTCTGACTGCTTACCTCAAGGAATGAAAGGCCCAGGTCTTCTAGGAGCCTTCTGCTCCTGAAGTGTCTTTTGTCGCCACCAGATTGATAGTCCCCCAGTAATACCCCTGTCTTTTAGTGCTGACCTGTGTCCAGGCCTCTAGCTTATCCAATGTATCCCTAATTCCCATCACCTTGTTCTTGAGTTCTTGTTCTCTGACCTGTGAAGGCCCACAGATGCACCCCTGGGAAAAGTTAGGAGGCTCTGAGCATCTTGGAGCAAAGGCCACATCTTGTCCCTGTGCTACAAGATTTATCTGGTTTTTAAAGACAACAGGTTGACATTATTCCTCTGGGCCAGATCTGGCAATGAAGATAGACACACAGAGAAACTAAAGATAGACCACCTCTCGGCTTCATGGAAAGCCAGCTTTTGCCATCTTGTCAGGTTCTAGAACGTTCTGTCTGTTCAACCCTCCAAGGCTCTGCCTTTACTCCAGCCCTCCTTCTGGACCCTCAAGTGAAACACATGCTTCCCTTGTCCTGTTTCCTCTCACAAATCCTGCTGCTGTTTGCGTTTGTTTCCAACTGAAGTCCTTCACAAAGAACCCTCTCCTTAGAACGGCTACATTTCAGGCAGCCTCCACTTCTCCCCATACCCTCTGCTTTCCCTTCAGGGTCCTCAAACCACCTCTCCATCTTGTTTACTCATGAGACTGCCCGATGGATACGTCTCTCTGAAACTCTCTTCAGATATATCATCTATAGCAGGGAGGAAACCTGGCTCTGTTCCCTCCTGGCTTCCCTGAAATTTGTGGTTGATGGCAAGAGTAGCTGCCAGTGTTACCCAGAAACCCAGAACATGTGTCATATAAACCAGAGAAAAAGGAAGGGACTTTTATCTGCCCAAAGAAGAACACCTCCAAACTCCAAGGGACCCCAGACCTTTCCCTCTACTTGTGATAAACGTGGATTTATGCTCCAGTGGAATTTTAACAATAGCCAGCACAGGAAGAATTTTCTTAAAATAGAATGTCCCCTGGCTTCTGCACGAGGGTTGGATTTTTGACACTGACCTCCTCTGGGGTCCGTCACATCCCCCGTACCCCAACAGCCAGCTATCTCCACTCTGACTAAACCGAATGCCACATCTAGGAAGCCAGAGAAAGGGGGAGGGTGGTAAGTGTGTGGGAGAGAAGGCAAGCAAGCAGGTTTTCACATCGTGATCTGAGATGATTGCCTTTCTCTCTTTTCCCCGTAGGTGGGAAGGTGTGTTATGAGCTGGTGACTTCAGGCTGGGTCTAGAGACAGCCACAGCAGTAGTCAGAAGCGGTTAGCACATCCCTCCACACCTATCACAACTGAGTCCTGGATCGATCCACAGCCCATCAGCAAGTCTTTATGAAGGCTGCTCTGGGGCCTACAAGGGGATGGTCAGTGGGCGCCCCCAGGGAAGGAAGGGGCCTGCTCCACATGGGATGTATGGCCTTAGAGAAAGGAAATGTGACCCACTGAGGAAAAGTGTCCCCACTAGAGCTCCCTAATGCTTTCAGAAGGCACAGATCCCCTCATAAGAAGTCATCCTCATGTCTTTCCCTCCATATCTTTGGAATCAGATATTTGCTCTAACACATGAAAACTTCATACATTAATGGACATAATGGAGTTTAAAGGACAGTTGAGGGTTCAAATCCACACATAACCACTAGCAGCCAGATGATATTGAGCAAGCCACTGTTCTCTCTTAGCCTCTTTCCTGTGGTCACATACATCCTCTGTGAGGTTGATGTGATGGTTATGCGTGTCCACTCCATGTGGCTAGCATGAGGACACACTAGGTGGATAGCCATGGCTTTGACTGGGCTCTGTGGTTGCTCTCCATGTCCTTCCTCCTCAAGACAGAAGTCACTTGTCCTTTCCTTGAGCCTGAAGCCTGCTGTTGTTCATCTGAGAATTCACTGTTCCTTTGCACCGCAGTGTTAGCACACAGAGAGAAATATGTGTACATCACGCCATGGGATCCAAACCCAGTACCTGCATCCCAAACAGTGCCTCAGAGTCGACAGAGCTCTTCACAGATGAGCCACTCAGATGAGCAAAGCAAGGGGTTTTGTTGCAGTAAAGGTAAAAAAGAGGTGGGAGAAAATCAGTCAGAGGTCCTGAGCCAAAACACAGCCAGGAGAAAGCCACTCTCACAAATGAGGAGTGTGCCTCTGATTAGAGGTGTCCTCAGAGCAGCCTATTTTCTTTGTTTGTTTTGGTTTGGTTTGGTTTTGGGGTTGTTTGGTTGGTTGGTTGGTTTTTGGTTTTTCGAGACAGGGTTTCTCTGTATTGCCCTGGCTGTCCTGGAACTCACTTTGTAGACCAGGCTGGCCTCGAACTCAGAAATCCTCCTGCCTCTGCCTCCCAAGTGCTGGGATTAAAGGCATGCACCACCACACCCAGCTTTTTTTTTTTTTTTTTTTTTAGCAGCCTATTTTCTTTGTCAGCCACATCTAGGGGCCTTTGGAGAGGCTGGAGTGCAGGCCCTAGCTGTCTATTTGTCAATGTTTCCATACCCAGGCTCTTGCAGAAGGAGTTGGTATGACCTAATGAAAATAAAGAAATGCCCATGGACAAGTGCCTCTTGCTGTTTTCAATAGCAGCAGGCATGCTCGTGACAATAGTCCCAGAGGATCATAGTGGAGATGAAAGATCCCTAATGTCTCCTGAGTACATAGACCCCACAATGTAGCTTAAGGCACTCCTCACACCTTTGCAATTGCAATGGTAAATGCAAACACACTCCACTGTGAGGCATATAAAGGCGGAGCCTATATATCTCTATATAAAGGTCATGTGCCTATGTGATACTGGGTGTTAGTAACTGATACTGGTCCATACCTGGCTCCCAGTGGCCCAGTTTATTTGTCACCAAGGGGCCAGGTAGGGTAACAAGGCCCACAACACCGAGGCTTGTAAAGTACAGGCTATGATGCTTCCATGACAACAAGACTCACCTGATGACACATTTCTTAGAATATGCCCTCAACCTATGAGTGTACACATGAGAGAGTATGAGGAGGGGGGGAGGGGAGGGAGGAGGGGGAAGAAGAGAGAAGGAGGGAGGGAGAGTTCACAAGCAAATGAAATTAATAGATAAAGAAATATTAAGGAGACATAGAACCTTATTTTAAACCTGGGTGAGCCTAAGGATTCAGGTCACAGAATCTGGAGCCCTGTGTGGAGTTCCCTGAAACAATGATAGGGAGAGTCAGGCTTCTCAAATCCCAAATCCCATGGACCAGAGCAACTGCAGGCAGACACAAGCCACAAGTCTCCACATGGCTGGGTCTCACCTCACAATAACACTTTACGCTCTACAGTGAATTTGTTTCTTGACTCAAAACCCAGACACTAACTACCTTTAGGGCCTATGGTCTCAGGCATTTTTTTTTTTTAACCTGGTAATTTCCTAACCCAGGTTTCAGACTACTTCCAGTCCTGGGGCGCAGTGTATCTCAGCTTGTGGAAGAATGAGAGTATCAGGCACAGCTCAAGTGAATACTGTTACTCAGGTGTCTGCAGTTTTGCAGTGTGCCTGTGAGCAGAGACACGCGAGTAGCCTTCTCCTATTCTCAAGGAGGCCTGTCTCTAAGGACAGTTGCATTTTTAACTCTTTCCCAAGATGACTTGGTATCCTAACAAATCCTCAAAGACGAGTTTACCATTGGGGGAATGGGAGTGGTACGGTTTTGTTGTGTCTTTAACATCTTTAAATCCCTTAGCCATGTCCTTTGTGTGGGAGCTTCTTCAGCTGTCAGTGAACTTTCACCCTGATAGCATCCCGACTTCCTTCCTTTGTAAAATGGAGCAATACCGATACTCATACTTGATCTTAGCCAAAAGTCCGAGAAGCGATACTACTGATACATGCGAGAGTTAGCATGTGGTCTTAAAACAATGTATGCCCAGTTCTTCACCGTGATGTCACTCGGTAAGTGCTTGCTGAGGTCATTCAGACTGATTTTGTGATGATAATACAGCTGTCAGGCAGTGTCTCTCAACCAGGGGCAATTTAACCTTCTGGGGATCATTTCAGTTATCACTAACCCTGAGAGAAGATGCTGTCAGCCCAGGATGCTGGTAACAACATACAATGCACAAGATAGTCTCACCACAAAGAGCTGTGAGGACCAAACTGCCAGGGAAGCAAAGATTAAGAAACCCTCTGTAAGGCATAAGGCATTTTAAAAGGCCCAGACCTAAATTCTTGAATTTCCTTTTTTAAAAAGAAATTCCATTCCATCACTTAAAGAAAGCAGATTCTTAAAAACTAATTGATTGATTATAATCTAAGTGATTTAATTTTAATTAATTAATGCTTAATTAAAATAAAAAGGTAGATGGGCTAGGGAGATGGCTCAGCTGGTTAAGTTCTCACCTTGCAAACAAAATGACCTTAGTAGATGTCTAAAATCCAAGCAAAAGCCAGGCATGGAAGCATGGGCTTATAATTCCAATATTAAACACATGGAGCCTGGGATGATCCTGAAGTTTGCTGGACAGCTGGCCTAGCCTATTTGGTGATTTCCAAGTCACTGAAAGACCTTGCATCAAAAAAGGAGGTGGATGGTCCTAAGGAACAACTGAGGCTGTCCTCATCATCCTCCCCACAAATGCATGGGCCTGCATAAACCTGCACACACACACACACACACACACATACACACACACACACACACGAGTGAGGTTGGAATACCATTGTCAATGCACTAAGTGGCTATGTAATTTGACTTATTCTGCTCGTGACTCAGTTTACCACCTGTCAAGTGGTCTGGTAGTGTTCATAGATTTCTAAGTATCCTTCTGGCCCCAACTTACTCAGCCTCCGTGATTTTAATTTTCAACAGCCCTCTTTGGAGCATGAAGGAAGAGGGGCCGGGCAGAATCCTGCCACACTCAGGAAAAAATATAAGCTCAATCGAATTCCTCCTGGCAATAAATCATCTTTCCATATAAAATCTTCTGAAGACCATTTCGAGAAGAGTAATAGGGCTGCCAGTTCAACACCTGCAAGGTGGGTCATAATTTACTTAGCCCACTGACTTAGGGGCAGGTCTTTCTCTTGATAAATGGCCCAATTAAGCGTCTGTTAATCAGAGCCCTATCTCGTCGGAGGGTAGAATACCTACATCTCCTGAAGCAGTTTCTCAGAGAGATAACATCACAAATTCCCAAAACTGTGAAGGGAAGGGGATGAGCGAGCAGCCTTGGGAACAGTCGGTCCGATGGTCTGTTGGTGCCCCTGCCCTCTCCAGGGCTTCGGTCCCTGCAGGTTCTGGGAATAGTCCAGTGCCCAGGCCTGGCCCTTCCCCCAGCAACCTCCGCATAACCTCGGCTCCTGAACCCTTGTGTTCATCTGAGGCCTTGATAATAAAGCGACATCTGCAGAAACCTACAAGAACTTTACTGCGCTTAATTGAGTAATTGAAGCAAGATGCAGGGAGGGGTGATCTATGGGCCTGAGTTGAGGCCGAGAAAAGGAGACAATAGATTTATTGCAAAGGCCGTGGGCGGCCTTGGGTCCGGGCCCTGGTTCACGGGAAGTTTGAGGTCATGTGGGATTAAAATATCTTTAGAAACAAATGGAATAATTTGACTGAGATATCAGGAGTGCTGTGCCAGTTCATGCCAGGAGACTAGATATGATTTATTCTCTCATGCTCAACACTTTTTTTAACGTGTCCCTATAGTTTAAATGTATAAATCGGAGTCCTTTGTGTCTGTCTGTCTGTCTGTTTTTGTCATTCTGTTGGTTACATGAAGTCAAGCTTTGTGGAATTCGAGAGAGAGTTATGCCTTAAAGGGACTGAAGACCTGAAAACCAGAGGGGGTAGGCAGAGCCAAAGATATTTACAGTCTAGCAGTTGGATTTGCTCAAAGTGTCTTATTAGAGCGAATTGGCATTGGTGGTAATATCTTCTTGTAATCTGAATAAATCCATAAATCTATGTGTAAGCATAGTTCACCACCTTGAAGTCATTGGGAAAGATGTAATTGACTTGCCTGCCTTGCGAATGCCAGATAAACCCGTTATAGATACATTAACTTGCCGGTGTGAACACCTGGAGTGGGCCCTGGCCAGGCAACCAGCCTGGGCGCATGACCCCAGTGCATGGGGAGACTGGCTTGGCTGAAGCTTATTGTTCCTTTTGTAGTTTCTCTGCTGTTTTATTAAATCCCAAATTCCTTGCAAAACTGTACAATTTTAATAACTCAAATCCGTGTGGATCATAAAGCTGTCTAAACATAGCTCACGCCCGGGGTATCAGACAAATCTGAGGGCGATGATGTCACAGGGCCTGATTAACCAGAACAGGTCACCCGACAAGATTTTATTACAAGTGTCATTTAGGTTTCTGACAGCTTTACAAGGCTTAATGGCTTTTTATTAAATACATTGTGTTCGAGGAAGCTGACAGTTGGGGATGCCTTGTAAATACAATACAATGGAATTTCCTTAGAAGCTTCATAAGAGAAAGCAGAAAGGTTACGGGACATCCCTCCCTGTCCCCAGTCCCATTGCTCAGGAGGCCCTGGGTTCACTGCTTCCTGAAACAAAAAAAACGAATGACCCCCAGATACCAACCTCTGACAGCTCTCTAAACCTAGTGGGTCTGCCCAGGTCAGGCCAGCCCAGATGTCTGTATTGGAAGCACATCAGAAAACCAAATTCCTCACTTCAGAAGGTAACCCTCACGAGAGCCCCTTCCTGCCATCCTCCCCAGAGACAGGGGAGCTTCAAGTAACTGGATTTCCTGAAAATTTTTCAAGAGTCACTTGGCTAAGTTGTTTCTGCCTCACACCTGGAAGGAAGACAGGAGGAGAGATGGATGAACTAAGCCATACCCAAACTGTCACCTGGGGTGTTGGATTCCAAGCTGGATGTACCAGATAAGTGGCTTTGCCCAGTGTGTACATGTCAATGGCAATACCCTTTGCCAGCAGCACCCAGAGCAAGAAACTGCCATAGTGGCGTGTAGTAAGCCCATCTGTGGCAGCTTCCGGGCAGAAGTGGCTGTGGAAGGCTGGAAATGGTGCCCTGGACTTTGTGAATACTACTGATTGGCAAAAGGGAAGTGGTGTCATTCTCCACCTTGGGTAGTGCCATTGTATCATGAGATGTCAGTGAATATGTGACTTCATTTGTGCAGTATCCACAGTTAGGCTGCCAAGCTAGAAACCTCGTCACTCTCCTAGAGACCTGCCCAGAGAGGGCAGCTTAATCAGAAAATTATTACCATTTAACATGAAGCTGTCTCCAGGAACCCTGATGGGCATACATGCCACCTCCAGGTTCCTCCTGTTTTGAAGGCAGGCTTAGGAGAGAACAGGGCATAATCCCCAAATATTTGCTCCCCATTCAGATCATCCCATAGCCTGTGGGGCTGAGGCAAAAAAGGCCATGCCTCTCCTTGCTATTTGCCCTATTTCTGTTCTCTGGAGTAGGTTAGTATCATTTTACTAATGTTTCTCAAACTCTTGAGTTCTAACACGTAAGGAAAGGTAACTCAAGGTCCTAGAGATTTCCTTTCAGAACTTGACTTGACACATCCTGAAATGAAGGTTCAACCTAGCAGAGTATCGTTGTATCAGAAATTTACCCAGATGTCTGCTTTAGAGAATTCATTGTTGTTGTTGTTGAAATAAAAACATGAATTTTCAAGTTTGTGTGGGACTTTCTGACAATCTAAGTTTGGAGTATACTTTGAGAATCAACCTAAGAGGAACCTGGAGTGAAGAGGTCACTCAGTACAGGCCAAGAGAGCCCACAGGGACAGCTTAAGCCCTGTTCCTGTCACTCATCTTTCTCCTCAGGGAAGGAACACCTGGCCAGAGCATCTATGGCCACCCCCCAGACTTTGGATGGCAACTTGGGGCTGATACCTGTAGTTCTAAATCTACCTCCCACGTTTGGCAGGCCAAGACCTGTCCTCTCTGTCACTTGGAGGCAGGTAAAGTCTTTGTGTTCATTTCCTGTCTCCTGCAGAACAAATGCCATCCATAGGTCAAGACCTTCATGTTAGCAGCTTAATCAATAAACTGGATGCTTTCAAAAAATACCCAGTGTACTAGAAATCATAAAGTTGGTGATATTTACAAATAACAGATCTTCTGAAAATATGGGCTTCTAAATCTATGTTTCTACATCTCCTAAAATAAGTCACACCTGACCAAACCCTCTGTGCTGTGTGAGGATGGGCAACCACCAGCCATGTGGCACCAACAACCTCAGAAAGACCCAGAAGCAAATTGGGCCCCAACTCGCACTGAGATTCAGTACAGGGTGAGCTCCACCCTGAACCTCTGGATTCTATTCGGACCACTCGAGTTATCTTAGGAGGTACGGGGGGAGGGACAGTGCTCCTTAAAATCTTCAAGGTGCCAAGCAAAGGACCAGCACAGAGTTGAGACTCAATGTCCTCTCTCTGTTCCCCCGGAATTGGCTCTACAGGCAGAATGGGGTCTTTATATGTCCATTTAAGTGGGAAGAGTAGTCCATCTAGACAATACACCATCCAAGAGAATGCTAAATGCCAATTTCGTGGAACTTGTGTCTAGGGATTTTGACTTTTGACAGCTGAGTAGTAAGCCCCACGTTCCCTGTCTTGGTCTCTTACAAGTCAGAATTGCTATGAGCTCTAGCACCTGTTCTTATGGCCCCTGGTCCCTGCATCTCATAGCAATTCTGACTTGTAAGAAGCCAAGATAGCGAATGTGGGGCTTACTACCCATGGCTGCCTGGAATAGCTTTTATAGAATGCATGTCTACAGTCCAAAAAAATTTTTTTCTTGGTTTTAAATACCCTGAAGGATCGAGTCCAAAGATTTAGTTAAATCCCATTATAGTTGAGAAAGGCATACCTTCCAGGTATCTTCGGAGTTCTTTCTTCCCTGTGGCTATTGTCTACTTCCCTGAGTTCTACCCTTAAGGTGTGGTTCACCAAATTACCACAGTCATGTCATTAGGGACACTAAGGGACTGTCATGTCCTAGGACCTAGCCGTGGGTGTAGGTATCTCAAATGTCCCCTGGCAGCACATGCATCTAGACTTGGTCCTGCTACCAAGCGTCCCTCTGAAAGGCCCTGGCAATGTCAGACTCCAATCTGGTCACCCTGAACAACGCATGCTAGCTGACGCCTTGCCCAGCATGCTTTGGTTTCTGGGTATCTAGCCTTTTCTCAAGTATGCTTTGACTTGTGGGGTATCAATCTATTTGTGTTGCCCTCTCTCCTCTTAAAGATCATTCATGCTTTCCTGCTATGTTCAGACACATTTCAAATTTTTTCTTTTCTGCCCTTTGCCCAGTTTCCTCCTCCACCAGTTTACAGTTTAAGCTCAGACATGGCCTCCTCTGGGAAGCCTTCCCCAATGCCCTTCCATCTCCCACAGCTGGCTGTGTGCCCCAGCAAGGTATCCAGGGAGTCCTGCATTCTGTGACTGTCCCCTGCTTGTCTCTCTTGTTGACTGAGTTAACGTACTTCCTAGGATCTGGTATTGAACCCTGAGTGGAACCATCTATAACATGAATAACTTAATAGATCCTCCATGGCTTCTTCTGTAGCTAGTACTCAAAGTTCTCTGGACATCTCAAGACAAGCATCTCAGAGTTCCCATGATGCTCTGGGAGATGTCAGAACTCTCCAGGGTCTGACCCCAGCAGAGGCCTGTGGTTTCACTGCCTGTGGAAATTGAGCTGGCAGATCAAAGGCAGCGGTGACTATAGTGCAGATTGCTAGCAGCCAGCATTATCAGAATATCAGCATCCGCGGAATTGATAGTTCAAAATTAAGTGAGTTAATGATTGACGTCCATTCGTAAAATCTGACCTACTGCCTCACCTCCTGCAAACAGTGCCTTTCCTACTCTGCCCCTGCTTGTAGGGATATGCCACATAGAAGTTCAGTTCCTGCTTGCCCTGCCCAGCTCTGCCCAGGCCTCAGCCAGGCTTCACAGCTACCCTGTACTCAAGTCCCCGCATCAGGCCTGTTAGATGTCTCAGGAGAGTCTTAGCACCTTCGTTGCCTTTCAGAGCTGAAAGCTCACAAATCTGACTAAAGGGGAAAAGCCTGGTGCAACTTTGCACCTGTAAAACATGAGTCACTTAATTAAAAAAATACTTCCAAATCAGGTTCATGATCCTCTCTGTGTGGGCAGGAAAGTGTGGTGCTGGTGTAGGTGAGAAATACCTTCAGCTGCATGGCTTAGCAAAGGGTGACCTGGGTCTGCATGTTCTCTGGCTGCCTGAATTTTGGAAAAGAACCCTCTTGTGTCAGGAAGTAGGGCAGGCAAGGCTGTTTCCCGTTTCTGTTCGGAAGCCAAGGAAGGGAATGGAAACCTCGGGAGGAAGAGCTGGGACTCACCACATCAAATGACGTCATGAGCACCCCTCAGGGAAATCTGTAGCAGAGTATCCCTCATGAAGACAGCCAGCATAATGGAACTTGTAGTTCAGACAAGGCTCCAGTTCTCTAGCCACAGGGTCCTCTGAAAACTAGATTGGTCTGGAATGACCCACTGGCCTGACACAGTCCTTGGCAGCACTGTGTCTTCTTCTGCAGAATAGGGATAATCTATCCATTCATCAATGGCGAGCATTCCTGCAGTGAGGTCAGCTACGTGAAGCCGTGCTGGCACCCTGAGGCAATGCCTGGTTCCAAGCCCACTCCCCTCCCTCCTAAGGGTTAGCCATATTCATTCTTAATGTCTGCACGGCACAGGTCACCTGGAGTCACTCCAGGAATGTGTTTCTTTGTGGCTTGTCCTAAACCTTTCTAGAAAATGGGCCGAGGACATAGGAAAGCAGGGTCCCAGGTTCTTTGTCACACATCGTGTCTAAGGGACATCAGGGGTCCTCCCCCAGAGTTCTGAACTACTGGCTGGGCTGATAGCATAGATGTGGGAGGTCAGAGCAACACAGATGGCAGGGAGCAGAAGATCACCGCTAACCACGCCCTCGGGTCCTTTAGCTCAACTTGCCTTTTGGGACCACATATTAATAAAACAATGGAATTTTTATTTCTCTTTCTCATAAATTACATAATTCAAACCTTAAAACACCTTTAATGAACAGTGAGTACCCATGTGACACTTAATAAAGCGGGCTCAGCTCAGTTTCTGCTTGACAGGCTACCAGCCGTGAATGTGCCTTGGGAGTAAATGATTAAGAGGTAGAGGCCTTTCCCGGGCTCTACTATTAAACACTTCAAAGGTTTCCCAAGCCAGAAAAAATGGAAAGCAAATGTGTCCACCACCTCTCAAATGCCTCGAATGTTTTAGCAGGTGCAAGCAATGAAGCCTTCCGTGGCGACGGCGGTTTGGGGTCTGCAAAGTGCACCCAACTGGATTCTGGGAACTCTGGACCAGATTCATAAAAATTCATGATTTCCACTGAGGAGAGATGGTCGTCTTCCGAGCCCATCTGCATATGTGGCACAGAAGGAAAATATCACAGGGTCCTCTGGGTCATAGTTCAGCTAAACCTCTTGGGTTCCTGGCTGGAATGGCAAGCCTCATTTATGCTGGAAGACATGGAGCGATTTTTCAGTTTGGTCTAGAGTTTCCTTTTTGTCTGTGTATGTGGGGTGGTGGTGGGGTGGTGATGCATATTCATGCAAGTTCGTGTGTGTGCGTGGGTATATGTGCATATGTGTCCATGTACACGGGAAGGTCAGAGGACAGCTTCAAGTGCCATTTCATTGAACCATTGTGTGTTTTGAGACAGGGTCTCTCATTGGCCTGGTGCTCTCTAAGTAGGATGGGCTGGCTGACCAGTGAGCATTTTCATGGCAGATGGACCTCAGGTCCTCATGCTTATTAGTCAAGTGAGTGACCAACTAAGCTCTCAGCCCAGCCCTGGGATTGTTACCTAAAAGCACATTTATGTTCAGGTCAAAGCCATGTTGTCTTTTGTTAGTCTGGGGACAGGCAGGTATATGAGGATCCAGGTATATTTATGCATGAGCTAGGACCACTCTGCAGACTAAAACCAGCACATTTATCACCCAGGACATGATTTTATCCAAATCCACTTCTCTGGCTTTGATTGGAAAAATGGTCTGAGCTTCTCATAGAAGCATTGGAACCACATGGCAGAATTCAGTATTTGTTCTTGGATTTTCTTAGTGTTCCAAGATGAAAACAGTAGGAGAAGTTAGCCATCTGCCTCTTTACCTTTAAATTTTGTTGTAATTTAGCTTTATAAGTCATAGACATCGCTCACATAGACATATAACATTTTATAATTTATAGTGGACATTCTGAGACATCCCTTCATCCTACTCATCAACAGTGACGCCAGTGAAGAACTGAGGGAAGATAACCATCCATGGACGAATGATCTGTCCTGCTTCAGCTCTCTTGCTTAGAGTGGGACCCATGAATTGGATCACTGTGTACTCAGGGCACCCATCTGTGAAATGGGTACAGACAGGCTCCATCTGCCCCTGGCACTCACACGGGTGTCTGCTCAGTTCTCAGAGCTCGCTGGCCCTATCTCTTCCCACGTTTTCTTTCTTATTCATGCAGGAACTCAGAGCTGTTGGCATATCATCTCCAGGATCTGGCCGGCACCTGTTTAGGAGACCTCAATTTTTATTCTTCCCCTGTCCTAATGAGCAAGGTAATGAAAGGGCATTCCAAGAGTCAGTGAAGGGGAACCCTTTGATTCTTTCCTCGGGGAATAACTGAGCAGCGATTGCTATCAGAGAACGTTCTGACTCCCAAGCCACGCAACGACCTGCCTCGCCTCCTCCCCCACTACACTCACTACTCAGGGTGTATCCCACAGTTCATGGAGGCTTCAGGGTATATCCTCTAAGCTCTTCCTCATCTTGTGGGTACAACCAACAGCCCCAACCCCACTGGCTTTATGCTTACTGAGTACTCTCTGGCAGAGATGTCTGGAACTGGGATATCCTTCCTTAAACTCTGGGCTGAAGTTTTGATTCAAACTTTCTGCCTTGCCTTACCCAATACTGGAGTACACTAGGTCCAGAGTTGCTTCTGCCTTTGGTCTTAGTAAATGTCATAGGACTTGATTTCAATCATCAGAAACCATGCTAGGAACTGTATATTAAAGTAATATATATGTGGGGGGAAAAAGAACTAATTGGGATGTTTGTCACAGCATTGTTTATGAGACAAGGAAGAACAAAGCATCTCCCAGAACAGCAATAATGAAAAGTGCAGCACACTTACACCTCAGTCTTCAGCCAACATCTAAATAAGACACAAAGAATTTTACATGATATGATAAATAAATGACAATGACTATATGACGTAATTAAAAAATTAAGTATATGGTAATGCTATACATATGCTATGACCCTATTCTAGAAGTACATATTGTATTTGCTTATTTTACATGAGTCAAAGCTAGACTGAAGAGATAACTTGGCAGTTAAGAGTTTTCTGTTCAGTTCCCAGCACCCATGATGTGTAGTTCACAAGCATCTTTAACTACAGCTTAGGGGGTCTTCAACACCTCTGAGCTCAATGGATACCCACACTCATGTGCACATACCTACATGCAGACACACAAATACACATACACATGTTTTCAATACCTCTGACCCAATGGACACCCACACTCATGTGCACATACCTACATGCAGACACACAAATGCATATGTATGTGTGTATATATATATATTTTTTTTTTGAGACAGGGTTTCTCTGTGTAGTCCTAGCTGTCCTGGAACTCACTCTGTAGACCAGGTTGGCCTTGAACTCAGAAATCACTTGCCTCTGCCTTCCAAGTGCTGGGATTAAAGGTGTGCACCACCATGCCCAGCTACACATATATTTTTAAAATAACTCTTAAAAAACAATGAACCAAAGCTTTTATTTGTTCATTTCTTGCTTCCAAAGAACTCTTCCATGGCAACCTGGGCCTGAGGTTCATTGCCAAATTCCTTAACCACTATAGCCAGCCACTTTACAGGGGTTCCCTTGCAGTTTTATACAGGTCTCTCCCTAGCTTCCTCACATCTACTTGAACAAGAGCAGTTTGGTGTTCAGCACAAAAGGGCCTCTACCAACTTGACAATCATGTGGCTCACCACAGTTGAATGCAAGCACCCAAGGACAGGCTTGGTGCAAGTCCCAGATGCTTCCGTCTATTCCATCACCTTAACACAGTGCTTGATTTGCTAACTGGATATTTTCCATACAACACAACGTATTTCATTCATAAATACTACACATGAGGTATGCCTAGTTTTGGAAGCCTATAGGACCATGATACAAGTCTGTAAGTAATATTTACTTCTCAGAAATGAATATGAGTTGTGACTTCATATTTTTCCAATCTCTAGTCTACCCATGAGCAAGCTGCATACAGCCACCTCCTAAATATTGTCACCTGACTCAGAAGCCAGAGTGCCTCAGACTGCACCTGTCTGCATTCCTTTACCCCTGGTTACAGCATACAGGGTTGAGGCCAGGGACTGCTGGGCAGATTTCAGCGGAAATGTTTGTGTTCCTCTCTGACCATAGGCAGAAGCCCTCATCCTCAAACAGGTGGGCTTTGGAAGCAGGGCCTTTGAGTAGCAGATGCAATGCTCACAGAATGAAGTTCCTCAAAATAAGAACAGATGTATATATTAGACCTATGTGTCATCTGGGCTCTCCTGTCTCTTCTGCATGAAGACCCGACCAAGATGGTGCTGTCCATGAACCAGAAAGAAGACTCTCTCTGGCCTGAGCCTGTTGACACCTCAGCTTCCAGAACTGTGAGAAATAAGTTTGTCACAGCAGCCCCAGTGAGTAAGAATGGTTGTACCCATAGACAGGCATTGGGGCTCTGCTGGCCCTCACCCAGCCTTTCCTGGGGGCTCATTCTGGTTCAGCTATGCGGTTAACGAACAACCTTGCCAATGCATGGATTGAGATCGTATCGGCCTGTTTTAAGCAAAGTTTGATTTGGTTTGACTTAGTTTTCTAAGTCCCCAGGCACTTGCAGTCTGTCTCTAACTATGTGATCCATTCATTTGTGCCATGAATGTGGGAAGTGGCTGCTCTGCTCAATTGCAGTCATTTCCATCAAGAAAGGAGGGAATCTGCGTTCCAAGAGACCACAATGAGGGAAGTGATCATGTGAGCGGACTGAAGGTGAGAGCAACTGCCTGCCAAGGAGGCCCAAAGAACAGATGCAGAATGGTAGGAACAGTGCTCACCTCTCAGGAAAGAGGACTTCGCAGCCTCCTGTTGGCCCCTCTGCTGCAATCCCTGGAAATGGGAGCCAGAGCATGCTAAAGGGTAAGGTGAATGTCTTATGCAGGAGGATGTTTTCTTTTTGAGATAGTTTCATTTAGCTCCCTTGTCTTATGTCACTCCTGTATCTACCTCACAAGTGCTGGGATCACACGCCTGAGCAACCACATCGGTTTATTCAAACTGGGATTAAACTCAGGACTTGCACCAGGCTAGGTGAGCACTCTACCAACTGGGCCATATCTCAGATCACCGTGAAACAATATAAGTACTTGTGGGACCTATTGTTCTGACTCTGACCTCAGAAATACCCCAGGGATGCTTGGAGCCATTTAGGAACAAAGGCAAGCAATTCTATTGCAGGCCATGCTCTAACTTCAGAGGCCTCAAACTTGGGGTTTATGCCACACAAACCATTTCCTGGTTTTCTTTTCAACCCTTGAATGATCCCAAAGTCTATGAATTTTCACTCCAAGGAAGCACAGTTGCTTTATGACAAGCATTATAGGTAAACACCTCAAAATGGTTAGCCACCTGTGTTTGTTGTAGAAAAACAAATAAATCCACAGAATAAAATTATTGCTCTTAGCAGGAAATCATTCAAAAAAAGTTTAATTCCTTCCCCCTGGAAGAACCCTGATCTTTGACTTAAGTAGGATTTCCATGATCCACTGGTGGGAGGAAGGGAAGATGCAAAACAAACAAACAAACAAACAAACAAAACAAAACCAAACAAACAAACAAACAAAAAACCATAAATCAGGCATGAATGAAAGGCATGTGTTTATATCATACATTGGTTCATTACGATATGGTTAGAGACTAAAGAGGGGGAAGAACATGCTAGCCCTGAGTTACAGGTAGAGACTGTAGAGGGAAGCAAGGTTTTTGAAAGCCTGTGTTTAAACACAGTGTGTGAACATTGTGAGTGGAGGCAAGCATAAATGCCAAGACTAGGAAAGAGGTGGCAGGACAAGACTGCCAGGCTTGTAGAACTGCCAAGCCCAAGTTCAAATCAGGGTAGATGGGGAGAAATGTATAAAGTGTGATTCTACCTCTGTGAGACCAAATGAGACCCCTAAGGATGCTTCACAGGCTAAAGCTGCATGGGAAACAGAACTAGCCCTGGAGACCCAGGTGTGATGGGACTTAAGAGAGCCTCATGTTTTTCTTTACGCATTTCTTCCTGTCTTGCTAATACTTTGAAACCTGTTATATTTTTCATTTGCTCAGAAGTTTCAAGTTGACAGATGATTTTGTGAGGCACTGTTCCTGCTCTGGTGATTTTAGGGACACACCAAGTGATTTTTCTGTTCTCAAACAGGTGGTTTGTGGATCCACCCTTGAATTTAGAAACAGCCTGAGCTGGGTGTTTTTCATGGCTCCTCTGAGCAGCTGGGTCCCACTTCCAGTGACCTGGTGAAGAGCTGCAGGTGTCTCCTGTCAGGGGCGAGGTGAGGCCCGGATGTGGTACTGGTGGAAATGCATTTCTCTTCAAACCCAGGGAAGACAATATGCCCTTTGGGGTCTTTGAAGAGTCAAAGAATGCCAGCTTGGCCTGCTCTAGACTGCAGGCACCTGGAATCAAACTGTCGGCCCTGTCGGGTCTTGTTGCTATGATGGTCCCAGATGGAGGTGCCATTATCTGAGGAAGCAGAACCAAAGTTTTGACAGAATTACTTACCTCACCTTGTGCAGAGCTTAGTCTCAAGCAGTCAGCCTAGGATGTTTTACTGTGGTGTGTGCAGAGCAGGCATGAAAATGGCCAATATGAAGGGTGTCTTGATTTCAGGCTCCCGGACATTCTCACATAGAGAGGAAAAGTTGATGGATAAGTCTCCAGATGCAATTCTGACAGACTTGACAAAGGTTGATGGAAGACACTCGTAGCTACTACCCCAGAGAGAAAGTGCCAGATTCTCACAGGGTGCTCTTACAGGAAGTCATAAGAAGTACTAGGCTCCCACAGAAAATGTCAGCCATGCTATGGTAGGCTTGGAAGTCAGAACCCCATCCAGCCCCGAGATCAAACAGGCAGCCCTCCACCTCTGTGGCACACATACATCCCCCAGCCCTGTGAGTGCTCTGAAGCACAGACAACTGGCTCTGCAGGACAGAGTGAATGTTCTTCCTAGAGAGTTGTTATTGTTATCTATTGCTTTTCAAGATGGTGGCACAAAGGGATTAATCAGCTTCCCCCAAATCACAGAGTTCTGGAGAATGTTCCTTGTGGCTAGACCACTGTGTTCCAAATAACACCAGAAGAATCACCTGTCGCTGTATCCAAAAACATCACCATTTGGGCTTGTATTCTTGGGAGCTAAGGTTCCAAGAAGCATGCATATAAGTGGGGTCGCGTCTTTCTTTATACTCACACCACCTGCCTTGTGGATTCAATAAACGTCCTATGTCCTTCCCTGTGAACACAGCTCAGAGTCATTCCCCCCCCCCAACACTTTTATTCTTTTTTTTCTCTCACTGGGCTAGAATCGAAACATTATTGTAGTAACTATTAGTTTCAAGGAAAGATTGTAATTGCTTCTAGATCCACTCACGAGTTTCAAGAGCGATTTAACCTTTAACTTTCTCAGTACAAAGGAAGGCTTGCTGCGCAGTGAATCTAACAAGACCATCATTTATCGCTGGCAGAGTTCATTAGTCAATCGTAACAGTTTAATTATTAGCATTTTAATGCATGAGCATTTAACCACACAGAACAACAATCTTGGCACACAGAACAAGACTTCTTAAAGGGAGTGGAACCAGTCTGTACAATTGCTTGTATTGTAATGTGTTATTAAAATGAGATAATTAAAATGCAAGAAACAAATGAGTCCACGTATTTCACCAGCATTCTGCTTCCTGGTGTGCATGGTAAGGTTGTTTTCGTTTTATTTTTTTTTAAAGCTTGTATTTTTACTTTAAAATTGTTTTCATTTTTCTGTTACAGGTCCACATGCTGTCAGGAACACTGGCCATGAGAAGTAGCTTTTATAAGAAAGAGGGAGCCGGGGCGTGGTGGCGCACGCCTTTAATCCCAGCACTCGGGAGACAGAGGCAGGCAGATTTCTGAGTTCAAGGCCAGCCTGGTCTACAAAGTGAGTTCCAGGACATCCAGGGCCATACAGAGAAACCCTGTTTCAAAAAACAAAACAAAACAAAACAAAACAAAACAAACAAACAAACAAACAAGCAAGCAAAGAGGGAAACCCAAATCAGAGAGCCTACAAGAGGCCCTGAGAAGGAGCTGGAAGGTCTTGTGGCTGAGACAATGGAGTCTGCCAGGGTATGGGGAAAGATTTTCCTAGAATGCCCCACCCAGGCCATGCTGTCAGGAAAAGACATCGTATGGGTACAGAGTAGATAGAGCCCAGGAAGATGTTTAAGCTTTTCTTCAAACTTTGTGTGTGTGAGAGAGAGAAGGGGCGGGGAGGAAGGAAGGAAGGGGGGGGTGGGGAGGGAGATGTACCCAAGAGTGTGACTATGTGATAAAAAAAAAATTATTGTATGCATAAAATGGAACTACCAAATGGATGTGTGCATCCAGGCAAGTGTAGCAGCGAGAAGATCCCCAGCGTCCTGTTCTATCACCCTTTACCTTATTCACTTGAGAGGGGGTCTCTCCCTGAACCTGTAATGCATGTAAGAAGACATTAGATAACACCATGTTATTGGCATGGTGGGGTAGCCAATAGGAATGAGGTCATCAATCCTCCTGTCTCTACCTCCCCCAAATGTAGAGTGCTGTGTTAACAGATACTAGACACCATTCCCAGCTTTTCGCTTGGGTACTGGAGCTTTGAATTCAGGACTTCATGCTTGCAGAGCAAGCTCTCTTGCCCCTTTAGTCACCTCCCCACCCCCTGGTAAGCCATTATCATGTGAAGCCTGTGAGCTCCCTTCTACCACATGAATTTGTAGCACCTCAGCTATATTGATGAGAAAAGAACACAGTTTGCCATTGCTCAGAGAGCACTCTTTACAACAGCCAAAAGGGAGAAAAAGAACTGTGTCCACGGAGTCAGCATAATGAAAGAGCATGCAGTACACACATATAGCAAAATGTACTCAGTTGTTAAGATTGATTGAAATCCCAGTACATGCTGCAACATGGGTGAACCTTGAAGGCACGCTAAGTAGATATTCCAGGTATGAAAAAAATGGTTGCCCCATGATCCATGTATGAGCTTCCTAAAACAGTGAAGCTCACACAGACGGAGAATATGTTAGAAGTTATCAGGCTCTGGGGGAGAGGGAACATGGTGTTATCTAATGCCTTATTACATGCATAAAATTATAGGCATATCATTCATTATATGCATAACAATGGTAAATTTTATATCATGCATATTTTGCTATAATAAAAATTGGGGAAAGGGGGCTAACCCTCGACATATTAACTTTATAGAATCACTGTACAAACCAAATGAGATCGTAGATAGAAGCCTTTTTAAGCCTGAAATGATACACTTGTGGAGGTAGTAGTGTTCCTTAATTATTTGTTTTAATCATATTGTTTTAATAAGAGGCTACAATATAAACAACTGAGAAGGTTAATTAATAATGTCAAACCTAAACGAGTGTAATTAATGTCACTCAACAAAAGCCTTCACTCGACTCAAAACATTTTTCCTCTAGGGTAATCTCGGCCTGATTTTTTCTAAACAGTTTCTCCCTTGACTTGGGTGGGAAGCAGTGGAAAGTCTGGTGTGTTTCATTGGAGGCTAAATAGACGGGTGATATCCGTACTCCTCCCTTTGGTTTAAGGGTAGATCTGAGGCTTGAAGGTCTCAGAATCACATCTCCTGTGATAAGAGACTGGGAAAGCACAGCCAGCCATAAGCACAAGAGCCGACACTGAGGATACGCCAAACGCCAGGCTTCCAAAGGACACAACCAGGGGTGACTGAGAAGGAATGGGTGGGGAGGGGTAGATCTCTCCATTGTGGAGCAAAAGCGAGCACATTGGAGAGTTGTCTCAACAACTACAGACATGTGCCACAAGATCCACTCCAACCCTCAGAGAACACAGTCGCCCCTGCCCCTTGCTCCTGCTCTCTCCCAACTACCATTCGGGATCCTTCAGCCTTTTCTCCCACAGTGCTTTGCCTCTGGAATTTTAAAAGGCTAAATCTTGAAATAATCGTGTGTGTGTGTGTGTGTGTGTGTGTGTGTGTGTGTGTGTGTGTGTCCATGTGTATGATTCAGAGGACAATGTTGGGTGTTATCCTCAGGCACCATCTTGACTGGTTGGCCAGCAAGTCCTAAAGATCATCTGCCTGTCTCCATCCCCTGGTTCTGAGATCACAGGCACCACCAACCCTGACTTTTTAATCACAGGTTCTGGAGCTCAGGTCCCTCTGCTTTCAAGGCAAGCATGTTGCCAACTTCAGCTGTGTCCCCAGCCCCCTTCTTCTGACTTTTTGTGTAGAGCTTCCAAGTCCAAAGCTCCAAGCTAGAAGCTGTATACCTACAGAAGCTGACAAGGCCTGGGGCAAGGCTTCCAGTGCACAGTGGCCCTGTGCTTTGTGGGAGGGCTCAACTGCTCCACCTTCTATTGTAACTTGGGAGAGGTGCTGCAGAATTGTGACTCCAACTGTCTACAGCAATTGCTGGAATATGCCAGGGCACAGCATGTGGAGATCAAAGGAAGCCTCTGGGAAGTTGCAGCCCTTTATGTTAGAGCACCGGTGATCCCACAGTGGGAAATGTGGGACTACCCCACCTCTGCCAGTTCCCTGCCAGACAATCTAAGATGACTAGAGGGATTTTCAGACAAGACTGCTGTCCCTCCGTGGAAGATGGAATGGACACAGAGCCCTGAGAGAAACTATAACAGAAGTGGAATGTCATGGCTCTTCATTTGAGAAAGTGAGTCTCAGATCCACCGTTGCCATGAGGGACACCAGCTGAGAGCTCAACGAGCCATGAGTTCCAACACCCTTAAAGTAAGAATCAGTCTGCATGATGCTCCAGTCTTCCAGATCTTAAAACCAGAATCTCTCCCCAAGTTCCCATGGGAAACTCCAAACACCAGGCTTCCAGAGGACACAACCAGGGGCGACTGGGAAGCAGTGATTGCTGTCTTCAACCAGCTCCAGGAAGAACTCCATATGGGTTTTCTAATATTCCTCCAGAAGATGCAGGGCTCTGCCTGAATTGTGTCTTAAAACCATCCTTTTCCATATAGCAGCTGTTCACCACTGCAGTTACTTTTGTTAAGGAAAATAAAAGCTGCTGTGCACGTCTTAGGCACAGCAGCCCTCTGTGTCTGTCGGCTACTACAGTGCACAAGACGTGTAGAATTTTCCCGTCGGAATGTTTCATTTGAAGTCTCAAGATGAATCACATCCTTGCTGCCACCCTCTGTCACCTGTCAGCTTTGTGTACTTCCTGTTTGCTGTCTGGTACCCGCTGCTCTAACGTCCATATCCACAGGGACATGCTTTACCGGTGTGAACGGCAGACAGAACCTCCGGTGAAATGAGACCACTAGGACACATGCCAAAAGGAGGGCCTCTGCTGGTGTTCCAGCCAGGAAGAGATGGTGTCACCCAGGCCAGCTCTCCTAAGCATGGGACCTTCACTCTAGGCTGCACCCACTCTGATAGGCCACAGGGCTCTAAAAAGTCACCCCCTTGTACGACTACTTAATTTGACCTGAGAGGTTGAAACTCTTCCTTCCTTCTTTCCTTCCTTCCTTCTTTCCTTCCTTCCTTTCTTCCTTCCTTCCTTCCTTCCTTCCTTCCTTCCTTCCTTCCTGCCTTCCTTCCTTCCTTCCTTCCTTCCTCCCTCCCTCCCTCCCTCCCCCCTCTCTCTTTTTTCCTTTCTTCCTTCTTTCCTTCCTTTCTTTTAACGTAAATCACAACTTTGTTCTTAAAACGCCAACAACAGCTGTAACAAACACGTGGCCCGTTTCTGGACTCAAGTGATGCCAAGATGTCACAAGGATCTTTGCACACAAGTGCCATACAACATTATCCACAATTTTTATTTTAAATGAAGGACATTTTATTTAAAAATAAATTTTCACATAATATACTCTGATCATGGTTTCCTCTCCCTCATCTCCTCCCAGATCCTGTCTATCTCCAGACCCAGCCAATTCCACTCCTTCTTTCTCTCTCTCTTTAGAAAAACAAACAGGCAATAAATAAATAAATAAATAAATAAATAAATAAATAAATAAACAGAAGCAAAGAAAAACCATGGGAAATACATATATACCTACAGAGACTCACATGCAAGCACACATAAACCCCATAAAAACACAAAATTGGAAACCATGATACATAGACCAACAAGGTAAAAAAAAAAAAAAAAGTCCAAGCAAAGCATTATGTATAGCTGGACTTTGGCTACTTTGTGGGCTCATTTTTCTTCCACCTTTCCAACCCCCTAACACTAGATAGGAAAGAGAAAAAGGGACAGAAAAAGGGGGCAACATTATTATCAGACTGCTTCCTGCTGATTATTGCTGATTAGAGGCATCAAGTTTCTTGATGCAAGTTTGATCTTCACTGTCAGGACATCTAATTTCTTCTTCCTTTGAAAAGTCCCTAAAATTCCAAATGTCATGCAACCGCAGAAACTATCTGCCTCTGGCAAATTCACGCCCCTCCTAGAGGACGAGGCAAATCATCGACGCTCTGAACAATCTGAAGCAGCCCCACATCCCACACCTGGGGTTAAAATGAAAACATACTTACAATATTTCTGTGCTTTTCAAAGAATCCAAAACTCCAAGACTGTCACTAACGTTATAAGGAAAAACAAACTACAAAATATGCCATTGTGTTAATTTTGTCATATACGTCTAGGTGTGGGTCCTGCCCTTAAATGTGATTCGTATACCCAGCAACACTTCATTAGAAAAAAGTAATGTTTTCTTTGTAAGTGGTTGACACATAGATAGGTTCTGAGTTAGGGATGGGACCTCATGGCCACTTCCCCTCTAAGCACTGAGACCCTGTCTGCTTAGGCTGTGTGTGCCCCACCATCTCTGTGGTATACTTGAGTGAGCCTTATTGCGTCTAAGAGGCCTTATTTCCTTGGTGCCTTCCTTCCCCAATGGTCTTTCCACCTCCTCTACCACATGGCTCTCTGAGCCATGAAAGGAGAGATTGATGAAGACAGCACTTTAGGACTAAGTATTCCAAGGTCTCTCACTCAGCTTAGAGGTCTCTTAGGCTTGTGGAAGGCAAGGCCTGTTTGGATATTCAGTAGTCAATAAATGTTTTCACAACTGTTATTTGCAAAGACAAAAGTTCATGGTATCTCAGAAGCACCCTGTGTCCTGGCTGCCTTTGAGCAACAGAGCCTTTTGGTCTATGATCTGAGGTAAATCAGCTACAAATGAGCCAACTGACAGAGACAGAAATTAGGTGTCACCTACCATGACTCTGTGTGTGCATGTTTGTGTGTGTGTGTGTGTGTGTGTGTGTGTGTGTGTGTGTGTGTGTGTGTGTGTGTGTGTAGAGGCCAGAGATCAACAGTAGCTATCTTCATTAACCCTTCTCCACCTAAGTTTTGACACAGGGTTTCATACAGAACCCAGGGCTTGCTGATTCTGCTAGCCTAGCTGTCTAGCAAGCCTCAGAGATCCACCTGTCTCTGCATCCCCAAACTGATGATTACAGTGTGCACCAGCAGACCTTTGCATGGATGCTGGGGATCAAACTCAGGACCTTGAGCTTGAGCCATCTCCCAAGATGCACCTACAGCCCTAGCTCTCCCTACTTCTCATATGCTGATTGTCTGAGCAGCATTCTCCCAAGGAATGACAGTGAATGGATTGCCTTCCCTGCCAATCTGGATCAAGCCCATGGGCTATTCTACTATCTGACTGAGCAATACCACATGATTTACCACATGACGTACCACATGATTTCTGGTCTATCCCTTCTTCTGAATCAGGTTTAGGACATTGAGTTGTAAATGAATGTTTTCATAACTGTTATTTGCAAAGACAAAAACTCACATTACCCTACTTCTAAATTCCAAGCCTGTCTGTCTTCCATAACTGACTCCCAATTATACATTCATTCTACCATGCAAATGCAGGCAAACCTCCACAAGATCAGGAAGCTATTAACCAACCTTCTTTGGCCTAAACAGACTCAATGAAACAGGGGGAAATGATAATACTTTAATGCCAAAAGCTGGTTTTTCTCATATATGAATTTTAAATGTAAATAGGACCATCTGTCTGGAAGACAGAGGGAGAAAATGACACAAACAAGGGCATCCATGCCACACAATGCACAAGGAATATCACAGAAGAGAGCAGAAGCTTATAAGAGCCGTGGTCAAGGAGACATGGGGTGAAACTGTCCTCTGAGCTGCTGCAGGCATGAATTTATAGCAGCTGTGACTGCCTGCACAAGATCTATATAGGATTCAGCCAGGTAACCCCATCCCTAGCTGAGGAGCTATGGATAGTTGATAGCTGCTAGAGGAGGGAGAATCAGTTTGCTCTAGGGTTGTGGTTCTTCCTGGATTGTTTACACCCCAGTGGATGACCTCATACCCATGTGACTCAATGGGATATACATATGACAGGAAACTGGGAGGGAGAGATGCTGGAGAAAAGATGCAGGAGAGCTTACAGGGGGGAATAATATAAAATTCTTCAAATGGCTGTTTGAAAGTCTCAAAGAATAAATATTCCACAAAATATTTATTTTAATTCTTTTTTTCAACTATGCATATGGTGGGATAGCGCTGATGCCCAAGGAGGCCAAGGTATTGAATCCTCCTGGAGCTGGAGTTACAGGTGGTTGTGAGCTGCCTGTGTGGCGTCAGTTAAAACACTTATTCTTTGGGTCTGGGAAGACAGTCAGCGGTTAACAGCAAAAGATTCATGATTTTATCGAAAGGACCCAGATGTAGCTGTCTCTTGTGAGACTATGCCGGGGCCTAGCAAACACAGAAGTGAATGCTCACAGTCAGCTATTGGATGGATCACAGAGTTCCCAATGGAGGAGCTAGAGAAAGTACCCAAGGAGCTAAAGGGATCTGCAACCCTATAGGTGGAACAACATTATGAACTAACCAGTACCCCAGAGCTCTTGACGCTAGCTGCATATGTATCAAAAGATGGCCTGGTCTGCCATCACTGGAAAGAGAGGCCCATTGGACACGCAAACTGTATATGCCCCAGTACAGGGGAACGCCAGGGCCAAAAAAAAAAAAAAATGGGAATGAGTGGGTAGGGAAGTGGGGGGGAGGGTATGGGGGACTTTTGGGATAGCATTGGAAATGTAATTGAGGAAAATATGTAATAAAAAATAAATAAATAAAAATAAATTAAGAAAAAAGAAAAAGAAAGTGTCCCCTGCTTCATAGGAAGTATTCATGTTCTAGGTGTGTCTTCATAGGCTTTGTCTGGACCACAGTCTGTTTTTCAAAAGAAATATAGAGTAGAGTGTCTAGTTTTCAGGCTTAGCAGGTCAACCCACAACATTCTACTTAACTCATAACACAGCCAAGCCATGCAACTAACTGGCCCACAGCCCCAAGTGCTAACTCTGCATGTTGCTGGTTTGACACACACTGGAATGTCCATCCTCTTGTGAGCACAGCTCCCAGGGAAGAAGTCATTGGCCTCTCAGTGAGCTGAATGATGACAGAGGAGGATGCCTGATGGGATGTTTGAATCCCAGGCCACCCACATTTGGAGAGCGTTTTAAGCTATGGCCACTGTAAGTGTATATAATTGGCCATCCACGGATGAGATCACTGGTGGTTGGAAAAGGTCTTCAATGGTGGTTCCTCTTTTTTATTTTGATTTACTTGGGGAAAGGTACACAAGTCGTGGCATGAATTGTGAAGGGCAGAGTACAGCCATGAGAATTCATTCCCTCCTTCTATCTTGGTCCTGGCAATTGAACTCAAGTCATCAGTGTTGGCTGCATCTGCCTTTGCTCACTGAGCCATCTCACTGGCTCCCAATAGCACTTTCAATATCTGCTGATACTGCCTATGTCAGGACAGCATCCCATTCCATGTAATGCTTGCCTTTATGTGTGTGTTCCATGGTACACACATACATGTTTAGTGTGAGAAGTAGTCAAGGGAATCTCATCCTCCATACACCACACCAGGCCATTGCTGTTGTGCAAGGTGTTCCCTAATTCCACCTTTCTCTACTTTGGATTCCAGCTTAAAGCACCTGTCTTTAAGGCACCTTTACAGAACTCGTACAACATCCAGAAAGGCTAAGCTAACAGCCTCAGTGTTGGGGCTCCCTGTTCTCTGCTGTATTTATCACACCTATGATCCATCTGATGGCAAGGACCATGGATATAGGGATGTTGTCTTCAAATATTCTAACACATCTGAAAATCTCAATAAATCCAACTGATTTTTTGAAGGGAAATTGTCAACAATACATTTCTATGAAAACATTGCATTTATATACATGTCTTTTTCTAGGATTGTATGTGATGTGTGTTTTCCTTTTAATATCCATTTTTCAGAAATTGTATATTGTTTTGTTTTGCTTTGCTTTGTTCTGGTGGTGTTAGAAATGGACCAGGACCTCATTCATGCTAGGCAAGCATTCCCTACCCCAAGCCACACTGCTAACCCTTTGGTTTGAAAGCTTTCTCTGGTAAAGCTGGATGAATCTCACAAGTGTAAATAAAGCCAAGAACACAGCTGTGGATTTTTGTACCACTGGAGTATGAAGCCTGTGTGGCTCTAGAGATAGCTCACAAAACTCTGGACCAAAAATACAGAATCATTCCTTTGTGTCTTGCTAGTCCAGATGTCTGTCTGTACACACCCTTCTTGCAGCTGTTATATTTTATCTGCTCAGGAATCTCCACAGCTGCCCACTGAGTATAACACTGAGCAAAAACCTTTGCCTTGAGAGGATAGCTCCTAGTTAAGAAGGCTGAGAGAAGAAGGAATTAGAACTCAGGCCTTTCTGGTTTTGTAAGCCCACACCCATTTCAGTGCATGTGTAATTCTATATTATCCTATCCCAACACTGACCACCAAATATTGCTGTAAGCTCTCCATAGCACAGTGCAGAGAGCCTCCCTCAAGATAAATTCACTCTGGGTGGAATGCAGCACTGTTATTGAAAAATAGTACTGAAATCAAAGGACTTTGTGCCACTTTATTTGCTGGTTTTATGGTCCTCCAGGATTTTTGTGGGATTTGTTTTTCATTTTACTTCTGTAAGCCTGCCAATGCTTTAAAGCAATATTTCAATCAGGGAGAGAAAAAAAAAAGTCTTCCCTGCAAAACTCCACAATGGTTTCCATCCCTCTTTCATAGGTTTTGGGAACTCCTTCCCTTTGCACTCACCCTCCTCCCCAGTGCCCTCTAAGCGCAAATTGAATACTTAAACTACCGTTTAAAGGGCCCCTAGTGTTCAAAAGAAATTCAATTTGCCATTGAAAAGTTTGGAAATGATGATCGTAACCCCAGCACCCCTGCCCCACAAGTCACAGATCACCCCGGGGCAAACACAAGAAAAACTCAACTATGTAATTCCAGGAACATCTCTGTCACCCAAATCAATAATGAGCGGCAACGGCAAGGGGTATCCAAGGACCCAGGAATAGGACTCCTGAATCAGAACTAACTTTTGACCACATCCATCCACTGGTCTCCTATGATCTTCACCGGCAAGCGGCCTCAGGTCTGACATGTTCTTGAGCAGTCGATGATCCAGGCCAGGTTCAGGACAGCAAGGTTTCAAACAGTGATTGAATCCTACATGTGTCCATGCGTCCTGTAGAGCTGCAGCTGAAACTCTTAGTGATATCCGGAGGTGCCCTGGACTCAGTGGGATGAGAAAGAAGTATGGATTCTTCACACACAGTCTTCAAGCAGAGTAGCTATGCCATGGTCTCTTCCATGTACCCGAACTACCTACAAGTACCATTTCATTCTAAAGAAAGAACAATACAGCCTAAGGCAAAATGTTTGGGATCAGAAACAACTACACAGAAAACTCTGAGATAGAAATATGAAACGGTTTCATGTTCATGAGATCATATTAGCAGCAGAAGTGTTTTCAACCTGCAGTGCCCAGAAGGACCCTCCCTGGTCCAAACTCCTTGGATAACAGGAGAAACTGAGGCCAGAGCAGGGTCAACCATGCACACGGTCACAAGTGAGCAACTATTAGTATCTGTTGCTTCCCAGCAAGAAAACTCGGCAACATAGTTTTCATAAGAAAATTGCGTTTCCAAAACACATTTCCTCATTTATTCCTGCTTTATTTCAAAATGTAGTAAATAAAAGAACTGCCCCACCACAAGGGCTGGCTCTATCACGACATGCTGAAATTCCCTTTGAGCTTCCTATCATTCCAGGTAAAAGGAGAGCCCACTGTGCCCCAGAGTTCTCAGACACTTGTGAAAAAACATCATTTTTTAAGTAGGGTTATTTCAAGAAAAATAAAATGTCCTAATGTAACCTCATAGGGAAAAACAACCCAGAATATTATTTTGAAAGGAAGATGCCAAGTCCAAAGACACGAGCTTTGCCATCTAAGCTGACTCATTTGGTCAGTTTGCACGTTAACACATGAACTCACCCCACGGCTGCTACAACTGGCATTAAACATGAAATCATTAATTTTGTAAAAGGAGAGGTTGAAAACTCTTTGCTGGTTTTTTTCTTTCTTTCACCAGTTTTTAGGGCTGCCATAAACTTTGCAATATCTGCACCCATAGATGCAAAAAGCATTCTCCCCCCCCTCTCTCTCACACACACACACAAAGGGAGACAGAGAGAGAGAAACACAGAAAGAGACAGAGAAAGACTCCATGCAGAGAACAGAACAGAGAAGGAAAGAATGAAAACTTTTACATGGGTGACTCCACTGTTCTGTGAGCTATCATCTCATGGCATCAGCTTCCACTGTGAAATTCTTGTCCACTGTAGATTGTCCCCTCCCTCAAGCTCTTTCCTGATAACAACGTTAAGTGGAAGTGGAGACTTCATGGACACACAGCTGGCTCTAGAGAAAAGGTTCACACTGAAGCCAGGCATGTCCTTGCTCACTAAATTATCACCTCCCTAGATCCCGTCTTCAAGAACCTCTAATCCCATTCATTTGCCTGCAAATTTCACGATGTCCTTGTTTTTAAAAGCTGGATAGTATTCCATTGTGTAGATATACCACATTTTCTTTATCCATTCTTCAGTTGAGTTCTAGGTTGTTTCCAGTTTCCAGATATTATGAGTAAAGCTGATATGAATATAATTGAGAAAGTGTCCTTGTGGTAGAGAGGCTCATCTTTTGAGTATATGCCCAGGAGTGGTTTAGCTGGGTCTTAGGGTAGAACTGTTCCCAATTTTCTGAGAAACCACCAGATTGACTTCCCAAGTGGTTGTACAAGTTTGCACTCCCATCAGCAGTGGAGGAGTGTTCTCCTTGCTTCATATCCTAACCAGCATCTGCTGTCACTTGAGTTTTTGATCTTAGCCATTCTGATGGTTGTAATGTGGAATCTCAAAGTCATTTTGATTTGCATTTCCCTGATGACTAAAGACACTGAACATTTCTTTAAGAGCTTCTCTACCATTCAAGAATTGTTGTGAATTCTCTGTTTTGCTCCCCATTTTTAATTGGGTTATTTGGTTTGTTGTTGTCTAATTTCTTGAGTTCTTTATATATTTTGGATATTAGTTCTTTGTCAGATGTAGGACTGGTGAAGATCTTTGCCCATTCTGTAAGCTGCCGTTTTGTCCTATTGATGGTATCCTTAGCCTTAGTGTTTAGTGAGGTAACCCAAACCGCAAAAGACACAAATGGTATGTATACACTTATAAGTGGACATTACCCATAAAGTACAGGATAACCATGCTACAATACACAGACACAAAGAAACTAAGTAATGAGGAGGTCCTAAGGGAGGATGCATGAATCTCACTCAGAAGGGGGAAACTGAATAGTCATTGGAGGTAGATGGAAGGAGGGAACTGGATGAGAAAGAAGTTGAAGAAGGGAAAGGGTATGGGGATCAGATGTTGAGATGGGGGCAGGAGAGGGATAGGAGTGAAAATGGAAATTGTTGGGGGGCATTTCTGGGACTTTTGGGAGACCTGGGACAGGGGAGGCTCCAGGGAGTCTACAGGGGTGACCCTATCTGAGATTCCTACCATTGGGGGATATGGAGACTGAAGTAGCTACAGAGAGCTTCCAGTGGAGAGAGGGGGACAACATCCCACCCACAAAACCTTCAACACAAAATTTGTCCTGCCTACAAGATGTGCAGGGATAAAGATGGAGCAGAGACTGAGGAAATGGCCAACCAAAGACTGCCCCAACTTGAGACCTAGCCCATGTGAGAAAGCCAACCCCGACACTATTAATGATAACTCTGATATACTTGCAGACAGTGTTATAGTATAAATATCTCCTGAAAGGCTTCATCAACCATCAAATGGAAACAAATGCAAAGACCCACAGCCAAGCGTCAGGTGGAGTTCAGGGAGTCTTGTGGGAGTAGGGGATAGAATAGAACAAGCTGGGGGGGGGGGTCAAGGATACCACAAGACCTACAGAGTCAACTATGCTTGACCCATGGAGGCTCATAGAGATTGAACCACTAACCAAATAGCACGCAGAGATGAATCAAGGCCCCCTACACATTTGGAGCAGATGTGCAGCTTGGTCTTCATGTGGGCCTCTTAGCAATTGGAATAGAGACTGTCTCTGACTCAGTTGCCTGCCATTTTGTCCCCCTCCTCTAGCTGGAATGCCTGTTTGGGCCTCAGTGGAAGAGGGGGTGCTTAGTCCTTTGGGGACTGGATGTTGGTACCCAAGCAGGCCTTCCTCTTCCTTGAAAAGGGAAGGGGGTACTGGGGAAGGGATTTATAAGGGTAGGGCTGAGAGGAGAGGAAGGAGTGGGGCTGTGATTGGAAGTAAAATGAAAGAAAGAAAGAAAGAAAGAAAGAAAGAAAGAAAGAAGGAAGGAAGGAAAGAAAGAAAGAAAGAAAGGAAGGAAGGAAGGAAGGAAGGAAGGAAGGAAGGAAGGAAGGAAGGAAGGAAGGAAGGAAGGAAGGAAGGAAGAAAGGCAGGCTGCAGAGGTGTCTCAGTGGTTAAGAGCACTGACTGCTCTTCCAGAGGTCCTGAGTTCAATTCCCAAAAAACAAATCGTGGATCACAACTATCTGTAATGGAATCAGATGCCCTCTTCTGGTGTGTCTGAAGAAAGCAACAGTGAACCCATATACATAAAATGAATAAATAAATCTTTTATAAAAATTTAAAAATACATACATACATACATACATACATACATACATACATACATACATAATCTCTGTCTCAGTATAGGGCAATGATTCTCAACCTTCCTAATGGTGTGAGCTTTAACACAGTCCCCCATGCCATGGTGACCCCAACTATGTTATTCATAACTGTAATTTTGCTACTAGTATGAAGTATAATGTTAATATCTGTGTATTTGGATGGTCTTAGGTTGAGAACCAGTGGTCTAGTGATGTTAGCAGTGAGGAAAAATGTGTGAGAAGGCAATGAAGAGAATCGTACACTGTCACATGCTGGAGAAGCATCAAAGCAGGGTATGAGGTGGAAGGCTACTGGGAAGGGCACAACAGGCCTCTTGGCAGCCTAAAGAGCTCTAGCTGATCAGGAATGGTCACTTGGAGGAGGGGACAGGTCTGGGGACCTGACTGCTTTTTCTGACAACCCTATGAGATTTCAGGTCTGTAGCTCAGAAAGGTGGAGTAAGTTGATGAACACCACACAGTCAACACTGATAATCTTAGACCATCAAGCCCCAGTTATGCTCTTAACACTCACATGCACCAACACTGACAATTCAGTCTATACCGGACCATTCTTAACTAGTTGACTATCTACACAGGTTTTCAGTGTGTGTGTGTGTGTGTGTGTGTGTGTGTGTGTGTGTGTGTGTGTGTGAGTCTCTGTGTGTCTCTGTGTCTGTATGTCTCTGTGTGTGAGTCTGTGTGTATTTGTGTGTCTCTGTGTATGTCTCTCTGTGTTGGGAGCCGCCCTCACATTTGCCATTATAAGATGGCGCTGACAGCTGTGTTCTAAGTGGTAAACATAATCTGCACACGTGCAGGGGCAGTTTTCCCGCCATGTGTTCTGCCTTTCTCGTGATGACAACTGGGCCGATGGGCTGCAGCCAATCAGGGAGTAATACGTCCTAGGCTGGAGGATAATTCTCCTTAAAAGGGACGGGGTTTTGCCATTCTTTTTCTCTCTCTTGTTCTTGCTTTTTCTCTCTCTTGTTCTTGCTTTTTCTCTCTCTTGTTCTTGCTTTTTCTCTCTCTTGTTCTTGCTTTTTCTCTCTCTTGCTTTCTTGTTCTTTTTCTTTCTCTCTCTTGCTCTCTTGCTCTCTTGCTCTCTTGCTCTCTGGCTCCTGAAGATGTAAGCAATAAAGTTTTGCCGCAGAAGATTCTGGTTTGTTGCGTCTTTCCTGGCCGGTCGTGAGAACGCGGGTAAGAGTTGGTGCCGAAACGCGGGAAGAAAGAACCCGGGACGAAAAAACCCGGGACAAGAAAACTCGGGGCGGGAGTTAACCATCACCGGCGCAAGGAAGATTCTTCATTCCGGAACGAGAAGTGCGGGTCATGGTAATGAAGTGTTCCCACAACACAGACTGTTGAGAAGGATTCAACTGCGTGAATTCAGAACTCTTCAGCTGGGGAATGGTGGTAATGAAGTGTTCCCGTAAAACAGACTGTTGAGAAGGATTCAACTGCGTGAATTCAGAACTCTTCAGCTGGGGAACAGGGTACCCGTAAGTATAGCTTTACAAGGTAAGTCTGGTCTTGAACTTTCTAACGAAATTCAAGACAGTCTATCAGAAGTAAAGTGGGAAATAGCTTTACAAGGTACGTCTGGCCTTGAACTTTCTAACGAAATTCAAGACAGTCTATCAGAAGTAAAGTGGGAAATAGCTTTACAAGGTAAGTCTGGCCTTGAACTTTCTAACGAAATTCAAGACAGTCTATCAGAAGTAAAGTGAGAAATAGCTTTACAAGGTATGTTTGGCCTTGAACTTTCTCTAGTGTTAGGAGCCTTTTTGTTCCTTTTCACATGTTATCAAGCGGTTAAGGCAGGGCTGAAAATTCTGGATGAAATTCAGGGCAATCTATCAGAAGTAAAGCGGGGAGAGAGAGTAGGAGCAAAGAGGAAATATGGTACACAAAATAAGTATACAGGCCTTTCCACGGGTCTTGAACCTGAGGAAAAGTTTAGGTCAGGTAAGAATACCTGGGGAGAGATTAGAAGGAAGGAGAAGGAAAAAGAAAAGAAAAAAGATCAATTAGCGGAGGTCTCTAGGAGAAGGAGCCTATACTCATCACTAGATGAGCTCAAGGAGCCAGTTCTTAATAGTTCTGAATCAGATGAAAAGGCTATTAGGGCCTGGAAGGCGCTCTCCGGAGCAGGTGAAGCCACTGGACAACTAACAAAGATCGTCCAGGGACCTCAGGAATCATTCTTAGATTTTGTGGCCAGAATGACAGAGGCAGCAGAGCATATTTTTGGAGATTCAGAGCAAGCCGCACCTCTGGTAGAATAGCTTATTTATGAGCAAGCTACACAGGAGTGCCGAGCGGCCATAGCCTCAAGAAAGAACAAAGGTTTACAAAACTGGCTTAGGGTTTGTCGGGAGCTTGGGGGACCCCTCATTATGCGTTACTTCCATTCAGTATGAGAAATTTACTAGGGCAGCTAATTTGTCAAAAAGTCTTTCTCAGTATATGTTACAGAATTGGACGGCTGAATTTGATCAGACACTTCGGGAATTGAGAATTGCCATCATTCAGGTCAACTCCACGCGCTTGGACCTGTCCCTGATCAAAGGATTACCCAATTGGATCTCCTCAGCATTTTCCTTCTTTAAAGAATGGGTGGGATTGATATTATTTGGAGATACACTTTGCTGTGGATTAGTGTTGCTTCTCTGGTTGGTCTGTAAGCTTAAGGCCTAAACTAGGAGAGACAAGGTGGTTATTGCCCAGGCACTTGCAGCTCTAGAGCATGGTGCTTCCCCTGATATATGGTTATCTATGCTTAAGCAATAGGTCGCTGGCCATTCAGCTCTTGCACCCCACGAGGCTAGTCTCATTGCACGGGATAGAGTGAGTGTGCTTCAGCAGCCTGAGAGAGTTGCACGGCTAAGCACTGCAGTAGAAGGGCTCTGCGGCATATATGAGCCTATTCTAGGGAGACATGTCATCTTTCATGAAGGTTCAGTGTCCTAGTTCCCTTCCCCCAGGAAAAACGACACGGGAGCAGGTCAGGGTTGCTCTGGGTAAAAGCCTGTGAGCCTAAGAGCTAATCCTGTACATGGCTCCTTTACCTGCACACTGGGGATTTGACCTCTATCTCCACTCTCATTAATATGGGTGGCCTATTGCTCTTATTAAAAGAAAAGGGGGAGATGTTGGGAGCCGCCCTCACATTTGCCATTATAAGATGGCGCTGACAGCTGTGTTCTAAGTGGTAAACATAATCTGCACACGTGCAGGGGCAGTTTTCCCGCCATGTGTTCTGCCTTTCTCGTGATGACAACTGGGCCGATGGGCTGCAGCCAATCAGGGAGTAATACGTCCTAGGCTGGAGGATAATTCTCCTTAAAAGGGATGGGGTTTTGCCATTCTTTTTCTCTCTCTTGTTCTTGCTTTTTCTCTCTCTTGTTCTTGCTTTTTCTCTCTCTTGTTCTTGCTTTTTCTCTCTCTTGCTTTCTTGTTCTTTTTCTTTCTCTCTCTTGCTCTCTTGCTCTCTTGCTCTCTTGCTCTCTTGCTCTCTGGCTCCTGAAGATGTAAGCAATAAAGTTTTGCCGCAGAAGATTCTGGTTTGTTGCGTCTTTCCTGGCCGGTCGTGAGAACGCGGGTAAGATCTCTGTGTGTGTCTGTGTATGATTCCATGTGTGTGTGTCTGTGTGTGTCTGTATCTTTGTGTATGAGTCTGTGTGTGTGCCTGTGTCTGTGTGTCTCTCTCTGTGTATAATTCTGTGTGTGTGTCTATGTCTATGTGTCTTTGTGTGGGGTTCTGGGTGTGTCTGTATGTCTGAGAGGTCTAGAGGTCAACAACCAGTGTCATTCCTCATGTGCCATCCATCTTGTAAGTTTTCTCTCACTGACATGGGGTACAGTAGTCTCAACCTGGCTATAAGTCCCTGATACTAGAATCACGGTGGGCTCCATCATGCCCAGCTTATCATGAGATGCCGGAGATCAAACTGTACTCATTGTGCCATTTCCTCAGCCTCCATCTATATATTTTTCCCTTCCTGTTCAGCCTCATTCTAAAAGGATTTCAAAGCCTCTGGGCTTCCTGTATTACTGAGTCTTTAAACACAGCACTCAATGCCTCCAACTGGGCTAGTGGTACAGAAATCCAAGGAAGATAAATCTTTCCAGAGTGCAGGTCCTTACATACAAGGGTGCCTGGCTCTACTTCTTCTGCCCCTCTGGGTGCTTGGGATGCTCTGGTCCTCTGCTGAGAGGACCTCGGGGTTTCCACAGAGGAGGAGTTTCATCATATCATATAGCCATCATCAATTTTCCGTGTTCTTAGATGACTTGGGAAACTCAAGTTTGTCTTCCATGCCAATCCTCCCACCCCACCCCCAACACACAAAACCACCCACCTCCTTGATGATAGATCTGGTGTCCCCCAAGGAATCAAATGACGAATGTGTGCTCCGTGGCTGCATCTGTCTCGGTGAGTGTAGGATGGCATCACCACACAGTGTATGCCCTCTTCTCATCGCTGAAGAAGCTGCACCTTGGAGATGGCAATTCATAGAAGCTATGGCTGTTCCTTCTGGCTGTGGGCCAAGGTTGTGGGTTGATGAAACAAGTTGCAACAACCTAGTGAAATGCAAGTAAATGGGCCACTTCCCGAACCTCTTGCATCTGCCAACAACAGGTATGTTACATCAGGGCCACCCAGGACCTGCTCCTTTCCCAACCAGATGTGAAACTAAGGATCATTCGTTCCCGAGTTGTTTGCCAGATGCAAAAAGAGGCTGCTGTTCTGGGAGCTTTTATGGGCTCCGTATAGATGCTTAGCCTTACCAAAGGTCAGGATCTCTTCCCAACCATTTTATGCTCGGAATCTCTGCACAGGTGAGAGTCGTGGCCATGAACATTTAATAGCTGAGGAAAGGAAGGCACAAAGAGCTGGCATGACTAAACCAAGACCATCTGGCTAGAGAGGAAGAGTAGGAGAAGGAGGAGGAGGAAGAGGAGGAGGGGGGAGGGGAGAGGAAAAGGGGGAGAAACTGTGTCCAGGGAAGTAAATACCACACAAAGTAAGATGCAAAAGTCCCAGTCTCCATGTAAAAGTCAGGACTTCCTCCCAGCTGTCATTATAGGCCAATGAGAAAAAAACAGTTGTCAAGTTGACATGGAGAGAAAGATTTTGATGCCTAGTTGCATTTCCTAGGTGCACAAAAGGCACACGTAGCAAAGGAAGTGAGGAGAAACAGATAAAATTATCTTAAATGTCCGTAGTTACGGGCCTGAGCTAGTAACTGCTAGTATCATGTTGGTACCCTGGCTCTGATCAACTTGTAGTTTGTGGGACAGCACAGCTATTCCCAGACCCTCCAGGGAATCAAGCCTGTTCTATTAGTGACCCTCAAGGAGAAGAAGCAGTTAGAATCTTTGCCCCCATATTGACAATACCACTCAGAGGAAAGTCATACCCCAGGCAGAGTCTCAATTCTGTGCTGTGGTGTGTAGCATTGACTTTCTTACCTGAGGAGTTCTGAATGAGGCAGAAGTTTGTCTTCATCCAGAGAGGCAATGTCAAGAAATCCTATTCTGGGGGTGAACACTGATTGCCTCCCCAGTGACATATTTGACTCCTATTAGTTCTGAGAGAAAAGGAGAGAAAAATCAGAGACAAATACACACGTTCTCCCCTCATATGCCAGTCATGCCTTGTGCTAGCAGGGCCCTCAAAGGGCCTCAGGGAACACACAGTGGACACACAGTGGGCAGTCAGGGATGTCAGGGAACAATCAGACTCCTGAATGCTCATGTTCAGAAGGGTCCTTCAAAGACCTTGCTTGGCACATAGAACTAGAACATGAACTGCATGGCTTATCTGAAATATGTTACTTTAAATTTTGATCAGAGCCGGGGTACTAACATGGTACTAGCTAGAGTGGAGGAGGACAGGAAAATGGAGGAAAGGGAAATTTTATTCTACTATTCTATTTATCTCACTATATCTAAATATTAATTCACCAGGGAAATGATTAGGATACTTTCTATTCTTTCTGTAATATTGTATCTCTTATTTATAGGTCATGGCAATTTGGACTTAATTAGCTACTTTCACTTGATACGTTCTGTGAGGAGCAACCACATTCTAAGACTATGAAATTCCCTGGGACCCCACGCTCCCCTTGATGGGTTGCTGCAAGATGTTTTAAACACACCATGAGAATCATCTATCTCCCATCCATGTGGTGTGGTCACAGCTGTTAGGAAGACTCTTTTCTTTATTTACTGTGCATGTGTGTGATGGATGTACATGTGTGTACATGTGTGTATGACCAATCCAGCCTGCCTGGTGGAGGCCAGAGTTGCAGGTGACTTCCTCACTTGCTCTCTACCCTACCTTTGGAAAAAGTTCTACTGAATCTGGGCTTATTGTTTCAGCTAAACTGTCTGGCAAGGAAGTCCCAGGGACCCACTTGTGTCCGTGGCAGCAACTGGACTTATAGGTGTATTGGCATACCTGGTTTTTGTTTTGTTTTGTTTTGTTTGTTTGTTTGTTATTTTGTGTGTGTGATGGAGTTCTCCTACATGTACCACACAGACTTTACCCATTGAACAATCTCCACAACCCCATCCCTAGACTCTTCCTGAAACTTCAATCAAAACCCAGTGTCAACTCCACCTCCAGTGATTCATTCTTACACAAAACCCCAAGGTCCACATCTTCAAATGGGCATCAATGTAAGAAAAAGTTCTCTCCTTTTTTAATAGGTTGCTATTAATGAGTTAGGCTTAGCATGACCCGGAAATTGACCCTCTAGGCCTTGTGTCACAGCAGTGGAGTGTCTGAGTTTTATAGATGTAAAAACAGTTGTCCTATAAACACAGTGAACTTTCCCAGGAGCACAAGGCTGCTCAGCCAATAACTCGTCTTCAGCCCACATCCTTCACTATTCCAGAGTTCAGAGCCACCTGAAGCTTTCTGTCTGCTGCTGTTCAAAGGCCACAGGGAGCCCCCAGGACAGTATTGTTGCTGCTAGACAAAAACTATCTCCAGTAGCATGACATTCTTTGTGGATCTAATCCATTACTGATTACATCACCTCTGCCAGTCATTGTTTGACCTATTGCATGAATTCAAGGCTACTGCTCCTTGTCCACTTAGAGCCCTCCCTACTGGAGGTTTAGAAGATCTTTGGAAACTGGCAGCTAAGCAAACAGGCAGAAATGCACAGAAAGACCTGGGATATCATCAAATGGCTCAAAGGCTTGAGATTTCCAATAAAAAGGAAGCACACGGTTCAAAGAATTAGGTAAGATACACACCCTGTGTGAGTGTGCCACAGAACTTCAGGAGCTATCAAGATAGCAAAGTACAACAGGGTGTACAAACGTGAACACAAGCCAGAAAACCTGTAAGGATCGAGACTCCACTGATGCTATGTGTTAGTAAAACCTGTGCTGGTCATCTTTCCATCACTACAATAAATATCTGAGCTAATTAACTTATAGAGCAGAAAGGTTCACTTGGGTTCCCAGTGTTGAAGGTCCAGTCCAAACTGGATAGATCTGTGGCTTTGAAGTTCCTGGTGGGGGGTGGGATGGGTAGATAGCTCATCATGGTGGGAGCTTATGGCATAACAGGACTTCTCACACAATCGCTGGAAGTGAGAGAGAGAAAGAGGAAGAGACTGGGGTCCTACCACACACTTAGAAGTATCCCAACAACTACAATGATCTCCCAGGATGCCCCACCTCCTCATGTCTACCTCCTCCCAATAGTACCAAGCTAGGATCAAGCCTTCATCATATGTGTCTCAGGGGACCTGCCAGATCTAAATTGTGACATCCTCAGACACCATCTGTCTTTCCACTAGCATCTAGATCTGTGTGGAATGCATATTACCAGATTAGAGATTAGCTGTAGTCTCCATTTAAAGCATAACTCTTGTCTTGAGTAACAGTGGAAATTACTAGAAGCACTTATTTATGGCAAATCATTTTGTCTTTTATTTGACTACAATATTTTTCAACTTACCAGGAAACTGGGAATCATTGTGCATTTGAGGGAGGTGACCTAGAAGACAATTGCGTTGGTTGGAGAAAGGTGGAAGGAGTGGCCCCATCTCAGAGTCATGACCATGAAATCTGAACTGAATATTTTTCTGCCAAGCTGCTTCTACATACACAAACTACCTGAGTTGATGGTGAAAATATATTCAGGATGGGCAGACATAAGAAAGGAACTATCTGGAATTCATAACTGTCACTTGAGGGACTATAGGAAATCTCAATGAAACACACACACACACACACACACACACACACACACACACACACTTAACTGCTCATAAGGAAAGCCTCTTCTATGTCAGTTCATAAAGGTATACACACAAAGATGCCAGGATCAAAGTCAGTGATCAGTAGTTTCCAAAGGGATGTGCTATAATTAATAGCATGGTCTGGGAACAGCTCAGATGGTAAAACATTTGCTCAAACCTGCAGAGTCCATGTAAAAACGCCAGGCATAGTAGTGTGTATTTGTTATCTTGGTATTAAGAAGGCACAGACAGGAAGAGCTTTGGAGATCCCTGGCTAGTCAGCCTAGACCAACTTGCAATCTCCAGACCAGTGAGAGACTATCTCACACAGAAAGGTAGATAGCACCTGAGAAAGAGCACACAAGAGTGGTCTTTGGTCTTCACATGTATACTACACACAGAGAGACCTGTACATACCTACATGTGCACGCATGCACACACACACACATCATCCATACACACACACACACACACACACACCCATGCACACACCCATGCACACACCTGCACATACACGCCTGCACACACCCCTACACACACACACACATCCCTACATACACACTCACACAGACCTGCACACAAACACAAAGTCTTGACAATACTATCTGACTTACAGTCTGATTTGTGGTCGCAATTGTCCTGATGGGGTTATTTTTATGGCTACAGACACCTGAGGTACTTAAAGATGGTTGCTGGTCCTCCGCTGTAGTTCCGCTGAGGGCTGCCCCCAGGGAACTACAGCATCTGAACCACAGTCCTTGTTCCTTCTTGAACAGCACACACCACTACTACTCTGGCTTCTAACATTTCTAACAGCACACACTACTATCTACTCTGGCTTCTAACATTTATCTGTCTTAGTGGGTTTGGGAGTGGGATCAAACCCTCAAGAATGAGAGTCCAGGCGACCAATCAGGGACACAACCAGTCCAAGTCACCTTGGGTCCTCAAGACCTAAGTCTCTGAGATTAGACATTGAGATAAACTGGTCAAATGCCCAAGGGCATAACACCTTCTGAATGTCCACACTTGTTGCCAGTCCCCCTTCAGTTGATTAGAGTGATCTTTGTCCCAGACAACATCAACACACCCTGCACCCTAAGAATACCAGGAGTGTGGCTGTCATTTCTATCTTAGCACAAGGGGATTAAGAGACTAAATCCAGTATCACTCCCTGTACCCCTGCATTCCCAGGCTAGAGTAGAAAGCCAGGACTCAAAGCCAGGTCAGGCATCTTATTCCTTCCCAACTACCTAAGTGAGACAACATACATATTTTCGTTCTGTGTCCACAGATGCCAACAGGAACCCAAAGTGTGTATTCAGGGGAGAGGAGAGACCATTGGCAGCAGGGGCCTTGCAATCATGCCTGGGTTTAACGTTCTTGCTCCCTCAGAATCTGTACAGCCCTTCGGCATTGAGCCCTGTGCACTAGGAACTGGGCAATAGGCTCACAGGCACATCAAAACATGGCACTAAAATGGACTGAGTTCTGCTCTGCTCACACGGCTGAGTTCATCAGTAAGAGGGTGTGGGGACATCACAGACCCTATCTGTCCCTAACAGCTTGGAAGCTGGACAGTCCATGCTGCGTCCCAGTGTATCATGGAGACCAAATGTGTTGGAGGCGTGCAAAGGCTGTGAGATCACTGTGTGGTGATGTCATTGTCACTTCAGGAGATGAAGGCAAGACAACCCCCTCCAGGACACCCTGAGTGTCCCTGTCATGTCTGAGTGTTCTGTGGGGCTCCCTCCCAGATGATGGGTTTTTAGAAGGCTTGAGATGGGAATGCTTGTCATGGCCACATCTGTACAGCAGCTAAGGAATCCCATGACTGCCTCAGAGATTGAATTTTTGTTAAGGGATTTGGAGAGCAGGACTGGAGAGATGGCATAGTGGGTAAAGTGCTTGTTGGGCAAGCATGAAGACCTGCGTCCAATTTCCAGCACCCATGTTGAAAAACTGGGAATGGTTTCAGACACTTCAAAGTCCAGTTTCAGAGAGTAGAGGCAGATGTATTGATCCCTGGGTCAGCCAGCTTAATCAATAGGTAAACTCCAGATCTAGTGAGACACCATCTGGATAAGATAGATGGCTCTTGAGAAATAATATCCTAGGTTGACCCCTGGCTACACAGACATCATGTTCATGCACACGGGCATACACACTTATATGCACTTGTACATGAACATGCACACACAGTACACACACAGTACACACACAGTATACACACACACACACACACACATATTATATATATATATATATATATATGTATATATATATATATATATATATATATATATATATATATATATATAATAGAGAAAATCTCAGGAGATGCTCATTTCAGCCAATTACACATGTGCCAGACCTTGACTGTTGTTGTCTGGGTTACCGTGGTTCAGAGGGTTAAACAAACTCACTGAGTTTGCCTGTGACTTGCTCCCACCCATCTGAGTAGCTCACACCCTAAAGGATGTCTTTCTAGAGGCTCTTGCTGGACTCTTCCTGTAGGAGAGCCACTCAGCATACCCACCTCTCCCAGCCGTGGCTCGGGCTCTGGGGACAAAGCCTCAGAGGAACCAATTTTCTGAAGTGCTGTATAATTAAAGCCTCCCAGAAGCAAATCTCCACTCGTCACCAGGAAGGGAAAACAGCAGCATTCCTGTAACTACTTCCTACCTGTGCAGAACGGGTTCATTCTGGAGCCGACTCCAAGTGCTTGGTTGAGGGCCTTGTCCAGAGGCTGCTGTTTGCCAGGGTGGCTTCTCAAGGCTCCTGAAGGGAAGTCGTGGCTTTTTCAGTGTGCCAGTCCAGTGAATACAGAATCCGCCAAAAGTGCTGCTATTAATAGAATATTTTGGGCAGGCTTGGGGCTTTGTTTTACTCTATTTTGTTTTGTGAGAGAGTAACTGATGTAGTTCATGAAATGCCTGGCAGTCTGGACAGTCTTAAGTATAATGTTTCTACATGAGGGATTATTCATTGAGCCACTAACCATTTAGTGATCCTCTGATGTCCACAAGACAGCTGGGTAAATGCTGGAGAAAAAAATAAAATAAAATCCCTGCCTCTATGTATTCTTGTGGGAGAGAGGAACAGTGATAAAATAATAAGATACAGCTGTTAAATATGATTAATAATAGATGCTCTGCCAAAAACTAAAACAGAAAGGTCTAATGCTGTAGGGCTGGATTTTGGAGGCATGGGGTTTAACTTGTGCAAATGTCCTGGGGCAGGACTAAGTGCAGCTGAATTGGAAATGCTGACATTTCTTGAAGCAATGGGGCTGGAGGGTGGTGAACAGGGTCCAGTCAGTAGCCCTGCTCTGAACGTGGTTCCTTCAGTATGGCTTACTCAGCAACACACTGTAACAGATCTCCCCCACCTCCATCCCCCTGGGGTACCGTTCTGAAACTCCGAAGAAAAATAACACCCTCTGGCCACCCTCTGCTTTTCTCCAGTAGCTTCCACAGCGATGAAGAGACTTCATAAAAAGAGTTCCCTGGATAAGTGTGTTCTTCGTACTCTGTCAAGCCAACCCGGGGTGGCTGCTCTCAGTACACCACCTCGGTCGTTGATAATAATTGTTGCATTAATTGGTGCTGTCCGGACCAGACAGAACGTAAAAGATCCCACTGTGTCCAATAATTAATGTTTCTTCCCTCACTGCAACGCCATTAATAAGGGGGCTCTTCCAAGAATCGGGTAATTGGCTGGCTAGGCGTCATTAGAGTATTTATAGATAAGCTTGGGTCTAGAGACAGAGAGGAAGGCTGACTGTGTTTATTTAGACACTATTATCTATCGCTAATGTGCTATCTGCGTGCCGATCGTCCCCGTTCTCTGGGCTCTAATGATACAGAGCACACTCACAGTGTGACTTCTGTGACCTGCAAGTTGCCTTTGTCTCTGCTCTCCACAGCGGACAGAGAAGGAGACGCAGGGCTTGCAACAGCTCCTGTGACTCTCATTCTTTCCTGGTGAACCTCTCCTTTCCTCTGAGAAATTTAGAATGAGGATCTCAAACTACCAGAAAGACAGTTTCTCCTAATTAAACCTCAGAGGAGGGGAGCTTTCTGGGCTTTGTGATTATCTGAAGGGTTTTTTGAAAATGGAAATTTTGTTTCTTTGTAGGAAGAGGAGGAAGAGGCAGGCAGCTTGGATTTCAAAGTGTCTCTCCAGCAATGAGGGACTGGAGCAGGCTGATCAAGTGAGTGGAATCTCTCTCTCTCTCTCTCTCTCTCTCTCTCTCTCTCTCTCTCTCTCACACACACACACACACACACACACACACAAGTGTGCATGCGCACATATACATATACATGTACATACATGCATACACACATTCAAAGAAGCACACACACAAACCTACACACACATTTACACAAGTACACACATGTGCACACACACACACACACACACACACACACATACACACATCGCTGACAGAGAAGAGCTTCTTGGATCCTGGGATGGGGGGACCATCACCATCACCAGGACAATAGTGAACACACGCTTACTGACATGTACACAGTGAAATCATCTCCAGAAAAATCAACTCACAATCTGAGTCCAAAAGTCATTTTAAAAAGATAAAAAGGAGGCAGGCAGAGGCAGGCAGTTCTCCATAGGTTCAAGGTCAGCCTGGTCTACATACCAAGTTCCAGACTGGCCAGGGCTACACGGTAAGACCCTGTTTCAAAAAAAAAAATCAAATAAATAAATAAGTGCTCTAACATTATTGATATCTAATATTAGTGTTAAAAAATCAAAGTACCCTGTAAATTATCCCTTTTGTTAAAAAAAATCACTCAAAATCTCTCTCTCTCTCTTTCTCTCTCTCTCTCTCTCTCTCTCACACACACACACACACACACAATCAGTTTTTAAATGCTGAAATTGTGACTTGGGAGATAGCTCAATCTGCAAAGAGTTTGATGCATGAGGACTGAGTTCAGACCTCATCACCTCACCCCCACCCCTACCCCCACAGCTGTATGTGTTGGCACACACCAGTTCTAGTACCAAGGAGGTGGGGACTGGGCACTGCTGTGAGTTGCTGGCCAGATATTCTGGCTGAATCTTTGCGCTCCAAATTCAGTGAAAGAATTTGACTCAAAGGTAATATGACTCAAAAGTAATATGGGAGAGAGTAATTGAAAAGATAGCGGACACATACACAAATCACAAATGGACACTTTGTAGCAACAACCTATTAAAAACAAATCTTGCTATGGGGGAGATGATGCTCTTTTCAGATCCACGGTGACTTGATCCATCTCATCCACTTCCAACCTGGCTTGATCTTAAAGCTGTTCTCTCCTTGTTTTTTGTTTTGACTTTTCCTTTGTGTGTGTCTCTGCTACATGTGTGCATGCATATGCATGTATTTGAAACAGGGCTTCTCGTGGGTCTATAGCTATAGTTCATCAATTGGTTAGGCTGTCTAGACTGTTTCTACTTCTCAGTAAAGGGAACACAAGGCGGCACCACTACACTTTTAACATGAATTCTGGAAATCAAATTCCAGTCTTCACATTGGTAGGGCAAGCACTTTACCTACTGAGCTATCTCCGTGGCCGAGATTTGTTTGTTTACAACTGTGGATTCATGTAACCTGGGCTATTTTTGAAGTTGATTCATATTGGAGGATAGCCTTAAATGCCTGTCCCTCTTAGCTCCACATCCCAAGTGCTGGATGGGGTTAGAGGTGTATACCCCCATGCCTGACACTAAAAGCTCTTCTTTTCATGGTCTGTCTCTAGCCACATACGGCTTCCACAGCTTTCCCCTACAAAATAAAGCCACCAGATTGTGGACTAATGATTTCCCAGAAACAGGACTGGACAATACATGCATGTAGCATCACCATCTATAACTCAGCAAACACTGCATGGTGCAAAACCCTGTGCTCAGGGTTAGGCACTGCTCTGTGTTGCATGGAATAGTAGGGAAAAGGAATACAGGAGACCTCATGAGCTCAGCACCTGCCTCTGAGATGAGGCTGGGGCTGATGATGCTCATGCTGTGGGGTTGGACTTGAAAGAAGAGGGCAGCAGGCATAAAGGGGGGACTCTGCCTACACATTCATGACTCTCAAGCAGGAGCACATTGGCCTCATCTTTGAATGCATCTGCCTGGTAGATCCTCTCTGCTTCTCTCCTGTCTCCCCTCTCTTCTCTCCACACACACAGTCAAGAGCTTGATTTGTCTCTGTTTTGGAAAAAAAAAAAAGGCTCCCAGAATATTGACCTGTGTGTGAACGCATGATGTAATTTGCAAATTAAGTATGTAATGCTTTTAGCAACAATGTGGCCTTTCCTCCTGTATACCCCACCACTGGGACCAGCTAATTTGCGGGCACATCTGCTGTAGGTGTTGGGGAATACTCTGGGAGATATTCTTAGCTCCTGGCCTGGGGGCTAAATGTCGAGAGGCTGGCTCCTGAGATACAACGATGCCTGAGGCAGCAGTCAGGTAACGGGACCAATCAGAGATTTACAAGACATGGGCAAGTGGCCTGCGTAGATCAGAAAACCAGAATAAGAGTCCTACCATTGCAAGCAGGTAACCGACAGCCACGGTAAAGGAGAAAGCTGTTCCACCAACAAGCAAAGCGTGAGAATGCTCTTCTGATAGCACCTTAATTTGCATAGTGGCTGCTGTGTAGGTGGCTTCCTGCAGCTGCCAGAGAGAGGGATGCAAGGGAAGAGAAAATGAGATCTAGTCATCATGCTTGTCTGAAAGAACCTCCACTCCCACCCTTCAGATTTAACCTTGGCTCCTCCTTAAAGTTCAGAGATGACATAGTTTGTGTACATTTAGAATAGTCTGAGCAGCATAGCACCTTAACCGTGACATAGAACCAGACAAAATGACACATGGCATATTTCCATAAGGGTATGTGCTAATGTGATGTCACTAGTGCACCCCAGACACGATTTAGGCACACATGCTTAGGTATGAAATCAGAGTGCTATGATACAAACTGATAAGTATATTGCTTTGAGTGAGGTGGCAAGATAGTTGTTATTTAAAGTGCTTGCTGGCAAGCCTGAGAGCCTGAGACTCATGCCTAGGGCCCACATGGCAGAAGAGAAAACTGAACCTGGCAAACTGTCTCCTTCCTTTCACACGTGTACCATGGAATGCCCATTCCCACTCCAAAGACACAGGCACAGATACAGACAGACAGAGACAGAAAGACAGACAGTCAGACACACACACACACACACTCTGTAACAACAGAAAAAGTCACAGATGCCCAATATTTCCAACACAGTGACTGCAACTTCGCCTAGCTAAAACAGAGCAGCTTCCTTCTCTTCCACCAACCATGGACATTGTACACTGTAGCACACACTGAATCCGTGAAATAGAGCAGCCTGGGAAAATGACAGAGTCCCCTCTCTGCACCCCCCCAAGACAGTGAGGACAGGGACAATATAATAACTAGCCCCACACTGATCCTATCCAAGAAGTATAATCGGTGGGAAGAGAAACACCCTTCTTCTAACCAAGACCTTGGAAATACCTGCAGGTGGGCTGGGTAAGACAGGAGTCCCCTCCACAGGCCAGAACCTTGCAGACCTTTCTGAGGCTCAGCTCAGGCTTCCCACAAGGATCAAGCTTGGTAGTGCCCTGTGGCTCACCCAGAAAACCCCAAGCCTGTTGAGAAGCAGACAGACCTTTTGGGAGCTGACAAGAGAACTCATTTCTCTGCATGTATCTTGATCTAGCACCCAGGCCAGGAGGCCTAGGAAGAGAGACCAATAAATATGATAAGCAGAAAGGGTTTCTCAGCCCATCTGTGGCCCAAAGACTTTCCAGATCCTCACAGACTGCTTCTAACCAGAAATCAGGGTGCCTGTGTGGGGCCTCTGAGCAACGTGTGGCACCCGGCCTAGCAGCAGCGATAGACTCAGGGAAGCTTCTCCACCTTAGCATCTTTTAATGAGTCAAATCCTCTAGCTGCTGCTGGGGCCTCAGAGACCAGCTATTAATGAGCGCTTGGAATAGATGGAGCCTGTTTTATCCATGTACGGTGGCCTGGGAGAGACACTTCAATTTCCATCCCCCATCTGCTGCCATCTTCAAGTATCTCCTTAAGGGCAGGAGAACACTTTACCAGTTTTGTCTTTAAAGAGACTAGTTCAAAGAGCGCCGTGCCTCCACCAGCCCCATTCTATATGTGAGCTTTTTTTCAATTTTCAAAGTATATATTTAGATTGTATACTGAAGCCTGAGACACACGGCAGGCAGCAGGGCCCCAGCTGTACACATCTCTTTTTGCCTGCTGGGCCTGTGGGAACTGGGTGTGCCCAAATGGTTCTTGATTTGAGTCTCACAGTTGCATGTATGACTCCTAAATTGTGTGTGATAAAATGCCTGTGGAGGTGAAGCCAAAAGTGTACCCAAGGCCTTCAAAACACTATGAGGCCGTACAAGGGGTATCTCTGACCCAGGTCACAAGAGGAGTCCAAGAGAAAGGACTATATGTAGGCTGCAATTTCCAGGAGACCTTCTGAAACTAGAAGAATGTCCTGAATTGATAAGGAGGAAAAAAGAAAAAGAAATATAGACCTTAGAAGAAAATGTTGCTAGGAGGTCCTAGGACAATTGTGTTGTTCCAGAAGATTGTCATCTAACATAGGAAGTGAGGGTAAACCTAGTGAGGGGACAGTCTAGTGGTGTAACACAGAGTAGGATTTCTGGCTCTGACATTTGCCAGCTGTGTGGTTTTGGAAAAGTTGCTTAGCCTCTCCGAGTCTCTGCTTTTAATACATAAAATGGATACTAATTCTTCTGTCTACAGAACAGTTAAAAGTATACCCAGCTAGCTGGGTACAGTGTGTGTGTGTGTGTGTGTGTGTGTGTGTGTGTGTGTGTGTGTGTGTGTGTGTGTGTGTGTGTGTGTGTGTTGAGACTGTGTCACACTATGTTCATCTCTGTGGTCTGGTCATCATCAGAGCAGCAAAGCACTTCAATCTCTTTCATGCAGGGCTCTGAGCATGCTACTATGGAGAGGTCCCTGTGCACCCACTCCTGTTTCCTGCTGCAGTCCGTGTGAACACAGTTCCTCATGCCTACAGTCCTTCTCACACTTGATTCTCTGTTGTGGGTCTTTCAAGGGATTGGTTCACAAGCTTAATCTCAGAGGACAGAGACTGAACACAAGGACTTAGACAAAAAGAACTGTAAAAGAGTTGCATGTCCAACTGGACCCAGAGCACTTGTAGTTAACCAGATGTGCAAGCAAGATGCATTGGAAGGCGTTTGTAACAGGCTGTGTAACATCTTCCTCAAACTGCTCACCTGCTAGTCCCACATAGAGGATGGCAAGGGAATGGTAAGGGACCTTGGCTGTCATGGGCCAAGTTCTGGACATGATAATTATTGTATATCATTTAATTCAATCCTCTCAGTCAGGGTTCCATCCGCACCTGGACCACAGAAAAGAGGGACAAGAAACTTCGCTATTTTGCTTAAGTTCATCCAGGAAGTTCACATAGGAAGATGGCTAAATGTATAGAACACAGCTGTACAACCTGAGAACTTGACTGTGGATTCCTAACTCAAGGATAAATGGTTGGATAGGGCAGCATCCACCTCTAAGACCAGAGCTGGGAGGCAGAGACAGGCTGATGCCTGGAACTTGCTAGTCAACTAGTCTAGCCCATCAGGGACCTCCAGGGATCTCAATGAGAGCTCTTGTCTCAAAGAATAAAGTGAAGAACAGTCAAAGAAGACACAGTGGCTTGTGGTCTCCATAAGCACACACACACACACACACACACACACACACACACACACACACACACACACACACACACACATCACATCGCTCTACACGCTGAAAGGTCACAGCAAAGTTAGAATTATCTTCTACATAGAGTCTTGGTTGTATCTGTTATGGCATCATCTTGAGCTTGACTGAAAAAAACACCATGCTGACACACCTGTAGTAGATTACCAAGTCACAGGACACCTCAGCCCACGGGGACTCATCATGGACCAACACCACTACGGGGTTTTCATGTAAAGTCTTTTATGGAAGCCCCTTCTGGAACACAGAAGGCTAAGGGTCCTGTCACCCTTCTATCCTTCCCTGATCCTTTCTGCCCATCTCTAGCTCCACTGGCTCTCTCTACTCAGTGTGCTAACCCTGGGGACTTGCTTCTGGCCCTGAACTGGCTTCACTGATCTCAGGGTCTACCAAAGTACCTTCGAGAGCCCGCCTTACTCCCCTTCAACCCTTCTCCCAAGCATGTATATCTCATGAGGAGCTGGGAGGGTACCTCCTGCCCTTAATGCTTACTGATGTGCCAAGTCACACCAGGCAGTGTAAGTCCTCACTAACTTCTTATTTACAACAATTTTTGTCACATGTAAGCAGTCTGGCTTGTGGTGGTGGCAGGGTGGGGCTGTGGAGGGGGTGGTGGTTAAGTAATAATACAGCAAATTGACTGTTGAAAGTTTCTGGCTTTGACTATAAGCCTGATGGTCACCAGTTGTCCAAAGCATCTCTGGTCTCCTAATTTGATTTGCTTTTCCCTATACCACTCCCAGTGCCTACAAGTAGAGGCAAAGTGGTGGAGGCCTCCAGATGCCACGGGGCTAATAAAGCTTGCTTTCTCCCAGCATGCTCTGTGCTGTCAGAAACCGGCAATTAACTTAATAGGGTTCTTGAAATGGAGTCGATCCGGGAAATGTGGCATGTGTTGACACTCTCCTGCTGATCCAAGCTGCCTCCCACCATTGACTCGCCGGGTCTGTTTGCTGTTTGAATTATTTAGGAGCTTGTTATGTGAATTAAAAAGCAGCACTTTGCAGCGTTAAGTCTAATATTTTATGATCTTCAATTGATTAGGTAGGCTTGCAGGATTACAAGCAAAGGTTAAGGAAAAGCTCGCCTGAGACAGACAGGCGGCTCTCCCCAGCGTGGTTTGCATCTCAGAAACTTGTATGTGACTCCAGAAGGGGCCTGCCCCCTTTGCTCCCGTCCTCAGAACACATTCCAGAACCCTGTTTCTGAAGGTCAAATGGCTCTGCCCGCCAAGGACAGCAGGTTCCATGGGTCTCTGGTCCAAAAGGAGGCTGGTCCCCATGTCTACCTTGCTACAGTGGGCACTGCATAAAGGAACTAAAGACCTGCAAGGATAAGAGCTGGCTATGGAAACTCGCTGTCCAACTGGACGTGGGGTGCATGCTTCCATTGTACCGACTCTCACCAAGGGAACAGGCAGCACTCTCTGTGCATCACGAATCCACAGACTGCCAAGGCCACAGAGGCTACTCTCCATGAGCACCCTGCATGTTCTCATCCAGCCTGCCAGACAGTTGCTCGCTGTTCTCTACCCTACACTCTGCGGCTAGAGGGGTCTTTTTAGATTAGCTCAGACCATGACATTCCCCTGCTTAAAAACCTTCATTGGCTCCCCATTGCATATTAAATAGACAGGGATCACTTAATGACAGAGATACATTCTCAGAAGTGTATCACTAAGAGATATTGTGGTTGTAAAAACATCATAGAGTATACTTATACAAATAACATGGTCATGACACCACCAGATGATGTGATGCTATGAGTCCGCCAACATAGGCACTCATATATGCTACCCATCACTGAAAGAATGTGTCAAAACAAACTCCCCTAGCCAGCCTCTGCCTCTGTTTCCAGCCCCATTTCCTATGGGCCCCATATGAACCACTAGACAGCACTCTGCAGCCCTGAAAGCATGGTGTTTGCATGTCTTTTGTGTATTGTGCTTCATATCACCTGCTAAACCCCATCTAGTTCAAATGATAACAGACAGCTAAGCACAGTATAGAGCCTGCTGTTTTATACACTGTCAATTTATTTCATTCAATCTCGTCAGATTGGTACCTTTATTAGCTCCATCTTAAAGGTGGCATAAGAGACTTAGAGAGTAAATTGCCTGAAGTCACTAAGCTAGAAGGAGCAGAGCTGGTGTGCAAATGGGAACAGCCAAGGTCATTCTGACTTCACTTCTTCATGGTACATGCTCGCTCCTGCCTGTGTGGCTCCACTCTGCTCTAAGTCAGCAGTGTATGATGGTCCAAGGTACCTACCCATTCCATTTAATGGAGGTCAGCCCACTTCTCAGTCTAGAGTTTTGAGGGTGGGGCTCTTTGTTGTCATCCCAAGAATGAGGCTTTTGTGTGCATGTTAGGTGTTGATTCCAACAAGTGTTCCTTACTTGCTCTCAGGAGGTTTCCAGAGACACCGTCTTTACTTGCTGGTTTTGTGTGTCAACTTGACACAAGCTGGAGTTATCACAGAGAAAGGAGCCTCCTTTGAGGAAATGCCTCCATGAGATCCAGCTGTAAGGCATTTTCTCAGTTGGTGATCAAGGATAGGAGGGCCCATTGTGGGTGGAGCCATCCCTGAGCTTGGTAGTCCTGGGTTTTATAAGATGGCAAGCTGAGCAAGCTAGGGGAAGCACTCCAGTAAGCAGCACCCATCCATGGCCTCTTCATTAGCTCCTGCCTCCAAGTTCCTGTGTGAGTTCTTGTCCTGACTTTCTTTGGAGATAAAGGCAATGTGGAAGTGTAAACTGAATAAGCTCTTTCCTCTCCAACTTGCTTCTTGGTTATGATGTTTTGTGCAGGAATACAAACCTTAAGACACTATCCATGGAAGAGTGCACACCTGGTACTATTTCTCTTTCCAATAGGCAAAAGGAAGCCAGACAAGGAGCAAGGTTGGCTGGATCAGGGACTCGGGAAACACCAAGCTCCTTTCTTTAATCATGAAAACTCTGAAGAAGAGTGAACCTCTCTGAGGTATGAGTTCTCATCTGGAAAATGCTGGCCATAGTCTCCACTGTGGAAGAAAACACAAAACTAAATGGAGTCATTCCTCTGAAGTGTTAGCACACAGCATGCTCTGCGTATAGTTAGGGGCCTGGGAATAGCACATAGCATGCACTGTGTACAGGCTGGAGCTGCCTGGTGATCTGGTACAAGCACTACCCAAATCAGAGTTCCCATGTCCTACATGTGTGCTGGGTCCCAGCCTGGCATCTTCTCACTCAAACACTTACTCAGAATCTCACAGTGGCTGGGTACCGGTGTTGGTTTATGAGATCACATGAGGTGTTTGGGAACAAGAGTTACTTGATATGTGGCATATTACAGGTGAGGATAGTCCAAGGATGCATGTAGCCGGGAGGCAGAGGCAGGTGGGGCTCTGTGAGTTCGAGGTCAGCCTGATCCACAAAGCAAGTCCAGGACAGCCAGGGCTGTTACATAGAAAAACCCTGTCTTGAAAAAACAACAACAATAACAACAAAAAAATCAGCAAAATCATCCTACAGACCCCATGAGATATATTCAGCTACCCTGTTGCCTTTATGCATAAGGAAATGGCACAGAGAAGGCATGTAACTACCAGGCCCTACAGCTGAGAGGGAGTGGGACCTCTCCCCCAGTGACTACACCACTCATACAGTGTTCACACATTTCCATTCAAGACCCAGGGCACTTAGCATGACATTTCCCTTGCTCACCTGCTGAGTTTGAGTCAAGTAGAGCACATGACCCTCTCACCTGCACCCTGGGTCTAAGGTCAAGTCCTTCAAGGGTGCATTTGACCTCAGTAAAGTCACCAGCCACTTGTAACCTGGTAACACCATGCAGAACCCACCAACCCATTTAGGGTAGCTCTATAAACTCGAGGCCATCTTGTTCAGAACACCAAACATGGAACACCAAACATGAATCAGTAGCAGTGTGGTCTTTTGAGTATGTTTGGCCCAGGGAGTGGCACTATTTGGAGGTGAGGACTTGTTGGAATAGGTGTAAGCCTTGTTGCAGGAGTTCTGTCACTGTGGGTGTAGGCTTTAAGACCCTTGTCCTAGCTGCCTGAAAGTCAGTCTTCTCCTGTTTGCCTTAGAAACAAGATGTAGAACTCTCAGCCACTTCCTGCACCATTCCTGCCTGGATGCTGCCATGCTCCCACCTTGATGATAATGGACTGAAACTCTAAATCCATAAGCCAGCTCCAGTTGTCCTTGGTCATGGTGCCTGTTCACAGCAGTAAAACCCTAAATAAGACAAGTGGCACTCCAATCCAAACCATCAAACACAATCAGTCGTGGCAATCCAGTCCAGTCAGAAAACACCAAGCATGAATCTGTAGCGGCAGATCTATTCAGCAGAAACTGCAAGGCTCCATCAGATCAGCACACAGAAGTGACAAAAAGCAGCCAGAATACCACAAAAAAAGTCTCTGGCACATTTCTTTCTATGAAGTCACAACAAGCAAAGACCAGTGATGACCAGTGAAGCATTGCAAGGTGTACCAATACAAGAGCATTGTCACTGTTGGGCTTTTTCCAAACATCACATATCCTCTCAAGTGTCTGCCTCAGCAAAACATCCTCTCATAAGACAGCTTCCAGAAAAACATCACGTGACACAAATGAGTCTCCAAAGAAATCAGAAGTGTCCACTTCAGGTATATGAAGAGGGGCCATCCAAAAACATGGAGGGCAACAGCTAGGAAAGTGCTGATGGTGCCGCTTCCTCAGAACCGGTGCAGCTAAAGTTCTGACCCAGGAGGGCAAAACAGCCTTGTACACAGGTCTTCTGGTGAAGTCTGTGAGGCTGCAGCAAAGACACTCAGACTGGAGCCAGGCAGTCTTGGCTCAGACCCAAAGTCCACCATTCACTAAGCTGGGTTGATGCTCCTCAGTTTGTTGGCCTATAAAATGGGTGAAAGGTCAGAGTGACTACATGAGGACTCATTCGAGTTCCACCATGAAGCAGCCTTGGAGTACAACCCTCTTTAAAAAAATAATGATGGTGGTGATGGTGGTAGTGGCCATGATGGGCTTAATTTCCCACCATCTGTATCCTCCAATGAAAACTGTCTCTTGTAGACACTTTGTAATTATTTCCATCTCCTCTCCATTTGCCAAAGTCATGTGCCCTAAACTAGGGGACATAATTTTGGAGGCAGGGTCAGTTACTTTGTACACTCACACTGTGTTCATCAGAGACCCAAGCCACAGAGCAAAGCACCTGAGGCCACAGATACATGTCTGGTTCTCCCTGTACCTGGTCTTTAAGATCGAGCCAGACCTGGGGGAACAGGCCTGGAACACCAGAGGCCACCTAGAGAGGCTGACTCAGGAAGATTTCAAATTTGAAAACCGCATAGGCTACAGAGCAAGTTCAAGGCTGGCTTGCAAAACTCACTGAGACCCCTGCCTCAAAATAAAAACCACAAAAAGTGTTGGCTATGGAGCTCAGGGGTACAGTGCTCAAATGATGGCTTTGTCATTAAATAAAGATTGCCTTTGATATCTGGAACTCATCTAAATGCCAAGTGCAGGGTGCATTGCCTGTGATCCAGCACTAAGCAGATATGCCAATCTAGTCAATTGGTGAACTCCAGGTTCAGGAAGAGCCTGTCTCAAACACTAGGTGAAGAGTTGCAGAAGAAGACAGCTGGTGTGGACCTCTGGCATACACACACACACACACACACACACACACACACACACACACACACACATTCATACACATGCATGCACACACATATGCACACACACATGCACATACAGAAAGACATACACACACAGACACACACAGAGACACAGTCTCACATACACACTCCTACACATGAATGCACACACACAGAGACATACACACACAGACACACATGCACACACCCACACACATACACATGCATGCACATACACATGCACACCTCTCTCCTCACTGATGAAGTCTCTAGAGAGCAGCAGATGTGCCTCATGCTCCTGGAGACTCAGAGGGACTGAACATGGCCACTTGTTGAATCCCAAGACCTAGAAGGAATCTCAAATCTCAGACTTTGCTTCTGAGGCCAGTCTCCACTACATCCTGCCTGGGCATCTTTACCAACCTTTTAGTATATTCTGTGCCTCAGTTTCCTCCTACATAATGGGATAATAATAGGCCCACTTTGATAGCTATGTACGACCCAAAGCACATGGAACAAGTTAAACATGGTTCCTGGCAAGGAGAAATGGAAGCCTGTGTCAGCTATGATCATATTTATGTCCCCAGATCCTACCACTGAGCTGGATGCTACTAAGCAACTGGTATGGGATACATAAATGATCTTCCTATTTGTACTTCTGAGTCTCTGGATAGATAGCCAGAGGTCTTCCACAAATTCCTTCCTCAAATAGGACCTCAGGATAGGAGGCGCCACCCAGGACGGTCATTGTCTGCAGTGATCCCACAGAGTAATAAATAGCATGGCATGTGGAGCCAGCCCTTCCAGAAATATGCAGGTCCTGGTTCTAGCCATGACATTGAGACCCGGAGGCTTTGGCCAGTTTGTGCATCACCCCACCCACTGGGCACTAAGTTGCTATGGCCCCACTGGGCTCTGATTCCATAAGCTGGCAGCTGATGCAGGCTTCTACTTGGGTTGGCCTGACTAGCCCAGAAGGAGCCAGTCTGGGACAGCTGGCTTCAGAGAGGAGGAACAACAAGCATGACTCTGTTACCAAGGTCACATCAAGCAAGGCCAATCATAGATCAAAGGAGCTTTGACCACAGAGGTTAAAGACTGAAGTCTCCGTATGTGTCACTAGGGGGACACTTGGAGGTAAAAAAGTGAGGATTGTTGATCTGGGCATGGGGTCTAGGTTTCTGAGCTCTTCAGGGCTCTATAGGCTAAGGACTGGTCTAACCCAGAGCCAGCACTATTCTCAAACATGGAGGAAGAGAGAAGGGCACCTAGGAGGTCGCTTGGCCTCCTGTCAGGAGCATCCTCAGGCTGGATGAGTAGAAGGACACTTGACAGAGCTCGTTATCATACCGAGGTAAGGTGGAAAGAAGCTGGCGTCCTTTTGGAGAACCTACATCTGCTAAGGAATTGTAACTGTTATTATTCTAAAATTCCCAGTCTCCAAGCTGACAATTTCATGCGCAACCTTGAATGTCAGGCTGTGGTGCTCAGAGATGATGCTGTCCACCTACTGTATGTACTGCAGAGGAAGTGACTTCACCCATCCACCCTCCATGATTTACTGACTACCTCCTACATACGCAACGTTAACCAAAGGGCTGATGACCCTTGGTGAACCTGTCCCTCTCAACAGACCGTCTGGGGAGGGGAAAAGACGGACAATCATTCTAAACAAAGAGAAGAGGCCATTTATCTTAGAGCCAGTATTAGGAAGGCAAAGACCTCACCATGATGAAGGGTGGGATGGAGAGTGGCCATGAAGGACCTACCTCTAAGATTGTGATAGCTGAATAGAAACAATACAGAAGCAAGAGGAAGAAGCGTGTCTAGAAAGACAAGGTTCTGAGGCAGGGGCATGTTTAGAGAAGTCGGGGACAGTGGAAAATGAGTTTTCCTGTGTGCTATCTGCGTTATTCCAACCAAGCACCATTTGAAGCTCTCCACGGCAGGTATTTGGGCCTTTAAGTGAAAAGTCCTGTTGTCAACATCCTCTGGTTGAGCAAACTGAAACTTCAAGACCATTCGCTAAGGAACCCAAAGCTCATTGACCGGCCATCTTCAAGTCTGTCTCCTGGGTCCACTGGGGTATCCCCTGATCTCTTCAGGGACCTCAAATATGAACAACTCCTGGACTCAGGGCCCCAGTTCTGTGATACTAGAATTTTCCATCCCAAAATCCAGCATAGGCAACTGATGAACAGTTCCCCCTCCGAGGGAGCCGGGGATCCGAGGAAGGCTATTGGATGCCTTGCTATTTTTATTCCTGCCACTGTTAATTCAACTACTGATGGAGAAAGTGGGGTCCCAGTTGGCTATGTTTTGTGTCACGTTCTCTCTGTGACTGACTTGACAGAAATTAAGTTGCCACTGCTTCTCATTTGTTTTGCATAAAAGCATCTGAAATGGCAGAGTGCTCGCAAGGACAACGGCCCCATTGTTTCCACATCGCAACAACATTTTCCAGTTTGAAACTTTAAACATCCGAATTAGCAGCTTTGTTTGACTGCAGTGGCCACGGAGAGTAAGACTTGACACCCTCCCTGGACTCCAGACGACAACTAAGGAGCATAATTTTCTCTCATTTCAGTCTAGACCCATATTTTGCCAAATCGTTGTTCTTATTGTACAAATGTACCCCCCCCCACACACACACAGCAAATGTTGGAGAGGAAAAACATAGTCCTTTTACCTGCTGCCTAGCATTGGTGATAAATTATCCAAATGCCACGAAAATTCCTTTAGCTGAATTCAAAATCAGACCAGACTGTCATTCGTCCGCTTGAGATTTGTTCAGGTGTCCAAGGAAATCAGTTTCTCAAATAAAGTTACTTCTAATTTCATTTTCTCCCCTTTCAGAAACGATAGTCATCTGGGGATGACTGATGAGCTTATAAGTCAAGATCTGAAATGTATATAGGAGATTTGATTCTGAAATCGTACCATCACTGTCAAGTGTGGTGTTCAGAGCAGTCAGCAAGGCTGATATTTTAACAGCATGAGAGTAAAGCAAAATGGTATTTTGAGGGTCCCTGGTTTACATGATTGCTAATGAGCTTTTCGTTTGATTTATTTGTTTTGTTTGTTTGTTTGTTTTTGTAACAAAAATGTCACTAGTCAATCAAGTGTGAGTATTCCAAAAAACCCTATTCCTACCAGTGAGAATTAAGAGGGCCACATAGGAAGCAGCAAAAATGCCATTGACCACACAGGAAGATGCAGCACAGAGTGGATTTTATAGTTAAAAACTGCAAATAAATGGCTGGAAAGAAAACCAGGAAAATTAAAACAAGGGATTTCTTATTAATCTGGTAATCTAAAGTTAATTAGTCGTATTAATCTGAAGTTTGGACCCAGTGCAGAGAGTAATTAAAATGGGAACTACAACCCTGTGCAATGAAGCCAGGGAAGGGGTGAGACAGCGCATGTCTGCTGAAGTCAGAATCTTCCAACTTAAAAAGTGCAATTTTATAATCGATATGTTATTATGTTTTAAGGGGTTGATTTTTCTCTACAAAAAAAAGAAAAGAGCAAAGACTACTACTGATGATGAAAGAAACAGAATACCCTTCTCTTTCAAAGAAGAAAATACTTTGCAACTGCAAATGTCTCTTACTTTTAAAAATGAATGTGATTATATTATAATCTCAAAAAAATTAAATGCTTCTTCTAAAAACCAAAGTGATAAATAAAATAAAGTGTAAATTCAAATCACCCAAAAATGTATCTGAAAAAATTTAAATTTTAATCCTTTTAGTGACTTTCTACTTAATTTTCCAGGAGAGACTAGATGTTGGTTTCTGCAGAATGCACATTCCGTGTGGAACAAACTGACCCTACTTGGGGTTTTTAAGACCAGGTTTTTGAACAATCGTGGGGGGGGGGGCAGCTAGTAGCATCGTCAAGCAGGGATAACAGGGTCCCTGATGTAGATTCCTATTCTGATGTCGCCTCCTGGAATATCGGAGACATTTTTAGTTCCAGCTGAAACCACGTATTCCTTCAGAACAAATCAAATGTCTTTAAAGAATATTTCTGTTTGAAAAGGAATTAAGCTCTCCTGAAAGAATTTTAAAGGTTGTGATTTTCACAGTCTGATAAAGCAGCACCTTTAATGAAATTCTAATTAGCAATTTCATGCACTTGCTATTAGTCATATCAGATTAGTGCACATTTTCACAGCCTTCCTTTAATTAAGTGCACTTATTCCGAGTTTCAAACACTTTCCTTATAAGATGAAAACTGTGCTGAAATGTTATTTAGTAAACAGAGGAAGTGTGAACGTGTAGGTGTGCATGTGTACAGGGGCGGACATTTTAACTGCCTACAGCTTTTTATATTGAGAGTTTGGTGGGGTGGTTTCCATGCCCTGTTCCCTGGTCATCTCAATGTCGCCTTGTATTTCAAGGGAACTGTTTGTGCCTTCATCCCAAGTACACGCAAGGAGTTTGTTTGTCTGTTTGTTTTGAGTTTTGCTTTAAATCTTTCCTTTTTCTATGTGTGTTTTGTTGTGGTCGTTACTTAAAATATTTTTGCCATGTGGGTTTTATTGCTGGGCAAGAAGCTGAAAGCAACTGTCTCCTCAGAAAAGCAATGAGTGATCTTCTCTACTCATGTAATAACCCTAACCTTACCACCTCTTTCTTGCAAGCACCTTCTTCCCTTTAAAAAGCAGCCATTAGATCCATCACACCTCCTCTATTTATGAAAGTGCAAGGAGCAGCCAGACATCGTTATGAGAAGGGTCCCTGCTATATCTGGACTTCACTTTTCCATCATTTCCAGGCAAGGCAGAGCACGGTCTGCAAGCTCCAGAATCTTCTTGGCTCACCCTGACCTCCCAGCCCTCTGAAGGCCTTCTCCTAATCAGGGAGATTGTATTGTCTGGGAATCAGTCCCTTCTTATCTTTAGCCCTTTGTCAAATGAAAATTGTGTTACCTGTTTTGCTTAGAGGTTTGAAACTTGTAATATATTAACTAATAGCTTCACATCTCAAGCATATGTAGTCTTGTTGGTGTCCTTCATTTATACTGTAACATTTTTGACATTTTTAGATAGTCTCTTGGGAACCCCCGGAGCCTCTTACCAGGGCCCTCCATGAAGTATGTTTGCCTAATGGTTACTGACTGACATCTTAATAACGTGCGAGGCACAGCTCCGGTGCATCGGTTGAAGAATATGTGCGTATGTGTGCATGCACTCGTGTGTGCACGCCTTTTAATTCATGGTCCATTTTGTCATGTGTGAGCCATAATTTAAGCTAATAATTACCAGACATGAATTCAATGAAACATTGGTGTCTACACTAAAAAAAAAAAAAAAAAAAAAAAAGTCTTGAATTTTAATGCATTCGGAAAAAACGTTTGCCTAGGGCCAGCCTGGGTCCAGCACGCATATGGAAGCACTTTAAAAGTGATAAATGGTTTGGAATCTACCCTGTCTACTGGTGTGCTACTCAGGAAAGAAAATTAGAGCTAACAGGTGTTAGATAGGGAATGCTGGGGCATTTTAATAGAATTGTCAAAATGTTGGTACCAGATGTTGACATTAATGCACGAAGCTCGGAACTGTAATGCTGAGCTGCCATTTAAATGATTATTTGTTTAAATTTCAAGTTCCCGGCAGGAAGCCCTCACTTTGGTCAGCACCTTTCCCTCCACTCCATCCCTCTGCTCTTTCCCCTACGATTTGCATCAAAGTGTAGTGGCTGTTCGGCTCCCATATGCATGCTTTAAATAATCCATGCCTGTCAAATTTCATTTTTTCTTTTCAGATCATACTCATGCCATTCCTGTCCTAGGCCGCCTTGAAGTCGACCTCGATGTATCCGTATATGAGGGGGAAAAATGATTTAAATACTGCCAGTTACAGGATAATTAATCTTTGAACTACTCGGTAACTTCAAATGTATATCCCAAGTAATCTGCATGAACTTGTAATTACTGTGTATTTATACGATATTTTCCATGTAATCACCAAGTTGTTACATGGTGATGTGAGCCTTGTAAATTACAGTGATAGCAGAAACTAATCTCACCCATGCCACTGCAGAAAGCTCGTGAAGGAACTGCCCGTCGACTGCAGTCAGCTTGTGGAAGGCTCCAGAAAAAAAAAAAAAAATTCGTGCTCTGCAGGGCTCCGGGAGCCTGCAGTATCAGCCAGCTTTAAGCATCTCCAAAGACTGAAAGACTAGAGACAGCAGAAAGGGTGACATTTTTTCATCCAGTGTGTGCAAGAAGGCTGGGATTGGCTTGGACCATGTAACGCTGCTGGAGTTGAAAGGCAATGGTGGGTCGGGATGGGGATGGGGGTGGGGGTATCTAAGCAAAAGCCACCATCCGGTCCTTGCTCAGCATTCTCTGGATACTCAGGGAAGGTCCTGAAATAAATTCCTATATGAGTTTCAAAAGCAGACCCTGAGGCAGCTTTTCTTTGTCATCTTTTAAAACCCAATTAAAACCAAAGCAAATCCGTCAGCTTTTCCACACCAAGGCATCACGTCTCAGCTCTCCAAGAACTTCTTTCCTAAAGGGTTTGTGTGTGTGTGTGTGTGTGTGTGTGTGTGTGTGTGTGTGTGTGTGTGTGTGTACATGTGCATGTGCACACATGCAGATGCTTGAGCTGTCATAATGTCACCCAAGCTCACATTGGACCATTTATTTGCAAAGCCATTATCCACACAGGGAGGACGTGGGCTCTTGCCTTTGTACTCAGGGAGACCACTAGGCTGTTTCTCTTTGGAACCTGGAAGAATGAAGAAAAAGGCCTTACTGGAAGCTTCAAGTAACTTTGAACAGGCGAGGAGACAGAGAAGCTGAGTTTGCCTGGAGTATCCTGGGGTTCTGGGTTTTCCTCTTTTCTCAGATGCTCGGAAATGAAAATGAAAAACAAAACAGCAACGCAGAGGAGTCAAGAGGCCTGCCACTCAGCTGCAGCCCTGCACCTGGCTCCCACATTGCATCCAAGGTTCTCAAAAGTTTCAGGCTGATGGTGGGCGGTAGAGGACTGTCTAGAACTTACCTTTTCCACATAGGATACCACTGCCCATGTGAGCTTGCACAAATGATTCATTTCTGAATAGAAAGACTTTTTAAAATTAGCCACATCCCATAAGCTCAGTGTCCATGTGTGTCTGGTGGCCATATTTGAATGCTTATATGTAGGCTATTTTCTAGATTGCTGGGCAAAAAGTCAAATGTATTTTCTGGTCACCCTCCTGATAGTTCCCACACAGAGACACTAGTGTGTGTGTGTGTATGTGTGTGTGTGTGTGTGTGTGTGTGTGTGTGTGTGTGTGTGTAGGGTGCAAGCCTAGAGAAGGGCATCCTTACTTCCTGGACAAAACCTCTTCTCCCTGGCCTACCCTTGTAGGTCAGGGTTAGAAGTGGAGATGAGCGTGTTACCCACACCCTATCAGAGACCTGTGAGACATGTGAACCCAGGAATGGAGGATCAAGTAACCAGCGGCATTTCTAATGCTGAACTTACTTTACCAGACTAATTCTGTGGTACTATTTGCCTTCCAGAAGAGAAAATCCCAGCCCCATTTGCAAGTGGGAAGTTTTATTTGCTCCTTATTTTCTACTTGATTGACATTAGTCATATTTTATCATTGTATCAGAAACATGCTAGGCTCCTTGCCTCACTGTGGCAAACAAATGAGGTAAAGGAGAAAAGATGAGCTTTGTTTGGCTCTTGGTGTCAGAGGATTCAGCCCACTGCCGAACATATTTGATGCAGCAGAACATCATGGTGGCAGGTGCCTGTTCCAAACACTTAAAGGTAATCAAAAAGGAGGGAGAAGGAAAGGGGAAGAGGGGAAGGAGAAGAGGGAGGGGGAGGGAGGAAGAGGGGAGGGGGAAGGAGAGGGGGAAGGAGAAGGAGGGAGGGAGGGAGGGAGGGAGAGGAGGGAGGGGGGAAGGGGGGAGAGGGGGAGGGGAGAGGGAGGGGGAGACAGAGAGGGAGAGGGAGAGGGAGAGGGAGAGGAGAGGGAGAGGGAGAAACCTAGAAAAAGAAATAACCACCACTGGAGACATGGCTGAGTGCTTGCTATAATTGCATGAGGATCTGAGTTCAATCCTAGCACACACATTAAAAGCTCAGGATGGCAGTACATGCTTGTAACCCAAACTTCACTTTCAACTTGAACATTCTGCTTCCAGTTTGCCACGGCCATGAGAGAAGTCCTTGATGAGAATTTCTACTGTTACAAAATGCCCCTCTGTAGAGCCATGCCTTCCTTGCCAGAACAGACTGTATCCTCTATACCATGCACCCAAATAAATCTTTACTCCCTTGAGTTGCTTCTAACAGGCATTTGGTCAGAGAAATGACAAGAGTAACTAATACAGCCAGTAAAATATAGTGGAAGCAAGCCAGTACCAGGCTGAGCCTGTGTCTCAGAGGCATCGCATTTTCATTCTGTCTCCATCTCTGTCTCTTGTCTCCCGCCTCCTCCCACTGTCACCAAATCTGGTGAAGCTGATCTGGCAGATGACGCTCAATGGTCCACTTATCCCTTGCTCCAAAGTCTTCTGCCCTTCAGCTAAGTACAGGTAGAGGAAATCGCTTACTCAGGAAAGATAGCCTGTGTGAGCCCAGCTACTTTATCAGCCCGCAGAGTGAGGCACCCAGAGGAAAGTGTCAACTCCTTCCATACCTGTCAGCAGCCAGCAGGCCTGAAGGAGGCTCACCAGACTCATCCCCAGTGTTCCTGATGGATCCCTTGATCCCCAGGATGCCCAGGTGTGCAATGGGTCTTATGGTAGGAGGTCTGAGACCTTGATGTCAGATGCTATGAGTGAGGCAGACCCTGCATACATTCTGTGGAGATGGATGGAACAAATAGGGGTTGGATTTTGACTAAGCTGTGCAGTACCAGGATCCTCCCAATATCCTCTTCAAGATGGCCTTTGTGATCACTTGGGCTTTCCAGTATGCAGATGAGTCCCTGTTATCAAGACTGTCAAGCAACTTATACTCAGCACATAGGTCTCATTCCTCTAATGTATGCAAAGAACTCGAAGGGACACAGGGAGGGCCTGGGCTTGCAGAGAACTCGCTGATGGAAGGTATGAAGAAGCAAAGGAATGAATGATGCCCACTAGAGAATTTCAAAGAGAATAACTGAAATTTGCAGGCACTTGGCATTTGCCAATCCCTTCCAGTTGCCTGGGCTCTCTTGGTCTTTACAAATCTACTATGGAGGGCTTGTTCCCTGACCCATAGAGATGAGGCTTGGTAAGATTAAATGATACACAGGTGTTCTTGAAAACATACGTGAAGACCAAGTGCAGGGAAGCTGAGCAGTAGGCTGACATGTTGATAAAAAAAAGTTCAGTTCAGTAACATGGTTATTGGATGTCGATATTCTATGAGACACATCTCTGATGTTTAATCACTAAGATCCTTAATGCATCAAAATGTTCAGAACATTAAAAGATTAATTAAATGTAAAGACAGACAAAAGCTTTGCTAAAAATAATTCCTCATACCAAATTCTGGTCTTCCTGACTGCCTTGAAGTGGCTACTATACAACAAAAGGAGCCCATTTTCATTTGGATGCAGTTTTTATCCAGAAGCAGCTTCAAAGAATGAATCCGAGGTGAGGGGAGCTTAGCTCTCAGTATAGCATATTCGTGTGTGTGTGTGTGTGTGTGTGTGTGTGTGCATGCGTGCATGTGTGCATGCGTGTGTATATATGTGTATTCGTGTATACATATGTATGCGTGTACTTGTGCATGTGTATTCACATGTGCATACATTTACATATGCAAGGATTCTGGGCTCTGAGAAAAGACGTCTAGGAAAAACACTAACTGACAACTGGCTGTATTTTTGACCCCTTTTCTTTCCAAATGTATTTCTTTATTTCCAAACATGTTCTGTGGTTTACTTTTCTGCTCAAAGACCAGAAAAAAATAACTCTATATTTGCCTTTAGCCTCCTGCAGTGTAAGGCTCATGAGTCTTTGTGAACAGAACTCCCAGGGTCACATTGTGAACTCAGAAAAAAAAAAAAAAAAAAAAAAAAAAACCACTGAACTTGACAATTTGTAACTCATCAACTTCATACAGTCAAGAGAATTACCTATGTAGGCATTCTGTTGCCGTGAGGCACAACAACTTGGGCAGTGCCCCATGGTGGGTCCTGTGGCCAAATCTTTGCACTATAGCCCAGGATATGAGGTAGGGAAACTGCTTCTGCCTGCTGGGCCAGCTTTTACTTACTTTGATCTGGTGTGTGTGTGTGTGTGTGTGTGTGTACACAAATGAGAGTGCACATGGTCACCCTCATGAGCATGCCAAAGGTCAACCTTGAATGTGTTCCTTAAATGTTCACCTTGTTTTTTGAGGCAGGGTTTCTCACTGGCCTCAAAGTTAGCAATTCTGTTAGACTGGCTTGGGGGATCTTCCTGTCTCCATGACCAGTGCTGGAACTACAAATGCATTGGTTGGTGGGTTGGTGGGTTGGCTGGCTGGCTGGCTGATTGGTCTGTTTGTTTTGTTTTAATGTGGGTCGTAGGGGAGTGCTTTAATCCTCCATCTGTCTTTCTAGCCTTGGAAAAGCATAGAAAACTTTTCAGTTGCCATTAAATTTTATCTGACCCTCAAGCTCCAGCTGGACAGCCCCAAGTCATCTTCTTCGCCAAGGAAAGGATATTGTCAGTACCCACCACTCCTTAGTCCTTGTATCTCACTGACACCAGTCCTATGACCCTGGACATGGCCCCTATGACTTGGGGAACCCCTAGATACTTTCCCCAGCTCACCAATTCAAATTCATCTCTAGAAACGGAGTAGGGGGTGGCAGAGGGATGAATCAACCCCTCTGCCTTTTTCTGGTTCTCTTCTGACTTTTTTTTCCCCTCCACTTAAAACAAACTTGGCATTTTAAGCAAGATACCAGCACATATTTATGGGAGTTTAATAACTTCTTCCATTAATAACATAGACAAACTAATTTACCCAAACGTGTCTGTTTTAAACTCTGGGAACAAAGAGTAGGAGGACGAAAATCAATCTTGCCTTTGTACTTGAGCCACTGACCCGTTAAAGCTTTGAAGATCATTCCTTTAAGAAATTGTCAGGAGTTATTTAACCACAAACAGCAGCTACCTTCCCATTCCAGCTGCGTAATCAAGCAGAATAAATTAGAGGTTTTTTTTTTTTAAGAGTTAACTCTATTTTTTTTCCCCTCTGTATAACTGAAAGTCCTTTACAACAAGTTGATAAATAGGCACCATTGCCAACAACAGCAAGCTCTCCTGGTGCTGAATCAAGGAGCCACATGAAAGCTGCCACAGACAGCCTTGCAACAAAGGCCCAGGTGGCACCTTTAAAGTAGTTCCTGTCACCAGGAGAAGCAAGCACAGCCTTGAGATTCAGGGACCCTTCACTGGGTAGCAAGTCTGGCCTAAGCCCTGAATACCCACTCTACCGAGGGACCCAACATTGAGAAAGTACAAGTCAGGCTGGCACGAGTGCCAGCACAAACAGTCCTTCCCAAATCTAGCCAGCATTCCTCCATACAAACTGTTCCAATCCACACTGATAAGAATCAGTCTCCGTGGGTCTTGAAAGAGTCAAAGGCCCTTCTTAATCAAACGATCAACTGTTCATTTTTAAAGCTTGGCTGGTTCAATTAAGACCACAGGCAGGAGACGGGCCGGTCATATTACCCTGGCCGGTCGCCGGTCCTGAAACCTACCCCTGACCAGCCCACTCCTGGGTCTGCCTGGAATGCCCTGGGCCCCAACCCAGTGAAATTCAACCCAGCCTTCAAGGCCGTATGCTGGACCTACCTTTTTGCAGAAGCTCTCTGGCTCCTCTTGGCAGTGACCATTACCCTTGCAACCCACAGCCATGCATTATGGTCCTTTATATAGGTCTCCAGCCCTAAGTTGTTCTTCGACTTCCTAAGCTTCTGAGGAAGGTGACCACAATGAACAGTGTCCATAGGAAAGACTCCATTGGCAGCCATGCCTTTTGTCCACTTCAGGGTTAGCCTGTTACCAGGCATCCCTCACTTTGTGCTGTGCTAGACAATTTCTGAGTCAGGTGCCTGGAATCTAGAATGTAATCCTTCCATTCTTCCAGAACAAAAATATCTCAGCCCCCTGGCCAATCTGCATCATAGCAAACACCAGGATGGTGTCAGGTGGACTAGCCACTCCAGCGGGTACCATCTCACCTGCACTGTACCTGCCACAGAAGCCTGCAAGTGGTACATACCTGTCACACAGCCCAGGGCTGCTCACAACCTGGACAGCCCAGGCAATAGATTTAACCCACAGAAACGAAGGATAGAATGTCTTCCAGTCAGACTAAGCACTTAGCCCCAAACTGAACTACAGCAATGCTTCAATGGGAGGCAGTTGTCTCCCCTCTGTCTTATATCCATCCCCGCCCACCCAGGCCCTACACAGTAGTCATAGTACACAGAAGAGCTCACCTATGTCCCCCACTTCTGTTCCCTCACCTGATTGCACCTAAATGAAAATACAGGGACCAAAGTGAGCCCATGAGCCCATAAGGTTTGACTGACATCAACTCAGTGGAAAGGGGTGGGAATAGCAGGATGACCCAGGAGCTCTATGGGAGTCATGGAAGGCAGTATCCTCATTGTTAGTCAGTGGGGGAAAGCTGTCCCTCCACACACACCTGAGCCTGGCCCTTTGTGTTAGCTCTAAGCACCCACTTCTTCAATGTGGAAACAGAGCACAGACACCCTTGTCCTCTGGCATCACCTTAGCATGGGCCGTCATCTCTCCGTCTGTCCTTGGCACCAGGCCACAGGGAACAGCACCTCCCTCACAGCCTCAGCCCCAGACCTCAGTTCTGATCCTGCATTCTGTTTATCCAGGGTAACAACTAGACAGACATGCTGGGTTTTTTTTTTCTATTTTGAGTCTACAGAGCTTACCACACAGACGGTGTCCTGGGCCCCCATCTGCTACTCATCTCCCTCATAGCTCCTGTCTCCAGACTGGATATATCCAGAACCCTGTGACATATCTGCCCCATCAAGGAACCAATCAATGACGCTTATCACCTCAGGTTTCAAATACAGCAACTCTCTAGCCTGTGTGATACTAGTCCACTTCTACAACCCAATTACTGACAGCAGGGCAGTTGACCTGGGGAGAAACATTGAAGGGAACCTGCATGGCAAGCATGTGGGGACAATCTCAAGGCAGAAGCCTCCAGAGGGAAGCTGTCCTCAGAGTGCCTTACCTCGTCACCGCCTCACTCTGCTGCCGCCGTGTTAGAACCCATTTAAAGCATTCAAGCATATAATCAAATTTCAGTAATGAGTTATTAATTAAGCAAGGGCAACCAATTCTCTGCTAACTGCCTCATAAACAATCGACAGGAGATTTGTGAATTTTGACTTCCTGACACTATTAAACAAATCAATATTAGGCTTCAGACACAGCGATTCAGACAGTTTTCTCTGTTATTCAGCTACCAGCTGTCTGGAATACTAATGAAAGAATTAAGAGCCGGGGATTCTGCAGGCGTTCCATCAAAAAGATCCTTATCTGTGGGGAATTGGGGCCTGATTTGCATGGAAGAAGACGTTGCTTTTGTAGGTACAATTTTTCTCAATATGTCACTGATAAGTATTTCTCATCAAAGTGCTGGGCAGTGGCCACCAGCTTCAGAAGAGCAGCCGGCGCCCTACTGGAGACGTCTCCGAACAAGGCAATTCATTTATTTATGTATTTTGGAGACTAGTTAATTTATAGCTAAGCTAACTCTTGGAAAACTTGAGGCTAATACAGCCAAGCTCCTTACTCAGCTTTTTAAAGCTCCTATGTGCGGGTATCAAAACACCCAACTCAAAGGAAGTCAGTTTGCCAAACCTGGTCATGACATCACACACGTACCTTTGATTTTCTCCCTTTTTCCCCTCTCCATTGCACCTTTGGAGTTCACTGGATAAACTCCATCCCTGATTAGATGTTTAGGGACAATGGTGGAGATGTTCCTTTGTTTATCTAAGAAGAAATACAGCATACTCGTTGCCAAGCTGAAACCACCCCCAAAGTGGTAGATTTATGTCAGGGCTCACTCAGCATGTGTAATCCATTTGCTCTGTGCCCTCCTGCTTTAGCCAATTAGCAGTTGACCTGAAGATTTAAGGACTGAGATGAACATGTCGAGGGGTACCCTCTCCAGGCTCTGGGATGCTAAAGGTCACCTGCCTATCACAGGGTCACCAAAATTCCTTGAGGCTAATCACACAGATAGAGTTCCTATCTTGCATAGGTGCCTGTATCATGCAGATAGTGAAATGTTATAGGCACATACGTGTGTGAAAAGATATGCATACACAATTCCAATATATAAATGTAGTACATACATCCAGGTATGCACTGTGCTGGCACTGATGAAGGCTGACTCTTAGTTTTTGTCTTTGTGTATATATGTGTGTGGTATGCAGGTGTGTATCCATATTCCCATGTGTATGCATGTGCCCATGGAGGCTAGAGGTGAATGTTGGGAATCATCCCATATCACACTTCTACCTTATACTTCTTGAAGCAGGGTTTCTCAGTCAAATCCAGAGCTCACTAATATGACTCGTCTTACTAGCCAGCATGCTCTGGGATTCCTGCCTTTGCAACATGGCTGCCACACATCTAGATTTTAGTGGATTCTGACGAGGGTCTAAACGCCAGTCCTCTTGTACTGTAAGCACTTTAACCATTAGTTAAATGGCCTGAGGTTAAACCGTGTGCCCCTGCATTATATACCTAATGAGCCCCTGTATTATATGCCTAAGAAGTTCCATGAAGATATACTTGCAATATAAAAGGAGCTTTTGATTTTTTTTAAAAGGCCTGACCATTGGAGCCCTAGAGGACCTTCCTAGCATAGATCAAACACTGCTGAATATCCCAAAAAATCCAATTCACACACAATATTTCAGAACCACGGCAGCTGATTGGGTTAGACTCTCTGTGGAGTAAAATAGGTAAAAGGAAAACCAGAAGGGATCCCTTGTCTCAAGTGAATATTTGCTTTGTGGTGGTCTATCACCATAGGCTAATCTCATTAGATTCTTACCACATAGCTGGGAGGCCACCATTATGACTTTTATGAGAAATTCCCCTCCATAGACTCATATAGTTGAACAAATGGGACCCCCGAATAATGGTGCTGTTTGGAAAGGGTGTGGAAGATTTAGGAGGTGGGGCTGGAGGAAATGTGTGCTCTACGGTTTTATAACATCCTCCATTTCTTATTTCCTATTTTTTCTTATTGCTTCCTGGTTGCTAGCCCAGACTCATGCTTCTACATGTCTGCTGCTATGCCTTCCCTACTGTAATAGACTTTATTCCCTCTGGAACTGTAAACCAAACTAAGCCAGTTCTCCACTAAGTTGTTTTTGTTTTTGTTTTTTTTAAATCAGGGTTTACATCACAGCAATAGAAAACTACTAATGTAGACACATGGAGACTAGCTTTAACTTGTCCGAGGTCACTTAGCAAGTGACAGACTGAGAGCTAGATGTGTCAGGCAATATAATGTGTGCATGTGTGTGTGTGTGTGTACGCATGTGATAACCCATGTGTGTCATAAATGTGTGTCATAATCTATGTGTGCAATAATCTGTGTATGTGATAATCTGTGTGTTATAATCTGTGTGTGTGCTCATGCATGCAGGCATGTATGTGTGTGTAATAATCAATGCGTTTGATAATCTCTGTGATAATCTGTGTGTATGCATGTGTATATCATAATCTCTCTGTGTGTCATAAACAATGTATGTCTCTGTGTATGTCATAATCTGTGTGTGTATGTGTGTATGTGTGTGGTTCCTCAGACCATCTCTTTGCTATGCAGAACCCTATTAATTCTGTGCAAACATTATATTTTCATTTTCCATTACCCACTATTTAGAACAGCACCAACTGTTAGCCATAAACATAGTTCAATGTCTGGAAGCATGGATGTTTTTGTGCTTTTCAGAGTCATAGTCTGGTTATGAAGTTTAAATGTTTCTGTTAACTTAGGCAATACATTTTGGCACATTGGCACTATTACTTAAAGTGACTGCAAATAATTAAGATAATTCATAAAAATAAATATTTCGGAAGTATCTCTATTTCCCTCTATGTCTCTGTTCCTTGTCTTGATGGCACAACCTGAAATACATTAGGTATTTAAAACACATTGGTTCAAAGCATTGGCCACCCACTAAGAGATACTTTGCATACTCAAGAAGGGTGTTTCCAGTTCCATATTTCTGGGTGAGGCTATGTTGGTCTTTAAGTGCTGTTTTCAAACCACAGAAACTAGTCAGTTTAAGTAGAAAAGGATTTATTAAGAAAGATTATACATTTAGACTTTCTAGGAGGACTAGTGAAAATTGATTTGCGTCCTAAAAGATCTAACATGACCAAAAGAGGATCTTTTGCTAGACGATAAAGCAAATGCACTGTACTGTCAAACTCAAGTTCTCTGCAGCCCACATATCAGAACCTCTGTTACCGAATAATGGACTCTACAAACTTCACCACAGGGAGCTCCCTCCTCAAATACTCTGCCAGCCCTGTCACAATCTGACCTTCTTGTGTTGGCAACCCGTCTCCTGCTCCGGGAGTTGCCCTGGTACATCCATCAGTAGAATTCAGATCAGATGCAGATTTCTAACTATAACAGAATCTGGAAAACCTGGCTCTGTTGAGCCTGTATCAATAGATTGTATAAAATACCGAGTGATGAATAAGAAAGGTGCATGGCGGTTAACAAGTGATCTAATCCACAAGCCAGCCATAGATGCACTGGCCATCCTTTCCTGCCACTGTAACCTATTATAGCAAGGCTTGCAATGCACTTGCACAGGACCCTGTAGTGACCTAAATACCCCCTGGCCATAATTTTAGTTTCTACAAAAGTCTCCTTGGCTGGGTATTTACAGCCAAATCTAAAGTAAAATGAAAAGAAAAGAAAAAAACTAAGGTTGAGGCTTTACAAATTTCATCTTTGCTATTTCCTGATCCCACAAAACAGTCACATCAGAGAAAGAATCAAATAACTGGAGTGCCCCATTTACACACAAGCTGTGAGACTATACGAGGGTTTATTTGATTTCTCTAAACCTCTGCTTATTCGTCTAGAAAGAAAAGTGGAAATCATTGCATCATGACTAGAGTCACAGCAACAGACTGAGGTGACATTTGCCTTGTCTAGTGTGGAAGCCAGAAAAAAAAATCGATATTAAACAAATGCACCCATGAAGAAATTCGGGAAAAAATCAAACCAAGAAAGGAGGTTTCTTGGCAACTCTGCCATTGCCGTTCTCTTGCTGAGTAGAACGTGAGTTACTCGATATCTGCTTAATGCAAGAAGGTCTCATGGCCAATTGCACAGTGTAAAAATAGGATTATGTACCCAGGGAAAAGGAACCTTTTATAGTAGCAGTGACTTGCTTTAAAAACAGAGCTGTTGACACTCAGGCTTAATTAAGCTGCTTTCTTGATGAATCTAGTGTGGCAGGGACCTGCCCCTTCCACATGCTCCAACTCCCAGGGCTGCGCTCTCTCTGGTGTGCTCCAGTAAGTTACTGAGAACTAGTGGGAGAAGGGGAGAAATAGGCTTCTTTGGGGGCTTGTATCAGGGCTTTTGTTTGTGTGACAAAATCAGGAATCAGGCAAGTGAAAAATAGAGGTTAAATTGATACAGACCTTAAAGAACCTGAGGAGGAGTGTAGACAAAAGAGAGGCCTTGCCCTCCCTCCACTGAGATGCTCAGGCAGGCTCAAGAGCTGGGAACTCCAAAGCAACTGTGGTTTGAGAAAGTTTGGGAGGGAAAGGAAAGGGCATTTTAAAAATTATAATTGAAAAAAATAAAGGAAAAAGAGGTCATAAATTTGAGGGATGGCTTAGAGAAGGGCTTGAAGGAGGAAGAAGTGTAGATACAGTACACAGATGTGCAACTTTAATTTTTTTTTTTAATTTAAAAAATAAGAGAACAGGGCCATTAGGGGATCTTCATGGTGAGATTATAAACGTGCCTATGAAACGCAAAAGCTCATGTGTGGTCAGCATACCCTCCCATGCATACTGCTGTTATGTCAATATTCTGAGTGCTGTGTTCTAAACCTTAACGGGTGACGTGTAAAATGGGGGGTGGGGGGGGGGGAACTGATGAGGCTGGAGAGACAGTTCATTATGAAGGGGTGCAGACATGATTTCTACCCCTAGATTCCAAGGGGCTGGCTTTGTTTTGTTTTGATTTGATTTATTTTGTTTTAACGGAAGGGATCCTGAACTCTTACTGCTGGAAAGGTAGAAACGGACACATTTCTGAGAGTTCATAGTTAGCCTCCTAGCCAAACTGGCAAAGTTCCAGGTAAAAGTAATAGATACTGTCTCAAAAATAAAGACAAAATAAACAAGCGCCACCTGTGAACTTTTGTATAATATACCTTGGACATGGTCTGAAATCCTCTCTGGGCCTTAAGTGTATTCTTCCCAGATAAGCCTGTTACCGTCAACGTTTTCCAAAGGAGATTCTTGAATCTGAGGAGGTTGGGAATCTGCACGAGGTCCCACTGCCAGCAAGCTGGAAGGTGACATTCCAATCCACACTTTGTGGCCTCAGAGCCTTCCCCTGTTCTTTGTCCCTTAGTGGGATGATCTCCATCCCATGACCTCCCCCAAAGGAAGAGGACATGTTTATTAGAATAGGTTTACAGGCTGTGGCCCAGCTAGCTCAACCATTGCTGTCTACCGATGGAAGGTCCAAGAGTCCAGTTGTTCAGTCCATGAAGCTTGATGTCTCTACTGGTCAACAGTATATGCTGGAATCACAGAGTAGGCTCTAATAATGGTAAAAGAATGCACTTGCCAATGAGAGCAAGCAGGTAAAGAGAGCAAGCTTCCTTCTTCTGTGTCCTTTATATAGGCTATCAGCAGAAGGCGTGGCCCAAATTAAAGGTGGATGATCCCACCTCAAAGATCTGGATTAGAAGTATACCCAGCCATTTGGGTTTTCATTGGTTTCATACTCTTCAAGTTGACAACCAAGAATAACTATCATAGTCTGTGTGTTGGGCCATGGAGACAACGTGGTGGGTAAATGTTGGTTTCCAAGCCCAAGGAGCTAAGTTCCATGCCTAGAACCTACATGGTGGAAGGAGAGAATCAATTCCTCCAAGCTGCCCTCTGACCTCCACACACTTGATGTGTCACATGCATACCCCCAACACACAAATAAGCTATTGTATGTGTGTTTCACAGAGACCTCTGAAACTATAGTGCTTTGCCATTGACATCAGATGGAAATTGGTTAAAAATGTGAGTTTTCATGACAGCCCAGAGAGTTTCTCCCCTATAGCACAGGTTCTCCGGATAATTCATCTAGATGGCTGTATATCATCCCATTGTGTAATCATCTAATTATTTGGAAAACAAACCCCTTCCACGTTCAGACAATTAATCTATGTTTTGGATATTTTAGACTCAGAATGTGTTTTGTCTTGTACAGTTCAAGAATTATCAGTAACAAAAAGCTACTAGACCCTGGTATGTGTGCCTGTTGTGTTTTGATAGTAACTCCCACATTCCCCTGCACGTTAGCTGCCTTGATTTACATTTCTATGAGTAGAAAATAGAAAAAGATACACATTTCCCCTACCTTAGCCACCATCAGTGTCAGGTTAGGGTTTTACTCTGTGAACAGACACCATGACCAAGGCAGCTCTTATAAGGACAACATTTAATTGGGGCTGGCTTACAGGTTCAGAGGTTCAGTCCATTATCATCAAGGTGGGAACATGGCAGCATCTGGGCAGGCATGGTGCAGGAGGAGCTAAGAGTTCTACTCATCTGAAGGTTGCTAGGAGAGTAATGGCTTCCAAGAAGCTAGGATGAGGGTATTAAAGTCTATGCACACAGTGACATACCTACTCCAAAAGGGTCACACCTAAATGTGCCACTCCCTGGGTCGAGCAAATACAAACCATCACAATTAGATAGTATCCGACTTGGAATTTCTGCTTATCTGATGAATGTAAATGATGTCTTATTGCTGCTCTAATTTGCATTTCCCTGATTGCTAGTGAAAAGTGAATAACTTTTCATACACTCATTGGTTCTTTGTGTTTTCTATGTGAACTGCCTATTATATATGTACAGCTATTATCAACTTATAGATATGCTTCGATGAATAACATACAGGCCTGTTTCCATATGGAGATACTAGGTACTGTTTGTTAGTTGAACAGATATTTAAATGCCCTTTTCTCTTTTTTCATGTGTGTATGGTGCATAGGTGTGTGTGCGTGTTTTTGTGCAGATGCATATGTCATGGTTCACCTGTGCAGTTCTCCAGTCTCCTAGCTGGGAAGGCTGAGGGATGTGGGGCTCAAACTGGAGCTCTGCTCCCACTGTTCGTGCTTCTCCTGCAAAACCAGATTCTTCCCAGAGCCTCAACTTTCTAATCTGTAAAATGTGCCCATTCATTCCTTGAGCCACAGTGAAATCCAAATCCAGGATCAATCTAGCGATGAGCAGGAGATGGCCAATGAGTGGCTCTGTCATTTCAGCACTTTGCATTACTGTCTTCAGCTACCAGAAAAATAAAAAGAGAAAAAGGCCAAAACACAGCCCAGGTTTTCTCTGGGTTAAAGGGGATTCAGCAAACTCAAAGAAAATACTTCCTGAAGCAGAGGTTTGAACTGTGCCAATTCTGTGACACAAAGGGAGCCATTTCCAGAGCAGACACACTGATGAGGACCGACAACTCTATGGCCACTCCCGGGGGATGGGCAAACATTTCTCTTGGACAGGTACAAAGGCCCCACCCAACCACCACATGAACCCCTTCGGGGGTGGGGGACACACCCGACTGCCAGTGATGGATGCCCCCACTTTTAGTCAATTACCCTAATTCCTCACACATGCAGAGTTTCGGAACTCGAAACACACCCATTATCTTGCTTCAGCTTGTAACCACCCCACAGGGGAAGTGTCCACATCTCTATTAAGCATGTGAACAAGATAAAACTCAGAAAGGGGAGGTGGTGGAACTCAATGAGGATAGCACATGACAGCTTTATGTCCTGCCGGGTTGCTCCATTCCTCCTTGAACACTTCCACAGGCCATGACAACACACCACTGGCAGAATGAGAAACTAGGCATCCATCATTATAGCCTCCTGCTTTTGCAGAGTTCTTACATGCAAGCCTTTGCCTGAGGGACCCTTTTAGAAAGCGTTCGCCTCCTCGAAGATGCTACCTTGAGATGTGCCAAGAGAGATGGCACATGTCTTATGTGAGTTCTGCCTTCACGGTTACACACTCCATCCAAATCTTGTCCAAAATATTTGTGGCTTGGACCTTTTATCTTTTCCATATTCTTGGCCACACCAAAGGAGCATAATAATAATAATAATTCATATTATTATAACATTCACCCTAAGAATTCCTTTGAAATTGTTAAATAATAGCTCCCATTTCTCAAATTCTGGCTGTGTGTCAGATCTTAGGCTTTGTGTACGATCCCTATTACCAACGTACAAGGCAGCTCATAAGACAGCTACCTGTCTATCTGAGAGAAAATTCCCTTTCTACCATAAAGACTTGAAACTTCCCAGCCTCCTTTGCAGCTAGGCTAGCCATTCTTGACTACATTCAGATGGAGAAGATGTTATTGTAAGCAATGTGTACAACACAGGTGTCATATCTCAATCCCTAAAGCAATCCCTTACTGTAAACCCTCTCCTCTTGCTGCTCTACAGACATGGGGATGAGTTGGTTGTGGCCAGGCATGTGAAGGCCTCTGGGGGATGGCACAGATTTGGGGGGAGGAAGCTCTGGGTGCTCAGATGTCTTCCTGAGTAGATCTTCTCCAACAACCTGGCTATTCTCATGTTTCTCATGTGAGAGGGAAAGAGACTTACCTTGTTGAGACCATTGTAATATTAGAGTCTCTTGGCTAGGATAAGTTTACATTTAAAGAGTGTGGTATTCTAGTGTTCATTTTAGAGCATCTATTTTCTGTGAAACTAGAGAGATGCAGATGGCTCAGACATGGACCTTAATCTTTACATACATCATTTGCAGAGAACATCCAGAACTGTCTGTCCAAAGAAAAGAAAAGGCATGCCAGAGCCACCTTTGCTGGTGGCCTAAATGTTTCTGTCAAGAGAACTGGCATTTGAAGAGCAGGACACATCTAAGAAAACACGTTTATTCCTTAGTATGAGCTATACTCTGAGGATACTTGGCATTAATAGATGCACATACGTGATTCATATGCTGGTGCATAAATGCCACACCGTGTTTGTTTGGGTTTGTGTGTATGGGTCTGTAAATGTGGAGGTGCATGTATGGTGTGCAGTGTGTGTGTGTGTGTGTGTGTGTGTGTGTGTGTGTGTGCTTGCATGTGGGTTTGTGCAGTGTGTACATGTATGTGGAGGGTACATGTGTGCACAGTGTGTGTGTAGTATGCATTGTGTAGTGTGAATGTAAAGTGTGTTTGTCTCAGTGTATGTTTCATGTAGTATGTGTGTATGTGCAATGTGTATGTAAATGTGTGTGTCTGCAGTGTATGTTGTGTGGAGTAGGGGTGTGTGCCATGTGTATGTAAATGTATGTGTTTGATGTATGTTGTGTGCAATATGTGTGTGTGCAGTATGTGTGTGTGCGTGCAATGTGTATGTTTGTGCACACACATGTGTGTGTTCACACATGTACCAATCTACCACCTCTGAGCTGTAAAGATAGTAAAACCCATAGAATAGCTCTAAAGGGAAGAAAATGAGTCCCTGGGCCAGGCCAAGCCTCTGAGCAGGGAATCAAGCTTGCTGGGCAGGGCTAGATCTCTTCCAGAAGGCTCAGTGGAGGAATCAGGCTCTCGGGAAGAGAGGCCCATAGGACAGAGTTCCTCAGTTAGGAACCCCTATATTCATGGATGTTCACCTCATCTTTCCCCCTCTATGTAGAGTGTGTGTCCTGTGAGAGGTGTCCTCCCATTCCTGCACTGTGATTTCTCTTGTTAATTGCATCTGTTCAGTAACTCTGACCCAGCTGTGCAGCAAGAAGTAGAAAATGACAGGGACAGACAAGCTGCTCCTCAAATGTCAATCACAGAGGCACCCAGGGTCCCACCCCCTCAAGGCTCAGAACCCTAGAGTCCCGATTAGTGGCCGTCATCAAAGTACACGAGGTTTCCCAAGAATGATGAACACATGTCAGCAGGTCCTGATGGAGAGACAGACACCAGGCAGAAACTCTGATGGGCAGAAGGTACTGCAAGGGTGAACCTGAAGCACGGGGCTTGGGCTTGATGCTCCTGATGCAGTCACCAGGCATATAGTTCGTTATCCACAAAGGAAGACTAAGGCCAGACAGGAAGGCATATCATGAGGAGTAAAGAAATAGCCACAATGCCAGGGCTACAAGTAAAAATCACTCAGAATTCCCCCAAGAACTCCCCAGGACTGGACTGGGGACTCATGGGGTTTGAACTTTAATTTCTACATTGATCCAAGCACCTAGGTGGTATCATCTTCACTTTACAAATGGAGGAAATGAAGGCACTGAACACACATGTGACTTGAAGCAGGCCATTCATCTAATAAGAGGTAGTTTAGGGTGCTCAGTCAGGTGGCCAGTGAAGGGAGCTGGAAGAAGTTATCAAATAAAGGAAGTGGAGACAACAGGTATGTCATTCTTGGTACTGTTGATGATACTATGCTGACAAAAGTTTTCAAAACTCTGATCCCAGGAAGAAATGTACTTCCCTTCAAAAGCTTAGACACACGTCGTAGCCGTCACCTTAGTGTCTGGAATCCACTGTCATGCAGGCTGAGGCTTTCTTGGTTGTTCTGCTTTGGAGACATGATCTCATGCTAGTCCTGTCTAGCTATTCACTATTTAGCCTGTGACACTCTTTCTGTCTCAAACTCCCAGGTACTAGGATTGTTTACAGGTATGCGCCACCATACCTAGCTTAATATTTTCCATTCTATTTCATTGTGAATAGATTTGTGTCAAAAGTCCAACAAATTACTTCTCAAATCCCCTTGAGGTTCAGACTTCAGTGAACACTGGCCAATAGAGTCAGCAGAACATCGTGGGAGCCATAAGACACGTCAAGGCTGAAATGAGATAGTTATAGGGAATCGGGTACCCAGCCCTGAAATGGAAGGAGATGCCTTTTCTCAGTGTCGTGCAAGTATGGAATTGGTATTTGAGAGGCAATGTATCCTTTGCTCTACAACCTAGACACCTCACCGCCTTCCCACAGGCTTAGTCAGGCAGGTGAGCCCTATTCCATGTCAAGTACTGTGCCTAGGACTTGCATGCACAGCTCACATAGCTTCCTTATTGGCTGGAAGAAATTAAAGCTTCATTTGCCTGTGACCATCATTAACAGGCCTTGGGAGTCATGGGTGACTGTTGGCACCAGAACACCCAAACAACAAGCTGAATGAGGACTTCAAGTGACAGAGTTCTACAAAGAAGCGCAGCCATTACCCATGACCAAATGCATACAGGCATCCAACATGGGTTTCCCATAAGCAGATTTCTAATGGCTACCACATGGCTACCCATGGTCATGGAGCTCAGCTTCTTAAGAAAAGAATATCTGAGAAAAGTGTTTCAGTAGAACATGGTCATAAAGCAGTGTCTCCAATCACAATGAAACGTCACTTCACACCTGTAGGAATGGATAAATTTGAAAGACACACAGTGCAAATTTGAGATAAGACGAAAACAGCTCACAAAAGCAGCTTGACACAGAAACATGGGGAGGGGACAGTAATATCTGTGGGATGAGCACCCATGAAATACAACCCAAGACTCATTCTTGTCTTCACATGCATCTCTGAGGGACACATTGAGTTCTGTGCCTAGGAACAGGTGGGCTTTAGGGAACAGTCCACTCCATGGACCGCAGATGTATTCCTTGCGTCAGAGGTTGGGGGCCGATGTTACCTTAGGTGATGGCGTTGTATCCATAGAGGATCAGCTATCAGATGTCCTCCCTGTCTAACAGGCCCAGAGGGGTGCCAGGCCTCGAGATCCTTCTCAAAGAGGGAATTGTCATTGTATCCAGGAGAGGAGTCAGAGCCAGGGAATGGAATGGCAAGAACATTATTTCAGAGATCAGGTAAAGGAAGTTCCGCCCCTGGAGATGAGATCTGACAGGCCAATAAAGGCCTCTTAATACCTCTGATCCCCATGTGCCTTTGATATCATGTCGAATTTTCTGCTTGAGTGAGAGGCTCTGCCAATTCGAAGAGATCAGCAGTTTTCATCCACAGTAGAGGACGCCTGGCTTCCCTACTGCAAGTCTCTGGAAGCAGTCTCATACAAAATGAGCAGTCCCTGTGTGGCCCTTTAATGTCACAGAATGGGCACCCCCCCCCCAACTCTCCTGAGAGTAGAGCCTAGAAGGCAAGAAGAGGACCCAGAATAGATTTCAGGCCTAGGGGCTGAGAAAATGACTCAATTGGAAAAGTGCTTTCCATGCAAGCACAAGAACCTGAATCCTGGAAATCCAGATGAGAAGGTCAGTTATAGTCATTGAGCATTTACAATCGCAGCTCTGGAACAATGAAGAAAGGAAGACACATGAGGCTCCCTAGCCATCCAGCCTCACCTGCTCAGGAAACTCAAGAGCAAGGAGAGATGAGAAGAGACCCTGTTTTAAACAAACAAACAAACAAACAAACAATGATAAATAGTGCTTGAAGAATAACATTTGGCTTCCACATTTGCACACACAAATGACTATGCACCTACGCACACACACACACACACACACACACACACACACAAACACACACACAAAGATTCAAGGTCCAGGTCTGTGAAGTGGTGACTACAACTGAGTTGCTCTTACTCCCTCTATGACAAAGGAAGCAGAAGATATGAAAGTCATTTATTTAGTATCTACTGGTGACAGTGTCTCCACCTTGGGTCTTTCATTAACCAGTTCTCCCATTTGACTGATAGGAACAGAAGCCACCCTGTTGGCAATGGTGAGAGGCAGCTTCCTATCCCTCCAGAATGCCATAAATCCTGAGCTCTCTTCCACAGTCACCAGCTACCCTTACAACCTGTGCACCTGTTCTCAAGAGCACATCTCATAGCTGCATTCATGCCTCAGCACAGAACACCTCCTTGGGCAAGTGGCTGGAGCCTGATAGCAAATGATTTGGGGTGCCAGCCTAACTGGAGTTGATTCATACCTAGAAATTTCCCCTGAAGGGTGTCATGGAGTCCCTCAATTCCAAGGCCCTACATATTGCTCATACTTTTAATTTAATATCCTTGACCTCAACTATATCAGCTTTACCTGCACCCACAAGGTGCTATGCTATGGGAATGTTGAAGACAATACTGATAGAGATGAGGGAGCCAGAGCGCCAGAAAGAAGAGGCCTTGAACTTGTAACATTGAGTGAAGAACCATGTATACCTCAGACCCAGACACCAGCCCTTTGGAAGGCTGAGAGGCTGTCTCTCTGTCCTGTTTGGCTTCTATGGAGAAGGCCATGATCCCTGAGTTAGAAGTCACAGTGACCCCCTATGTTGAGCACACAACTCTTCTGCTTCTCTTGTAAGCTGTACCCTTAAGTGTGGCCATCTCCCAGATACACACACACACACACACACACACACACACACACACACACACACACACACACATACTTCTGCAGTATCTATGGTGAGCATACCCCACATACCCAGGATGTCAGAGATACTTGGCAAGTGGTTGAGTAATTGCCAAATGAATCCATGTTTTAAAAACTCCAAGGAGTTGACCTTAGACAATTTTAACAGGATGTGCATGACCCATTACTGAGGCTCCAGTAGGGGTTGGAGGTAGTAATCATACTTAGCCCTCATTCAAGCAACTCATGAAGAAAGAACAAGGAGGATAATGATGTCTCAGACTTGGCATCATCCCCTCCCACCCTGCTCACCTTCTATCACCCTCCCCATCCATTGCAGTCACTCCATGGTGAGCCCTCTTACCATGAAACAAGACTGAAGACCTCTCCCAACAACTGAACATATTCACCTAAGTTTCTTTTCACCTTGGATTTTTCATGAAACCAAATGGCAGTTCCCAAAGGTGAAAACCTGTGATTCTTTCCAAATCCCTGTGAAGCGAAAATTGCTAGTTTCACACAGCTGTCCTGCTGCTGACTGTTATTATGATTGCAACTCGATCAGGAAGACAGGAGACCTGGGTTCTGGCTCCAGCAGACCTAAGATATCCCACAGCCAGACTTGCCCAGGCTAGGAAAAAGAGAAGCCTTCTGTAGGTCCCAACCATCATGTCTATCATTATCATTCCTGTGAATTTTAAGGTCTCAAACCCAGGACAGGTCTCAATCAGGGACATGTAGTTCTTCCCAGCTCTCCTCATTCTGCTCCCTACCCTAGACCTCCCATCCCTGGAGCTAGGCTTCTGCTTCCCCTCCCTCATCCTGATCCCTATAAAACTCGGCCATCTTGGCTACACCACTCCCTTGGCCTCTTGGCTGAGGCTACCTCTCTTGGTCATCAGCTCCTCTCTTGTTCTCCCTCCCCTCTCTCTTCATGGTTTGGTTTACTCTGCCAAACAAGTTCAGCCAAGACACTTCCCTCTGCCTGCTTTCTCCCTTATATCTACAGTAAAAATCCCCATCCTTTAGGGGTGGTCAGGTCCTCCAACTTTTATTTCATGTTTTTCACTCATCTGTTGCCAAAACCTGGGATCGAACCATGGTCTTGGTAGTTGGGGGAGGGGAGGCTCAACCAAGACCAAGTGTGTGTGTGTGTGTATGTGTGTGTGTGTGTGTGTGTGTGTGTGTGTGTGTGAGAGAGAGAGAGAGAGAGAGAGAGAGAGAGAGAGAGAGAGAGAGAGAGAGAGAGAGATCCCACCTCAGGAATAAGCAGGTGGGGAAACTTAGGAATGCTTATCTGGAGTCCATTTGACCTATGAGAGGTGGATCCAAGTCAAGTCCCTAAAGCTTCCATGAATACTTTCAAGTTTACAAAAAAGATATAAGCGCTTTATATATATTAGTATCTCCACTGTTTGTAAACTGCACTGAAATCCACATCATAGAAAAGGCAGTAGACTTATGCCTTTGAGTCACTGCTATTTGAAAACATCTATTTCCTTAAACAAGAGTTGAATTTAAGTTACATATACAGTAAGCAGATCCATTTTTCTAAATAAAAGTTGAATAATATAACAAATTAAGATTCAACCTTTTGTAACAAGTTCTAAGCTAACTTTTTTGTTTCAGATTTTACAGATTCTTTAACCACACCCAATGAATTTACAAATCCTGAGATAAAGACTGTTTATACACTAGTCTTAAAAGATTTCTTAAAGCCTGGTGGTGGTACACACATTTAATCCCAGCAGTTGGAAAGCAGAGGCAGGTGGATCTCTGAGTTCAAGGTCAGCCTGGTCTATAGAGTGAATTCCAGGACTACATGGCTAGAAACACTGTCTCAATTTTTTTATTATTAATTAAAAAATTAAAAAATAAATTATAAAAATATTTAAGAGCGAAGCACAGAGAAATCGTAGTCACAGAGATTAAACAAACAAGCAAATAAATAAATAAACAAACTCTAGCGATAAGAACCTTTGGGGCCATGGGCCTGTGCCGTGACAGAAATGGGTACAATCTTTGGCCATCGAACTGTATTGGGCCAAGCAGCTTGCAGTAAAAATAGCCTTTAATAAGACGTAAGCCTGAAGAAGGAATTGAGTCTAAAGAGAAAAGAAGAGTCGTAAAATGAACTCCACCATACAGAAGGTTCCAATAGGTTCTAAGAGGGAGCCAAAAGACAGAAAACAGCAAAGCCATGAGGGACAATGAAGAACAAGCAGGAACTCTACCCAGGGACAGGTTCCAACATCCTTGAGGTCACACACGAGGGTGTAGGGAAGCTCTAGGATGTAGAAGGCAGCTCCTAGGGGAGATGAGAACAGGGTGTCTTTTGCACACACAGTAGGCACACCAAAGGGCATAGCAGGGATATGCTCATGTGGTGGGTACCCCAGAGGGTGTGTAGCAGGGCTCAGCAAGACAGAGATATGCCCCAAGTGATGGGGACACTGGAGGGCATTGCAGGACCCAGAGCCAGAGAGAGGACACTTTCTGACTAGGCAAGGAGAAACAGATGGTTAGAGTAGGTGAAGGGAAAATGTGGTTAAAGAGGCAGAATCTAGAATTTGAAATCAAATATGGTGAGTGTCAGAAGCCAGCAGAAACAAATGATTCATGCACACCTTAGCAGAGTCAAGTTAGCAGCTTGGTTCTGAGAAGTCAAGTCCCTTGGAAGGAGGCTCATTTATGCCCCTCCTGTAGTTACAGCACCAGATGGATTTTAAAAATTAAAAAAAAAATTGGAAGATATGATTACTCCTAAAGTTAGGAGAAGATTTTTATTGTAGATATAAGGGAGAAAGCAAACACTGGGAAGTGTCTAGGCTGAGCATGGCTGGCCAGATAAACCAAACCATGAGAGGAGAGAGGGGAGAGAGAGCAAGAAGGGAACTGATGACCAAGAGAGGTGGCCCCTAGCCAAGAGGCCAAGAGAGCAAGTGGTGTAGCCAAGATGGCAGTTTTATAATAAAGGGATTGAACTGGGGAGGGGAAGCAGAAGCCCAGCCCAAGAAGGAGAGGTTTAGGGTAGGGGCGGGGTGAGGACAGCTGGGAGGAGCCACAGGTACTGAGTGAGACTTGCCCACTTGTCCTAAGTTTGAGAGCTAACATGAATGTTTGCCGATCTCACTCACAACCAACATATGGCCAAGCTCTAGACCATGCCTCTTGTTCCCCTAAGGACAGGGACACTTTGGATGCTAGTCACCTCCCATGTGAAGAACAGGGCTCTGATTTTCTGAAGAGACTCTTGCAAATTTACCTCATAGTGTCCAAGAGAAAGAAACAAAATTTCTGATAGTGGCGGCCATCTTCTCCCTGTATCCTCATACCTGTAGGCCGCCATCTTCTTCCTGTAGTTATAATTTTCCTGTGTTAATGTCTTAATTTCTTTTTAAAAGGACAACAGTCCTTGGATTAGGACCCACCCCAGTGACTTTATTAGCTTAATTGCCTCATTAAAATCTTATCTCTAACTAGGTTGCATTCTAAGGTACAGAGAATTAGGGCTTCAAGATATTAACTTGATGAACATACTTCAGCCCATAAGACCCCACGTCTCCAAACCCAGCTAGATTGTAACAGTTTTGCAGATCATCAAAAAACAAATGATCAAAAACAGTTTTGGGTCCTTTCAGCAAAATCTTGCTAGTGTATGCAATGGTGTCAGCGTTTGGAAGCTAATCATGGGATGTATCTCTGGATATGGCAATCACTAGATGGTCCATCCTTTCGTCACACTTCCAAATTTTGTCTCTGTAATTCCTTCCATGGGTGTTTTGTTTCCTATTCTAAGAAGGGACAAAGTGTCCACACTTTGGTCTTCGTTCTCTTGAGTTTAATGTGTTTAGCAAATTGTAAAGGACCCAGATATAGCTGTCTCTTGTGAGACTATGCCAGGGCCTAGCAAACACAGAAGTGGATGCTCACAGTCAGCTATTGAATGGACCACAGGGCCCCCAATGGAGGAACTAGAGAAAGCACCCAAGGAACTAAAGGGAACTGCAACCCTATAGGTGGAACAACAATATGAACTAAGCAGTACCCCGGAGCTCTTGTCTCTAGCTGCATATGTATCAAAAGATGGCCTAGTCGGCCATCACTGCAAAGAGAGGCCCATTGGACTTGCAAACTTTATATGCCCCAGTACAGGGGAATGCCAGGTGGGTAGGGGAGTGGGGGGTGGGGGATGGGTATGGGGGACTTTTGGTATAGCATTGGAAATGTAAATGAGCTAAATACCTAATAAAAATGGAAAAAAAAACAGTTTTGGGAGGTTATTTAGTTCTGTGGTTTTAAAAGCATCGTATTTCACGGGACACAAGGGGGTTCCTAAAGTGACCATTGAGGTTTCTATGGTTAGGAAAGGGGGACAGTAAGTGGGAACCTGAGGCTCCAAACCAACCTTCCTGGGCAGCTTCTGCCTGGCTCATTCTAAGCTCCCTCCGAAGCTTTGTTTGGATTTTAAATATCCAACTGTGTGCAGAGAGGTGAAGAGTTTTGCCTGGGTTCCCTGCCCTCCTGTCTGCAAGGAGGGCTGCACCTTGAATTCTGTCTTAGGAGAGAGACACTTGAGGAACCCAAGAGTCAGGTTAGAACCTGAAGAACTCACAGCATCCAGTACTGTGTCTAAACACGTGAGTCTGGGCTTCAGTGCTAGATTATTTGAGTCACCACTACCATCCTGATGTTAGACAGCCTCCAGAAATTCATACTTTCATATTTTTGTTTTTTCATTTGTTTGTTTTACAGTGCTAAGGATTAAACCCACATCATAGCACATACTAGAAGAGAGCTTTACCACTAAGCTACATCCACACCCTGACTTTTTTTTTCTTTTGATAACAGTCTTGCGCGCACCAGACTCGACCAGCAAGACCGACGCTGCAACAGGATCCTTCTGCACACGTTTATTGGGAGAGCTTGATTGCAGAGGCGAAAAGACTTTTTGCCCAGAGCTGGTGCTGCTTTTATAGGCCTAGGAGAGGCGTGTCTCATACCCTGATTGGTTATGCACTAAGCCTCATTTGCATGTTCCTCATCTGATTGGCTACTCTCTCTCAGTACTTCACAGAGCCTCATTATCATACCTCATTTGCATGTCTCACATCCGATTGGTTACTCTCTTAGTACTTTACAGAACCTCATTATCATGCATCATTTGCATGTCTCACATCTGATTGGTTATACTCTCAGTACCTTACAGAACCTCATTATCATGCCTGGGCCAGGCAGTGTTTTTGCAAAAAACTTTACTGCATATGTACACATTGGTTGTTTGTCCAATCTTATGCATGGTGGCCAGCAGTAGTCAGTGCCACACAGCAATGGCACATGTGGCTTCCCACATCTCCCCCTGTTTGTTTTAATAAAATGAGGCTGCACTAGGCCTGTGCAATTATGCCCATCCGCCGTGGCTCCTGTTTTAGGTCGTTCCTCTAATGTCACAGCCTTACCCGTCATAGGGTAACCCTATCGCCACCGGGCCCCATGTCTTAGGTTGGACTGTGCACGAGGAAAGTTGCCCGTCTCTGGATACCGCAGTGCTGTGTGACAATAACTGCTAAATGACCTAGGGCGAACTCTGCAAAAGAGGCCAGCCAAAAATTGAATTAGTGGGGAAATCATGATCACCCTATTGATGAGCAAGGGCTGATCAATGATCGTTGAGTCTCTCTCATCTAATCTCATGCTGACTAATTCTTGAGCATAGATAACCAAATTTCAGGGGAGGAACCGTTTTCAATAGCTAAAAGTGCCTGAGTTACAATCACCCTGTCACGTTTTTGTTGGGTTCTGAATTTGCATACCAACCAGAGCATGAACGCCAGTCCACAGCATATGGCAGCACCAAACAAAATCACTCCCACCCATTCCTTAAAGTAAGAAAAAGCAGAGGTAAACCAAGAGGTAAAGTCTCCGAGGGTCACTGGTTCCACTCTGGTCCCATTAAGGTTCAGGATCTGCATCTGCAGTCTCGCCTGCAACCTCTCCAGCTCCTGCGACCAGTTCCCCTTCAGGTAATTCGATAGGTCTGTACTTTTAATAAAAGAATTATTAATATACTTATTGGGAGTAATGCACACATGCGATGTGGATGCCACACAACTCATTTGTATGACATCCATCATCCGTTCCATATTATGTTGTAAAATATCCACTCTCTGATTCACTAGCATTAACCCTGAGGCGATATGAGAATCCACCTTTTGCAGGGTAAGCAATGCTTCAGAGGATTTTTCTGCTATCTGACTTATGGTGTCAGCAGTATTAACTTGATGGGCCATAGCAGTTCCTGCGGTAACTGCTGATGCCGCGGACATCACAATGGCTGTAATAATGGCAGCTGTGATTCCAAAACCTCTCTTTTGCCGAATAAGACTCGTTATTGGGAACTTCTCTGGATCTGCCTCAACAGGCACAGGGACAAAGATTGGTAGATGAACCACTAAGGCTAAGAATTTGGTTCCATTCCAGCATTGCGTCAAAAAACAAGTGACATTTGTACAATCTAACCATTCTGTATTATTTTGAAATTCAGCCAATATAAAGAAAAATGGAGGATTGACACAAACTTCTACTGGAGAAGTAGTCATATTTTTGATAATTCTATTAGTTGTCACATTATCTAAATGAGTAGAGGTATTGGAAAGAGTGGCAGAAACATTCAATATCTCATAAAAGGTTCCAGTCAGCAATGCAAAGGCTGACAGACTGGTACTAGCACCTGCCTCATTGCTTAAAATCCATTGGTAATATGGCCAAATATTTTCTTTCCCTGTAGCATCTCCTTTATCGTTCATTATAGCAAAATCTAGTGGGGGTGACAAAACAAAACCCTTTGCTATTTCTCTCCGAGGAAAAATTTTTGATTGACAAGGTGAAAAAACTATAGGAAATGCGAGGTCCGGATGACACCAAGGCATGCTGCGTATAGCAGTAGCATTGCCAACAGGCCATCGTGATCTTTTGGGAATGGTCACCTTTCCCTTTATCATAATAGTGGTGATGTTTATAGGTGAAGTTATATTATTTTCAACATCACCTGAGCCTGATTGCGCTCCTTGAGCAACTTGCGTTAAAGCATTAAACAACACTCCAGAGCTCACCTTATTTTGGCTAATGGGATCTGCCCAATTAGAGATAATCTTTTTCTTTAAAAAATATACAGGGTGTAAAAGGTTTATCCACATTATGCACAAAGCATAGTGTATAATTCAAATGAAAACTAGTACTATTATACACCCGTGGCTCTTGAGGAGTTTGTCGTGCACAAGGCGCATCCAAATAACATTCCGTTGCAAAAAATAAAGGTAAGGTAGAAGAATTGGAATGTACCGGTAAAGGTACTGGCCATGATCTTACTATGGCCCACAAAGGTATACTTATCCCGGTCTCAATCATCAGGAGCAGGAGAATCATCTTGGGGTTCATCTTGCTCTTTCACGGTCCTTGTCAGTCGCGTTGGGACCCAAAGTGGATTTTCTTCACCCTGTGGGAAAATACAAATAGCTCCCCGGGATCTGATTAAAATAGGATCCGGGCCATACCATTTATTATCAAGGACATTTTTCCATTTGACCATTTCATTGGGCAATTGAGGCCATTGTCCGTGCCTTTCAGCTGGTGATCTTCCAGCATCATCCAATTTTAAAAAATTAAGAGTAAATATTGTAAGGGATAGAGCCATCTTTGGCGTCATAGCCTCTATTCCCCCTTTCTGTTTTTGCAAATATTGTTTCAGAGTACGATGGGCTCTCTCAATTATGCCTTGGCCCTGTGGATTATAGGGCAATCCAGTAATATGTTTTACTTGCATTTGTTTGCAAAATTGGCTAAATTTAGAAGAAGTATATGCAGGACCATTATCTGTCTTTAACACTAGGGGCTTGCCCCATGCAGCCCAAGCCTCTAAGCAGTGAGATATGACATGAACTGCTTTTTCCCCTGTCAAGGGAGAGGCATGTAGGACACCAGAACTGGTATCGATGGATACATGTACATATTGTAATTTCCCAAAAGATGGGATATGCGTTACGTCCATTTGCCAAACATCTAGGGGTCGCAATCCGCGAGGATTAACACCCACGGAAGGTGCGTTAACAAATTCTACACATTTACCACACCGTAGGACAATATCTCGGGCTTCTTTTCTTGTGAGCTTAAACTTTTGTCGTAATGTAGAGGCAGGGACATGATAAAGCTGATGAAAATTTTTTGCACTTTCTATGGAACTTTGTGATAGGAAAACCATGTCTCTGGTGGCTGAGTCAGCAATTGCATTTCCCTTAACCATAGGTCCAGGTAATGATGTATGTGCTCTAATATGTTGAATATAAAAGGGATGCTCACGCATCAAAATACAATTTTGTATTTTCATCAAAATTTCAGATACAGGACTGGACTGTTTAAAATTTCTGGCAGTCTCTAATGCTAGAACCACGTTAACCACATAAACAGAATCAGAGATAATATTTATGGGCATAGGAAATCTTTTAAAAACTTCTAAAACCACCAAACATTCTACCAATTGAGGGGCTCCTGGTGTAAATTGCAACCTTACAGCCTTTTCATTGATTACATAACTTCCAACTCCTGTTTTGGATCCATCTGTATAAATATCAATGGCTCCCTTTATAGGGGTATTAGCCGTTACCTTTGGAAATATTACTGGATGCATAACATAAAATGTAATAACGGATGTTTAGGATAATGATTATCAATTAAACCAGAATAACTGCATCTAAGAATGGCCCATTCATCTATAGTAGCACACAATATTTGCATTTGTGCGACAGTATACGGGACAATTATGCTATCAGGCATTTTTCCAAAGTGAGTGATTGAAGTTTTTATCCCTTTGTGGGCCATATTTGCTACCATGGTGGGATAATGCTCTATAGTTTTATTAGGGGATATATGTGGATGTATCCATACTAAAGGACCATTTTGCCATAACACAGCAGTTGGCAGATTGATGGTGCATAATATGCATAGGCACAAAGGTTCTTGCTCATTTATACGAGTTAACTGTGCTGTTTGGATCGCCTTTTCCACTTTCCTAAGAACATCAGAAGCCTCGGGTGTTAATTGTCTCAATGAGGTAATATGTGAGTCTCCTTCTAGAATTTGAAATAAAGGTTTTAACTCTGAAGTAGGGGTGCTTAAATAAGGTCTAATCCAATTTATATCTCCTAATAATTTTTGAAAATCATTTAGTGTCTTTAGATGATCTTTTCTAATACTAATCTTTTGTGGGGTGACACATCGTAAAGTAATAGTGGCTCCTAGAAAATGACTAACATTAGACTGCTGTACCTTTTCTGGTGCAATACTCAAACCATTATTTTTTAAAGTTTCATTAAGCAAGCCATAAGCTTGCTGTATACTTTCTTCTTCAGGTCCACAGATTACAATGTCGTCCATATAATGACAAATTTTTAAGGAGGGGAAACCATCCCTAACCGGTTGTAAAGCTTTTCCTACATATAACTGACATATGGTAGGGCTATTTGCCATTCCTTGGGGTAATACCCGCCATTGGTACCTTTTATCAGGTTCCATATGATTAATAGAAGGTAAGGTGAATGCAAATCTAGGTTTATCTTTCTTATTTAATGGAATTGAAAAGAAACAATCCTTAATATCTACTACTATAATTCTCCAATCCTTAGGTAGAGCTGAGAGTAGGGGGAGTCCTTTTTGTACAGGACCCATAACTTGCATTTGTGCATTAATGGCTCTTAGGTCATGTAACAATCTCCATTTACCTGACTTTTTCTTTACAACAAAAATGGGGGTATTCTAGGGTGATTGAGTGGGTTCCACATGTCCCAGGTCTAATTGTTCTTGTACTAATTCCTTAGCTGCTTTTAACTTCTCAGAGGGTAAAGGCCATTGAGGCACCTACACCATGTCCTCCGTATGCTACGGGATGGGCAAAGGCTCTTCAGTGTCCCCTAGAAAAAACCCAGCCCTTTCTTGTCTGCCTTTACAGTGGCTTTAACTGGTGAAATTCTACCTTGCAAAATTTTTCCAAGACCTAGTCCAGGTATATATCCCATTCCTTTCATCATTTCCTTGCTTTTCTGAGAGTAATCATTAGTCAATATAAAGTTCATAGCTGATAACACATCTCTCCCCCACAAGTTTACAGGCAAAGGGAGTACATATGGTTGAAAAAGCCCTGTCCTTCCTTCTTTATCTTTCCATTGTAAGGATTTTGCACTTATAGTTGGGGTAACCTCATATCCTAATCCTTGTAAGCTATGTGATGATTGATTAACAGGCCAAGAAGCAGGCCACCACTTACTAGATATAATGCTTTTATCTGCTCCTGTATCCATTATACCTTGAAAGGGTTTCCCTTCTATTTGTAAAGATATGTACTTTATTTTCAAACATACTCTTTCTACCCTTTGTACACTGCTTTTGCATATTACCTGTTTTCTTATGTTGTTTAGAATAACTCCAACCTTGGGTTTCCAATTTTAATCTAACTTTCTGTTACAAGCAAAAGGCTGCTTTTTGCAATCAGCCTTCAGCAGGGCTTTTTCAGCTGTACTTGACTCCCAGCCACTGTGCAGCTAACTTGTCAATTTTTGCTGTGCAGACTGAGACTGCTTTTTTATTTTTCAACATGAAACACAGAACATCAATCATTCAATCATCCAAGCAAAAACAAACACGAGTTGACAGACATATAGACAATTTGGTGCACCAAAAAACAGAAAATAGAACACAGATAATCCTATTCCAAGCTAAAAATATTTCCATAGGAGCCAGAGAGGAAGCAGGACATCTCCCGTTTTCTGTCTGTCCCTAGGAGGGCTCTGAAATAGCTTATTTTCATTTTTTCTCCTTCTTCTAGGAATTCTGCACAGTGGCTGCTTCTAATACTTACTCCTCTTTCCCTGAGAGCTGCCTCTTTAGTCAAAGTCCTCGAGAGGAGGGTAAATTGACTTAATTTTTTGCTCTTCATTTTTTATATTATCCTTTATATCTTTATATTATCCTTTGTATCTTTACATTTTATATTATCCTTTGTGTCTTTATATTTTAGCTTCCTTTCTTTTTTTCTTTTTATATTTCTTAAGTTACTTATTTTTCTGCGCGCGTCTTCTTTTTCCTTTCTCTCTGTTTCTGATATGCCTTCCTGGTACTCCTACAAAGTCGCTGCCCTTCCTTAACAGCTGGTCCCACACAAACCCAGCAACAATTACCAGACCCACTGCGTAAGAAAGCATACCTCTCAGAGACTTACCTTAATTTCTTTATACTTACTGGTACCACCGTTCCTCAGCTGAAGAGTTCTGAATCCACGCAGTTGAATCCTTCTCAGCAGTCTGTTTTGCAGGAACCTTTATTAACACCACTCCCCAGCTGAAGAGTTCTGAATCCACGCCGGATCCTTCTCAGCAGTCTGTTTTACGGGAACCTTTATTAACCGCTCCTTCCCCGCGATGCAGTTCTGAATCCTCCCTGTAGTAGGGGGTCTTCGCTCGTGCCTGAAGATGTTTCTTGTCCCGGGTTTTCGGCACCACTTCTTGCGCGCACCAGACTCGACCAGCAAGAACGACGCTGCAACAGGATCCTTCTGCACACGTTTATTGGGAGAGCTTGATTGCAGAGGCGAAAAGACTTTTTGCCCAGAGCTGGTGCTGCTTTTATAGGCCTAGGAGAGGCGTGTCTCATACCCTGATTGGTTATGCACTAAGCCTCATTTGCATGTTCCTCATCTGATTGGCTACTCTCTCTCAGTACTTCACAGAGCCTCATTATCATACCTCATTTGCATGTCTCACATCCGATTGGTTACTCTCTTAGTACTTTACAGAACCTCATTATCATGCATCATTTGCATGTCTCACATCTGATTGGTTATACTCTCAGTACCTTACAGAACCTCATTATCATGCCTGGGCCAGGCAGTGTTTTTGCAAAAAACTTTACTGCATATGTACACATTGGTTGTTTGTCCAATCTTATGCATGGTGGCCAGCAGTAGTCAGTGCCACTCAGCAATGGCACATGTGGCTTCCCACATAACAGGGTATCACTAAGTTGTTCAGGCTAGACTTGAACTCACTCCAAAGAAGACGCTGGGCTTGAACTTGTGGTTCTCCTGCCTCAGTGTCTTGCAGTAGCTGGGATTACAGAACTGTACTACCAGGCAGGCCTGGCTTGAAATTTTCAATTTGAACAAGAAAGTATGGTATCTCACCCATGAGCTATGAATAATGCCAAGGAGTAATTCATGTCTTTGGTGACAAGCAGTGGAGAACTGTGTGAGCCTGTTTCCCTGGGTGCCCACCTGTCAACGGCAAAGACGAGGATGAGCAGGGAGTATTTAACTCTTCAAAAACTGAAGCTTACCTCCTAGAGAGACTGTCCGTCCATCGGCACCCCTCAGTAATCTCCCTAACTGTGGGTTTCTGAGTATAAGACCAGAATGTAAGAGCCAGGGCTGAAGGGAGCCAGGCTTTCCTGTGCGCTAGGTGAACTTAATGAGCCAAATGGGAGTCATAATACGCCAAGCCCAAAGGTCCTAGTCAAGCAATAGATTCTGCTTAGCTGAATGTCCGTCCTGAGAAGGACTACAGAAGGCTTTGGGGATGCTTGGTTTTAGCCTCACTCCCTGGGGGGAAAAATAGTATCAAAGTCATTTAAAGAGTTCACTGAAGCAGTTTTGTCTATATCATGAAAAGGACATTACTAACACAGCTTTTCTATACTCCACTGTCCTGGCTCTAGAGGCTGCCTCTGCTGCTGTGGACTAGCAAACACAGCGTCCCCCAGAGTTCACCATAACCAAAAGCATTTCTGATCCAGTTTCACGTTTGCCCTTCCTCCTTCCATTTCCCCATTTCTCTGTCAAGGAGGGAACTGGCATTCCATTAGCCGTTCAGTATCGCACTAATAAGACTGCCTACTCCCTATTGTGGACTTAGAGGTACTTGGAAGGTGTGTTTGGGCTATTCTGATTAAAGGGTCTATACTGTTTCACAAAGAATGGACCAGATGTGCCTGGAAATAAAATTTCCAACCTGTCCCACCAAGTCCCACTCAGAGTGCTCAGAGTGCCATTTAAAGTGGAAAGCGTTGACTGTTGGAAGTGCACAAGATGCTCTGACTGGGGCCTGGTGAGAGAGGCCATGGGTTGACAACACCGAGCTACTGTGTGGACACAAAGGGCCGACAGTGGTTAAAGCCCAGAAGCCAATGCCACAGGTACAAGTTCCAGCAGACCCCCAGGGCCACTGGCACAGCAGCAGCAGCAGCAGCAGCAGCAGCAGCAGCAGCAGCAGCAGCAGCAGCAGCAGCAGCACAGAATACACATGAGCACTCTCCCAAATCCTGGCAGGAACACAGCAGCTGGCCTCAGATTGGGCATCCCAAGTAGCTGTTCTGAGAGGTTCTGTGAGGCAGGCATCCACATCCCAAATGAAAACACAGAAAACTTTACAACAAGTTTGCTGGAACATAACCTAGTGCTTCCCCCATAAGTAGTATTCCTACTTCCTAAGATGTGGCAATTCCTCTTCAGAGAGTCTGTACACACACACACACACACACACACACACACACACACACACACGCACACGCACACGCACACGCACACGCAGAGAGAGAGAGAGACAGAGACAGAGACAGACACATACACACAGACACACAGAGAGAGATAGAAAGAGAGACAGAGATAGAGAGACAGAGACAGAGACAGACAGAGAGAAAAAGACAGAGAGATCAGAAAGTTCACAGAAGCACTTTTTCTAGTTGTAGTAAAACAGTATACCAACCTCAGGGTTTCTATTCCCACATAAAGCATCATGACCAACAAGCAATTGGGGGAGGAAAGGGTTTATTCAGCTTATACTTCCACATTGCTGTTCGTCACCAAAGAAAGTCAGGACAGGAACTCACACAGGGCAGGAACTTGGAGGCAGGAGCTGATGCAGAGGCCAGAGAGGGGTACTTGCACTTCCCCTGGCTTGCTCATCTTGCTTTTTTATAGAACCCAAGACTACCAGCTCAGGCATGGCACACCCACAATGGTCCCTCCCACCCTTGATCACTAATTGAGAAAATGCCTTACAGCTGGATCTCCTAGAGGCATTTCCTCAAGGGAGGCTCCTTTCTCTGTGATAACTCCAGCTTGTGTCAAGTTGACACACAAACCTGCCAGTACAGTATCCATCCAAAGAGGAATGCAGAAGTTTATTGTGGTGTGCTTATGCAATGAAGGAGTCTCCACTGAAAAGATGGCAGAAACAGGGTAGCAGGGATGAGTCATAGAAATATCTCCACAGTGTGCTGGCTCACACCTGTAATCCTACCACTTGGGAGTCTGAGGTAGGAGGATTTTCATGGGTTCAAGTCTAACCTGGTTTATATAGTGCATTCTGGGTTATCCTGTGCTGAGGGAGAGATTGTACCATTTCATAAAAACAGTGAAGAAAAAAAATACATTGTTTTTAGTGAGAGGGAAGTGGGGCACAGAAACCTTCCCAGGGTCAGATACTACTTTTATAGGTTTGTTAACATTCATGTGCATAGTATTATGTCTGGGTGTGTTTAAGTGCATGCCTGTGCAGATGCTTCCAAGGACCAGAAGATAACATTAAATCTCCTGGAGTTGAAGTTACAGAAGACTGTGAGCTGCCCAATGTCTGTGCTAGGAACCAGGCTCAGATCCTCTAGAAAAGCAGCAAGCACTAATGAAATTGAGCTGCCTCTTCCACTCTCAATACTGCCTTTATAAGCTCAAAAAATAAGCAATGTGTTATTTAGGGTACTCAATGGACAAGACTTTTAAAAGGATCATGACTATTAGCACTTTACAGCAAAGTGGGGCAGGGAAGGTGGCTCTGTTGGCTAAGTGCTTGCTTTGCAAGCAAGAGGAACAGGGTCTCACCTTCAGAACCCACATAAAAATGCAGAGTATGGTGGTCCCCCACCCCACCCCTTGTAATCCCAGAACTGAGGAGGTGGAGACTGGGAGGCCCCCAGAGCTCACTGGCCAGCAACCTGTTCTAATGTTAGTTTAGGCCAGTGCAAGACCCTGTATCGAAAACAAGATGGCTGTACTTGACCAGAGGTAACATTATGCACACATTTAATGGATCTGAGGAAAGAGTCTGCAACATGACAAAAAAAAAGTTCTACTTTTTATGTTGAGAAGTAAATTCACTTTTTCACTTACTTGGGCTGTGTGCACATTAAGTTGTGATTTAAAAACAAACAACAAAAACCTTAAAAGACTAAAAGCCAAGGCTCAGAGAGGCTAAGGAATGTGGCCATGTTGCACAGTATGGAGTCGGTGGAGCTAGGTTTTGGTCCCAGACAACCGAATGTGGCACCTACATAAACACTTTAGCTGAGCTGGCTGTCCTGAGCCAACTGGGCTGCTAGAGAGAAGTTAGAAAGTACAGAAGCGTTATGGCTGAGAGGCATGGAGTGATGGCGTTAATTTCTACCCTGTGCGCCAGCAGAGGCTTGGGAGCAGGTCAGTGTCAATCTGTCCTCTTCCTGGGGCTGCTTCCAGGGGACCAGGATCTGCCCCTAAGTCACCTGCCTGTCTCATTCCTCTTGATACACAGTGACCCCTCCAAGGACAGACATGTTGCATGGGACCCTCAAACTTGACCTGTGTCTGCTGAAGCTCAGACAGTGTGAATTCATTCCAGGCTTGTGGTAAGAGGTAAGATAAGAAGTGTCTTCTGAAGTTAAAGCGTTGCTTGCCAGCCAGTAGGGCTCTCTGGAAGGGTTGACTCATGGTGTCCTGACTGCATACGTTGACTGATCCACCGATGAGGTCACAAAATGAGGATAGCATTATAGAAGGTGATGGAGACTCAAGAGGTCAGGCGTGGTTGAAGGTAGTAGGTCCCTATGGTGTGCCTTTGAAAGGTATCTTGCCCCTAGCTTCCTTGAACCTCAATACATAGCTCCCGCTGTCCTTTCCTCCTTCCCTCCATCATTCACTCATGGCAGCCATGAAATGAGAAGTTCCTCCTACTATACCCTTCCACCTTGACATCTCTTTTGCCTCTTGCCCGTAAACAATGAGGCCAGCCAGGCATGGACTGAAATGTTTGAAATGACTTTTTAAGCTGCTTCTCTCAGATAACTGCTATAGGACAGAGTTATACAGGACAACTGATAAAGGAAGTAACTCTTTTGGGTCACAGGCTGCATACAGTTCCAGCATCCCTCATAAGCAGCAGCAGCAGCAGCAGCTTGTCTTTGGATGTGGCTTCAGGAATCATTTTCTGCAGGACTTGCTATCCTGTGTTCCCAACTCTCTCACCTCTGGAAAGAAGCTATGAGGGGTGCCCACATTTTCTATTCACTGAGATAGAAATAGTCTCTAGAGAAAGTGAGTGAATCACTCAAGGTAAAAAAAAAAAAAAAAAAAAAAAAAAAACTTCATGGCACCTGAATCCTGCCTTCTTTCTCTATCTTCATTCTCTTCCTTTCCTTGGTAGGCTCAAAATAAAAAATCAGTTGTGTGTGTTTGTGTGTGTGTACGTATGTATGTGTCTGTCTGTCTGTCTGTCTGTCTGTAGCTTTTGTGTGTGTGTGTGTGTGTGTAGTGTCTGTGGTATGTTTCTATCTGTGTGACTATGGTGTATGTGTGTATATGTGGGGTGTGTGTGTGTGTGTGTGTGTGTGTGTGTGTGTGTGGCATCTGTGTCTGTGGTGTCTGTGTGTGTTTCTGTGTGTCTGAGGTATATGTGTGTGTGTCTGTATGCCTGTGGTGTGTTACATGTAGAGACCAGAAGACAATCTCAACTGTTATTCCTCAATAGCCATCCACCTTGTTTTGTTTTAATCTTGTGTGTGTTTGTGTGTGTGTGTGTGTGTGTGTGTGTGTGTGTGTTATCCACAGATGCACAAGGACGGACAAAACTGCGGGAATCATATCTCTCTGCCTACCATGTGGTTCTCATGGATTAAACTCAGGTGTCAGCTTTTGCAGCAAGCACCTTTACCCCCAGAGGCATCTCTTTGGCCCCACCTTATTTTCTGAGACAGAGCCTCTCACTAGTCTGGAACTCACTAAGTAAAGCTATGCTGTCTGACTCCAAGGGTCAGCCTGACTCTGTCTTCCTATTATTTTTATGTTTGTTCTAGGACTCAAACTCGGGCCTCCATGCTTGTGAGGCAAGCGCTTGACCAACTGAGCCATCTCACCAAGCATCTTCCCAGGTTTACCAGCCATAATGGACCTTAATTCCATCTATGCTAGGAAGACACAGAAGACCTCAAACAAAACAACAAGAGCCTATAACAGGAAAAATAAACCACAATGCCTGCTGCTCTGTGCTCTGCTTGGATCAGACTCTAGAGAGCCTGACAGGCTTGTTTGAGGTTCTTTTCCACTACACAGCCCTGGGACAGAGAGAGGCATGAAACAGAACTGGGCGCCAGTTGTGTGACCGACAAAGACTCTAGGCCCTGCTGTAATTTCTCTGCCGCCTCCTGAACTGCTCTTGAAGCAAAGTCAGATGTCTCCTCCCACAAAGTGGAAGAGGAAAATATCAATCTGTTTCGGGGAAAGTTACGAATTGCATGTGCCTGCAATCCTTGATCTATGACTACAGCCTGGTGCACAACAAGTGATTCTTGCTGTTGCATTTGATCTCAGATGGTAATGTGTTCTCCTGACATCACCCAAATGGGGAGTGACTGAAGATGGTTTCTATAAGAGGGTTGCAAACTTCAAAGCCACTTTTAACCCCACACCACCCCACCTCCCCTCCCTCTCTTCCTCCTCTCCCTCTGGGCCCTCCTCTCCCTTCACCCAGCAAATTGTTTGGGGGCCAAAAGTGATTGTAGGACGATCCAGAATGAAGGCACTTGTGACAGGTGGTACCACCTGTGTCTGGGCCGCAGTCACCAGGCTGCATCTGCTCCACAGTTGTGAAGGGAGGGAGGGGTACATCTGAGAAGGATTCCTCAGCCAGGCTGAACTGAAGCCTAGCCCTGGGGCAGCTGCCTGAGAGAGGGGACAGGCCCTGAACCCACAACACTGTGCTTTGAGAGATAAAGAAGGGACCCCTACATGCAGCGTCTGCTGGGGCCTCCGCAATCTACAGACAAGGAAAATCAGGCTCTCTACCAGTGCCCAAAGGCCCCAACCCTGAGAGGACAGGGAAAAAGGCAGATTCCAAATACTCTGACTTCCATCCAAGATTCTGCCCCTGCAAGAGCCAGGACCCCTCTGCTTGCCCCCTCCTCTTTTTTTTTTTCATTCTTGGATACATAAAAATTTTGTTTACCTGAGTTGCTTTGGTACCTATGTACTCTAAAGGAACTAAGTTTCTCTGATCCAAGTGGTCCTTACCTGAGAGATAGTCTCCCTACCTTTAATTAACTTTTATTAGCATTGCCATGACTGGGGTGAGGCATTCTGCTGCTGACAGTCAGTGAGTAAAACCCAGCAATGCTGCCTAACATCCCCCCACAACAAAGAATTTACCAGCGTGACCCCACAGTAGTGCTATGGTTGGGACCCTTGCAGGATCTCTGGCATGTGTAATGTGTAATAATGGAGGTGGTTCTTACTCTACAGATGTAGAGACAGAATGGATGACCTGCCTAGGAGCCTCATAGCTCGTGGACAGTAGAGTCAGGTTGCTTGTCAGAACAACTGGAGTCTGTGGATTACCAATATAGCCACGCTAAATGTTTCCTCTCTGTTAAAGAGGAAACTCAGGCCGCCAAGTTCATTTATTTACAAAGGCCAAAAAATACAGATGAGCCAAGGTCCCTTTGCCCACCCCCAGGTTCTCTCTCTCCCTAGGATGAGTAATACTCTTATTTCTACAGTTTGAATAACATCCTTTATACTTTCTCCCCTGTTGATGGAATTTACATCATTTGAAGTTTGGGACTTTTCTTTTAAACATATGGTGCAGTGGTCAATTGTCCAGATCTTGGCATCCCAGAAACCCCTATTATAATTCTGAGCTAGCTGTGTGCCATCTAAAGAGTTCCTCAACCTCTCTGAGGTCAGAGTCCTTGTCTATCCAACTGGAGCCTCAGGGAACCAGTGACCACGATGTGTAAAGAGAGCTGAATGTTGTGACCAGAGCATGGGAAGTACTTTAAGGGGCTGACCATGTTGCTATCATTACGTATAGCTTCAGAATGGAGGAAGATGGTGATGGCAGTGATAGTGATTTTCATTACTGCTGTTTATCTGTCAGTCAGCAATCTTCTCATGCTAATTCCATCAGAAGTTCCATTAAAATGCTTTGGAGAAACTGAGTTGGCAGCTGAAGCAGCTCATGCTCAAAGACTTGCAACTCCCTTCTTCCCAGAATTCCCTCTCCCACTGCAGTGTCCCTGTGGGGATCCTGGAAGGCAACGGGCATAGGGTGATTTTATAGGGCCATCTCTCATGACCCACACAGGCCTGCCAGGATCTGAAGTTTTCAGCCAATGAGTGTAAAGAGGAACAAACTTATAAAGAAGTCAGGGAAGGACTATGGGAGTGGAGCCTACACTGGGCTGGGTTTGGATGCTGTTTTTGACTTGGCTCATGGAAGCACTCATGACTGCCAGGTTCCAAGTGGACAGCCAGTCAGCGATCTCTCATACCTGCAATGCAGAGCAAGCATCTAAAAAAAAAAAAAAAAAACCAAAAGTTCTTTGCCTAAGGTGGGCCTCAGAGCTGACACGTGTAAGCAAGGCTCCGTTCAGATCCTCTGGGAATGACAGGTCCTGGAGAAGCATCTCTTTCAAGAATGAGTCCTACCTCCTAACGCTGTTTCTAGCAACACAACCTCTTTGTACTGGACTCTGTGGTCTCCTTCCCAGGGGTCTTTTTTCAGGAGTCAAAGGAGAAAGAATGCCACTCAAACCGTGATAAAGGATCACCTAGAACATCACCTAGGATCGGCTGCTGGTCCTCTAGATAGCCACCAACCCAGAGGGGAGTCAAGCAGAAATAGTCTCCTTCATTCCAACTAGGAGTAGCTTCTTACCACAAATGCACCATCAAGGGGATAGGTGGTGCTCCCACCCAGCAAGGGGATAGGTAGTGCTCCCACCCAGCAAGGGGATAGGTGGTGTTCCCGCCCAGGAGGGGATATTTAGTGCTCCCATCTGTCAAGGAGATGTGTGGTACTCCTATCCATTGAAGAGTAATAGCCATCACCAGGAGTGGTTTAGCCCAACACAGGGTAGGAGGGCAGGGCCCCTGAAAATGAGGGTTTCTTGGACTGGTCTTGGTCACACCCTGTACCAAGCAGCCCAAGAACTCGTTCTTTTCTTACTGCTCATCCTTCTGCTCCACCCAGACCCCCTGCTCTGGGCCTCTTGCGTTCAACCCAAAAGGTACCCACACCCTCCCAGCTCCAGCCCAGGCATTGATATGTGCCATGTCCCCTGAGAGGCAGACTGCACTCTGGTTTCATGGGGAGCCTCTTGTAGGACGCCATCTCTCACCAAAGTCTCCTTCCTCCTTCCTAGATGATGACATCATCATAGACTTTATCTGGCCCTCACGCCATAAGATAAATTGTCAAAATGTTTTGATCTAATTGGGTCTTTTTCAAGTCAGCTGAAAGTCATCAAGCAGGAAACCAGATGGAGCCAGTGATTAATGAGGGGCATTTGGTCGCCTCGCCACATCCATCACGAAACAGGATTGGGTGGAGTGCCCCAGTCTTCCCAGGAATGGGTATGAAGGGCAGACCACCGAGGCCACACTTCACCAACAGAAAGGCCCTATTGGCTTCCATGGTCTGCAGAGGGCCACCTTTTCTACATGAGACACTCCCCCTCCCCAAACTCTGGCATCCTAGAGATGGGCTCTGAGGAAACCCCAGGTCTGAAAATCACATCTGATTCCCAAAATGTTTCAACTTCTCAGGAGCCATTAATGAAGCTGAGATCCCACAAGAGGACCAGAGAGCAGGGGAGATGTGTGCTGGCTACCTCGGATAGCTATTTCTATGTCTGTGAGATGCCCTCAGTCACAATGCTGGTGCTAAGGAAATTCAAGGAATGGCTCTACCTGTGCAGGAGAAGCAGCCTCATGTGTGTTTGAGGGGCCTGGTTGCTGCTCCAAGCTGTGGCCCCCACTTGTTGTGTGACCTTCAGTGAACTCTCTCTCTCTCTCTCTCTCTCTCTCTCTCTCTCTCTCTCTCTCTCTCTCTCTCTCTCTCGCTTGATTTCTGCTGGTAGAGTGTAGGTAAATACAAGTAGGATCCAATGCTCCTATCTTCCTGATGTAGCTTAATCCATGTCCTCCCAGAAGATTATACATTGAAATTGGTCAGATGGATGTGACATTTCCACCATATTGATTCAAGGTCCTGCCCTTCACACACACACAGCAACTGAGTCCCCCATTGACAGTTCTCCATGACCCTTAGCAGATTCCAACAAACAGTTCAAGGAAAGACCATTGAACTAGGAGACGTCCCATCCTCAGTCCTACCATATGACCAAGCCTTGGTTTCCTGGTCTGAAGAGTGAAAATCAACTAAGACACACTCAGGGGGTTTAGAGGCAAGAGGACTCTGTGGATGTACTGGGTGCCTCTGATAAATTAAAGGAACAAACCCACCAGGACACCATTGATTACTGATCCACCCAACAAACATTATTGGTGCCAGATATATGTCAGACATTCCTGGAGATGGAAAGCTGAAAGGGTCCTGCTATTGAGAGCCTTCCAGAAGAGAAAGAGAGGACATTTGTAAGCAGGGCATAAGGTGGGGGGGGGCAGGTCCAGGACCACAGACTTGGGAAGCATCCTTGTGCTGAGAGCTTTTGAGTTGAGCCAGGCAATAGGTGACCAATCCATGTGGCAGGAAGGAGTGCAGGCTTAGAGGGTGGCAGTAACGTTTACCTGCCACATCCTTGATAATCTATATACTATATACTATACTATATCTATATATAGAGAGATATAGATATATACCATATAGAGATATAGATAGATATAGATATAGATATAGATGATATAGATATAGATATAGATATAGATATAGATATAGATATAGATATAGATATAGATATAGATATAGATATAGATATAGACTATATCTACACTATATACTAATACAAAAAGAACTAGAATAGACAGCAGTCAGAAATCTCCTCAGATCCATTTCTCAGCTGCCCTGGAGTTCTATGAAAGTTCCACTGACCCTGGGCTTCAGCAGTGTCTGAAGTATAACAGGGCTCAGTTTATTTGCAAGGTCTTGTGGGTGAAATAAGCAAGCCCTTGCTTGCTATGAAGGCCTCATCCTGAGCCAAGCCTTATTCTTTTGTCTAGAGAAAGTCCACAACCAAGTTCCTGTCTAAGTTCTCCTCAGTGGCGGGGTTGAAATGAAATTCTAAGACAGGAAAAGATTCCCATTTGTAAAGGTCACCCCATGCCACGTCTCCAGGAAAGCTTCCATGATGCTCTGGTCTACAAGAGATCTGATGTCTACAAGGGATTTATGGCTTGTGCCCCACTGGTCTGTCATATAGGTCACATGTCTGCTTCTTTCTCCAACACTGTACATGAGAAGCTTGTTGATCCCTGGGCACACGTACACTTGCCCTCCCCTCAGGTTCATTGCAGATAGAAGAAAGAGCCAATGAACAATGAGCCAATCACCACAGTCATAAGAATGGATGGATGGTGGTCATGAATGCCAACCTGCCCCTCTGGCAAGCATCAGGCTGGGATGAGGTGGGGAGTGGGGACAGAAGTTAGACTCCTGCAGGTGTCATGAGTGAGGAGCCCTGGCCAGCCTTGACTTTCTTGGTGTGGAGTGTGTGTCAGAGCTTGGAATCTGATCTGTCTCTGCCAGGAAGGCAGCTGCCCACTGCCCACAGGTGACCCAGAACAGGGATCAGAGGCTGCTAGCTCCATCACTAGAAACTCATTACTGTCTCTTCACCCCAAAAGGAAGCAGGCAGCACCTCTCTCTAGCTTACTCCTGTCCTCTAGCACCATCCAAGTTTCTTGTAGTCCCAGCTTGCTGCGGCATGGCTGCCCAGCCAAATGCCTTGGGTTAAAGTTTCACACCCACCCTGGGGTGGTTCCCAAGACCCTGGACTGATTTTTTCTGATGATGCTTCACTTTGATCACTGAGACTCAGCCAAGTGGAATTTACTGAGTAATTTACTTGGGTGAGCTGGGATGTCATCTCTCTTAAACAGTTCTGCATTCTTTCTTCCCCAGTCACTGGGGAACTTCGGGGCCAGGGGAAGAAGCTACAGGAGGAAGAACGGTGGGCATCTGTTCTTTCATTTAAACTTATTTAAACTCATTTAGCCACTGCTAGCTTCCTGCAAGTATAACTGTGCACCCCTCACACCTCACAAGAGACCACAAGCACATCTGCAAGACAGGATGAACACATCTACCTTCTGGGTGTTAGTTTGTGGCTTCAAACACACACATAAAGATGGGATACAGCGGCTTGAGTATCTACAATCCCATACCTCTTAAAGAGAGCTGGGGGGAGGGGGATTCCCAGAAGTTCCCAGGCCAGCTAAAGAAATAGCATTAGAACAACAAAAGTACTGTCTCAAAATTACAAGAAGCAAGCCTTTAGGCTGTCTTCTGGCTTCCATATTCATGGCATGTGTGCACCTACATTCACACAGAAGAGCACATGCCAACAACCCATATAAACACAGTGCTTCTGAAAGCCCTTGGCCTCATAGAATAGCTGATATTCTCAGTCTGTGATCTCATGTGGAAGAGAGTACCATGCCTGCCACCAGACCTCCAAACCAATTCCCCTTCTGGGAAAATCTTAGAATTTTCTTTAGCCAATTTTTCCTCAAAAATTGTTACTGTTGGCATTCGGGGCCAGATTACTCCGTGTAGTGGGGCTACGAGCCACTCTGAAGTACATAAAGCATTACTGTACCCTGCCTTCTAGATATGAATATCATTCCTAACCCCCAGTTGTGCCAACCGAAAATATCCTAGATATTGCCCAGTGGCCCCTGGCGGAAAAATTGTCCCTGGTCTAGAACCATCCCATTACAGAACACTGGTATTTCTGCTTTAGCCATGATGGTTTGCCTGGGATAAAGACCCCAGGAGTTCCAATGAATGCCAAAGCCAACAGACTGCATCAAAAAGGGATGTGTGAACTGAAGCAGGTTCCTATGGAGTCTCATTTGAGGACTGCCCCTTCTCCACTTGGTGCTAAATCCTTTCCCAAAAAGCAGCTCACATGGACCTGACAGGCAGGAGACACGGGGAGAAAGTTCACAAAGCCTCCATTTTCCCAGAGGTTGGTTCTGGAGTTTTGCACTTGTGACTGAGATCTCTACTTCTTGGGATTCCTTCAGAAGAGTGGATCAATTCCTAATAACAAGGCCGCGGCTGTCCCTTCGTAGTACAGCCTTTGCCTAGCAAGCAGGAGGAACTGGGTGTCATGCCCAGTGCCTGAACCCCAGCAGTCTTATACTAAACATTATATGTGAATTATGTCATTATGACATAGAAAATACACAAAGAACCCTTGGGGTAGAAGTAGTGGTGAACGCATTCGCGGATGAGAATATGGAGCCTTGGGAGGTGAGGTAACTGGTCCAAGCCCACACAAGTGTGAAGCCTGAAGCTAAATTAAGCACCCCCAAATCCTGTTCTTGCCTCAGAGGCTCTTGCCAGCCCTGGTCTCATGCTCCCTGATCCTCTGCAGGATTGCTATTGAGAGGCCTTGAAAATCCTCCCTAACATGTAACTGTTGGCTTGGGGACTGGATGGAGGGTCTGAATAGTGCCTACCAGGAAGATGAGGTAGATAGACTCACTCCACCTGTCTGCTGTATCTCTAAGCTCATTTACCCCTGAATCATTTTGTCATGCTGATACTAAGCACAAGGTATACAGTAGTGTCCACAGCAAGGCCTCTGCCCACACAGAAATTATACTCACAAGCGAGAAACAGAGAGTAAGCAAATACGCAGAAGATACTAACAAGATGGTGGAGCATCAGAAAGAGATGCATTCTATAAAAAGTCTGGACTGTGTCTCCACTGTGGATATTTTAAATTGAAAAGAGGAGCAGGATGAACAAACAGCCACAGACATTTTCCAAGCAGTGAAGAGGATGGGGGAATGGGGGAATTTCAAAGCATGAGTCAGCACTGGCCATGGGGTGATGGGGGAATTTCAACGCATGAGTCAGCACTGGCCATGTCAAGATGCTATGAACAGCAATCCCAAATCTTTATGTTGTAAGATAATGAAAACTTGTTTCTCACTCTCACTACAAACCTAGTGGGGGTGAGCAAGGCAGGAGGAGTGTTCCATTACTGCGTGCCATTCAACAATGTGTTTTTTTTTTAATTTTAGTGTGTGTGTAAGGGGGGTGTAAGTGTCAGAGGACAATCTCCAGTGCCATCCTGATCTTCCACCTTGTTTGAGGCAGACTTCCCTATGATTCTGACTCTCGTGCTTCCACCTTGGCACTGCAGGCAGTTCTTCCTGTATGCTAGGAATCCAATGTCGACTTCTCCCCGGCGCTCTGCAAGTGCTTTGCCCACGGACCCCATCGCTTCCACTCAACTTCAGTCTCCTGATGGGTATTCTGTACACAACAGTCTTCAACCACAAGGATAAACAAACAGCCACCCGCTTCTGGGGTTGGAGGGTTCCTGAACATCAGGTCTCCACAGCGACGTAAAATGAACAAAGAAAGAGACGTGCACACTCTCTTGTAGTCCCTCCACTCCGTCCCATGCTCCATGTTTGCTGAGGGCCCACTCTTACCAGGAAGAGGTTTTCTTAACTGTTGCATCTGGTGATAGGTGGCGTCAATCATGCCTTTCCTGCTCTGGACAAAGGAACAACGGCTTCCGTGTGCCTGTTCCTTGTGGTCTTCAGGTAAACACAAAATCTTCTCCATCCTGGAGCTGCCATTTCCCACCCATGTTCTAGGGCAGTTGGAGGCTGCCAGTCTGCCTATTTCAAGCTTTCTCTGCCTGTCAAATCCACATACCTCATCAGAGGCTCAGCCCTTCTCCCCTCCTGCAGATGTACTTGGGGCTATTTTGGGAAGATTTTGCTACAACAGCCTCTGAGTGCTAATTAATGTGACTTTGGAGAGAATTTTCCATTAGTAGGCAAGAAAAAAAAAAGCAGAAAGATAAATCACCTTGAAGTCTAATGAGCAGTGCTGGCCCCCCAGCCCAACAACATCCAATCGGCTAAAGTGTAACTTTCTCCAGTGTCCAAGTTCACAGCTAAAGTTGCTTCTTATGATACGCTTGTTTGGTGCAGATTTTGAATACGTACAACACTCGGATACTGAGCTGGAGCATGTTGAGAATACAGTCAGGAAAATATGTCAGGGACAGAGAAATCGAATTTCAAAAGACAGCACAAATAATAAAACTTGGCTTAGGATTTGTGGAAAATCAGAGAGGGCTGCCTGGAAGAGAACAGGTCATGTGGTATGTCCGTAAAATTCAACATGGATCCAAAGTCTGACATGGGCAACTCATAAGTTGTGTGACCAAGGTAAGTCACTTAACTTCTCTGAGCCTCCCTTTCTTCACTGGAAAATCCAGTGTGGGAGGGAAGCTCTTGTAGAATGGGTGGGTGTTGTGATAACTGAATTTATACTGATAGACTCCAAGGTCTGCTGCATAGTAACTGCTCATTAAAAGTTAGCTATTAAACAGCTGCTCTCTGCCAAATGAGGAAAATAGTGGAGCTCATTTTCCCGGTAGGGTAGAAAACATTTAGGGAGATGATATAGCCAAGATCTTGACCCAGATCCGGTACACACTAGATGAGACTGAAAGTGCCCTTGGTCACAACGATGAGAAGGAAGAGAGGAAAGGGGGACCAGAGGAAAGCTATGTCAGCTCCTCCCTCCTGCCCAGCTCTCCCAGGGGTCTGAGTCCATCCTTTGGCACTATGCCCTGGGCTGCTAAGTGTCTGCTCCAGCTTCCCAGCCGCACATCCGCCAGAAGCGGGCGGTGCTGACTTTTCCCGTGCTGTCTCTGTTCTCAATCAAATGTGCCACTTTTCTGCCTCGTTTCACACATTGTGAGAGACATCCGCATTCTGGTCTCTCAGTGTCCCCAGGTCAGCTCCTCCTGACCGGTCATGTGCCCACTGATGCGGCTGAAGTCCATTATCTTCCAGATTAATTGTTGGCCTAAGGATCAACTGCCCCGCCCACGCCTCCGCCCCACCCCCGCCTCGCCCCGCCCCTTGGAGCCAGTCAGGCTCTGCGGGGTCATGGTGACTCTGAGGGAGCTCTTCGGTGAATTCTGAAAAGCATATAACCTCCTGTGAGCACCCTGGGGTGACACAGATGAGACACCCCTGAGGTGAAGCGAGACACATGGGCTTCTGAAGAAGTTTGAGTTCTTTTCCAAATCCATCTAGTAAAATCATTGCTCCCCTGTCTCACTTGTTGGTTTTTTTTTTAAGGGGGCTGTTAATGAAATGCACAGAAAAGTAAAAACATGTCATGCAAATTAGACACCTTTGGGGATTTTTAAAAACTTGTTTGAAGGGCTAATTAAGAAGCTATTAAAATAATTAATAATAATCTGCTTTTCCCAAATTCCTTTCAGTTGGGAAGTGTAAGTGACTCCATTTTATTCTGCTTTTTAAAGCTCAGAGGTGTCAGGTCACTGGTTTCTGTCTTCTGAGTAGCGGGTCCCTCATTTCCCTGGAAATATTTTTCTAAACTTTTGGTGGTGTCATTTTCCAGGGGAATCCCATTAATGTTCTTCCTGGACGGTGTTTTCCTTCTCTCTGGGCCATTCCCGAAGTAGCAACGTGGTCAACTCGGAGCAGAGTAACTCCGAAAGCGCCCTGGGAGAAAACTGTTCTGAGCTACAGGAAATTAAAAAATTCCTGCAATACCGACCCACTGCTCAAAGTCAGTCTGTGGTGTCCCAGCGCCACTCCACTCTGAAGTCAGTCCAGAAAGAGTTCTGAAGAGTCGTTTCCAGGCTTATAAAGGGTCACATCACGTATTGAAGCCATATTGGCTTCTGTGTTTTGTAAACTTCGAACTCATTACTAAACCCTTGTCTCTTCCACCCCCGGGCCTGACTCCCACCTCCATCAATCTGAGCCTGAAAACACATCATGAGAAATGCTGAAAAGCACTGTACACGTGGCGATGTGATAAAGCACGGATCACTTTGAGCCGGAGTTTTCCAGCGATTTCCAAGATGCACAGGAAGATGAGCCACACTGTCCCCTTTCTAGATCTAGGCTGGTCCCCAACATTTCTAGGAAACAACTAGGATTGTTTCCTCCGTGCTCCTGCTCCCTGTCTTTGGCATAAGCCACAGGCCATGTCTGAATCCAAAAACGCCAAATTCTTCCACCTGTGAAGGCCAGGATGGGGAGCTCTCAGGGTGACATTCTCCCTGATAGGGACTTCATGTGGGCTCTCCAAGTTCCCACGCAAAGATGCTGGCATCTTCCTGGGTTCCCAGGTGAGAGCAGAATGAAGGTGTGGCCCCCTGAAACTGTCACATGATGAGTTACATCATAACAAGTAGAGTAACTGCTAAGGGATCCTGTGTCATTCTCCAAGAGCACGGAGCAACAGAGAGTGGGGTGTCTGGGCAACCTCCCTCTACTGTCACTGGTCTACACTGAGCTCCTCCGGTGCCGGTGCCGGTGCCGGTGCCAGTAGCTTTCATACTTGCAACTCCTTCTCTAGGTGGGTGGTGATGAGCTCCAACATAAAGGGAGAGCGGGTGCTCTGGAGGCAAGGTAGCTTAGGCTTACTGCCCAGCTCTGCCATATCCTACCTGAGTAGTCATAGCAATCGCTTGACCTCTCTGATCTGGATTTCTCTTATGTGAAAGCAGAGTTCGTGCCATCCCCTTTCTGGAGGCCCACTGGAAATGGGCAGAACCTTTAACATATGGTTCTGGTAGCTCAGGCTACACCGTGAGAGGCAGGGAGGTGAACTGAGAGGGCTGCTGGGAATAACTGCAGAGTGGTGCCCCAAACTCTGGATCCAGGGACAGAATAGATCTGTTCTTTATCACCCAGCCCAACACCTCTTAATGAAATGTAAATGAGGGCTCTCACTAGCCTGGCTTTCTCTCAGTGGGGAGAGAAAGTGTGAGTAGAACAGCCAAGGTGGCCTTGGTCTAGGTTGAGGAGAAAGCACCTAGTCTTTCTCCTCTGGGTGTGGCCTGCTGAGGGGATAGGGGCATGCGTCTCTTTAAAGAGGAGTGCAGCCCTGTTTAGGAACTCACATCCCTCTGAGCATCCTGCAAGACAATGAAATTCCTCAGGGCTGAAATTCCTGGAGATGCAAGAAGAGACACATTCCGAGCTTTGGAATCTGGAGGGCCGGACTCCTTCCTGTCTCCCTTGAGCAAAGAGGTGAAGCTTGTGGAAGGCAGCTGTCCTGACCAGGAAGTTGTCTCTGGGGCCTGCCAGCACAGGCATATTAAGTCCTAGAAGCCAGCTGGCTCTGACCTTCTAACCCCAGGGCTTGAGCGGCAGAATCACAATTTTCCCTCCATCAGACAGAGCTTCCTGTATGTTTACATGAGGCCAAGCTTCTGAAGTCACTACTGAGCCAGATCACCATGGCTCAGTCATCCCCGGGACCAGAGTGAGCTTCCTCAGAGACATTTCAGAAAGGCCCAAATGAAAGCTTATAAGTTGTACCCAGGTGGGGTAAAGCAAGTGTGTAGCAGTCTCCAGCTCAGAGGAGCACAAGGGAGGGTCTGATGTAGAAACCAGGGAGAAAATCTTGGGGAAAAGCCCCCTGGAGTTGATCAAGTCAGCCAATCAATTAATTATGTAGTTCATAGTCAAAGTCTGCCTTCCATTCAACTCAGTCAATCAGCGAGCAGCGCTGAGGACCCATCGTTCATCAAACAAAATATGAGATGGTCTGTCAACTAAAAGTGGTCCTGGTGTGAATGGTGATACGGGCCCCAAGATAAAAAAACATAAATGTTGACATAGAGACACAGGGCAAGAGAACATGGGTTGTACTGGGTGGAACAGGTGCCTACCCAGGCTTCTCACAGGCAGAACACAACTTGGATAAGAAGAATGGCAGGTGCCTAGGACACAAGCAGAGCCCTAAAGATGTGAAAGAATGTGGCCTCATGGGAAATCGTCACAAGGGATTCGATTTGGGGCCTATGCAGTCAGAGAAAGAGCTCAACACCAGATTCAGGTGACCCAGTGTGACAAAGGTTCTTGCTGATAGAAGGGATTACCTGCTGGCCTCTAAATGACCTGGGTGGCCTGGGGCATGTGTCTACCGACCCCCTACTTTCTTTAGCTTGAAAACCTGGGAGAATCGCCTGTGCTTTCACCTTTTCCTTCTCGTCCCAGCCTTGAGTCCCCTGGAATTGATCCTCCGAGACTTCACAATGCACCAGGCAGACTTCCTGTAGCCCCTCTGGGCTGGCTGCCCATCTGAGCTTATTGTGAGGATGATGAGCAAAGAGTCAGGTCCTTTCTGAGCCTCTCAAAGCTGTGATGCATGTCCTGGGAACTCAGGGGCATAGTCATGGCAGATGCGGCCCAAGATGCTAGCTCAGTCCACAGTACCGACAGAGCTCTGCTCAGACATCAGGGAGAGAGGAGAGAGGGTAGAACACAGGCCTTCATACTTCTCTGCCTGGGCTCACCTTTCTCTCCACTCCGACCTTGATGCCAGTCCCTTCTCCACATCACACCCAGCTGAGGCCCAATCCAACAATCCTCCGAGAGCAATCCGTGAAGTATGCACTTTGCTCTCACACCTCTGATCTGCTGTGGCCAGGAGATGACAAGGAGGGACTCCAGGGAGTTGTTCCCACCTAATACATCTGTGTGTGCTGATGGAGGCCAGGCAACCCACATTTGCAGCTCAGCTCCTGGCCCTCAAGGCCTCTAGGCTCCCTGGGCATCTCTGCTGGGTCTGAATCCTAGGCACAGGGAAATCTCTTCCTTCCAGCAAGGCCAACACAATGAAGAGGCTTTCCACCACAGCTGGAAGACAACTTCTGTAGACAGACTAACACCTGTTTTTCTCACTTCCCAGCCAAGAAGAAAAATAAGTGGGTTTTGTCCAGCCTGAAGATCTAACAGAACTTTCAGCTGCTGAGTTCTAAAATGCTGCCAGGAAACCTAGTAAGGTGACACACACTTTTAATATGGAGGGAGAGGCAGGGAAATTAGAGGTTCAAATCTGATAAATACTGAATTTGAGACCAGCCTGAAATAATGATAAATGATAGATACATAGGTGATAGATAGATAGATGCACAGTTAGATAGATGATTAATAGATGATAGACTGATAGATTAATAGATGGTAGATACACTGATATATAAATGATAGATACATAATACATGAATATATACATAGGTGATGATAGATGTGAATGCATGATAAATGGTGATGATGATGATAGATACAAACATACATGAAAGATAAATGATAATACATGCATACATACCTACATGGATGATAGATAAATGACACATACATACACACATAATAGATGATAGATAAATAGATACATAGATACACAGATCATAGATGGCCCCTGGGTGCCCATGGACTCCTCAATCTGTGTGCAATACACATCCTCCTCAGCCTACTCCTTGTATCCACACCTAATTTGGGACAGGCAAGCCCCTGCCCCAGACTTCAGAGCCAAACTTCTGATCTAATCTTCACCCCTGTCACTTGATGGGATGGCTAATTATGAGTGTCAGCTTGGCAGGATATGCAGCCACCATGGGGACACACCTCTGGGTATGTCTGTGATGTTTCCAGAAACATTTAACAGAACAGGAAGACCCTCCCTAAGTGTAGATGACACCGCTCGGTGGGCTGAGGTCCTCAGGTAGATAAAACGGAGAAATCCAGCTGAATACAGCTTGTGTTCTCTGCTCTCTGAGTACGGTGCAGGACCACAAGGCGGCTGGTTCCAACATCTACCTCAAAGTGCTCACAACGGCCTCCGACTCTGATGCTTCTGGCCTCTCTGGGCTCTTACACTCACACTTTTATGCTCTTGGAAGTGACACACACACACACACACACACACACACACACACGGGGGGGGGTGCTTTTAAATGAAATAAATCTTTTTTTTTAAGTGCCCTCACTAACTGCCTTGCATCGAGGGCACTACATCTAACTTCTCTGGATTAAACTCAGCTCCTTCCTTTTAAAACTGTGTGACACTGAAAGAATTACTGAACCTCTCTGAGCCTGTTTCTTTATCTGCAAAATGTCTTCGGTCCATATAATAAATTTAATGAAGCATTGAGTACAGAGTCCTTGCCCTTAGGTAGATGCCACTAGGACGGTCATGACGCTCATTACAATGTGAGCACTTTTGCCGTCAGTGCCCCAGGCAGAGCACTGACATGTCCAACTTCCCTAAGAGCAGATCTTCTAGCCCTTGAAAGTCAAGCTCAATGGACTATTCAAGCCACGGGACCTTTGCACGTGCTATTTCTCTGCATGGATTCTCCCTCACCACTATTTTTGCAGCAGGCTCTGTTCGTCGTTCAGGCCTATTCAGGGAAGTCGCCTTTCAGAGGACCAGCTTTCCCTGCTACACTCATCCCAGGCCCTGGTGGTTTCTTCCGCGGCGTTTGTAAAGTGTATATAAGGAGAGACTGCACATGCTCCTGGTCTTCCCACCTGGCACTTGAGCACGAAGCTCAGGAAATAAATGTTGAGAGACTGTTCAGCAGGGAAACTACTTGGGCTCAGCCAACAGAGCCCAGCAAAGGTGTGGACTGCAGGCAAAGGCGCCGGCCTACAGATGGAAGGGGGGCCTCCTTCCCAGCAAGCCGCACAACAGCCACACCTGGCCTCGCAGGCAGGACTCTCTGCACTGCTCACTAGAGACAAATTGGAGGAGGTTCAGAGGAGCTAGACAAGCAGAATCAGGAGGAGGGAGAGGGTGATTTATAAAGAAAGATAAAAGGGCCAGCTCGGCCAGGCCAGGCTGCAGGCTGCAGGCTGACTCCTCTAACAGCCTCCAAATGTGGGCAAGCTGTGGACTGGGGGCAGGGATGGCTCTTCTGCAGAGTACAGAGACAGTCAGTCATGGGGCAGATAACAAAAGCTCAGACCAACCCAGCCCCAAGGAGGAGTAAGCCCTCTTCTCACTATGGCTGCCAGAGAGCCATTCATCCATCCTTCCAGTGAATGACTGTGGGAGCTTAGAGAGCTTAGACAGCAGAGAACAGGGGTGCTCGGAGGAGACAGAAGACAAGGTCTACAGCTCACTGAGAATACTCTCAAGGCCAGTCAGGCACTCAGGGAGGCTGAGACAACATGATCACAAGTTCAAGACCTCCCTGGACACTTTAGTAAGGCCCTGTCCACTAGAAAGTAAAGTGTGGATGCTCACAGTCAGCTATTGGATGGATCACAGGGCTCCCAATGGAGGAGCTAGAGACAGTACCCAAGGAGCTAAAGGGATCTGCAGCCCTATAGGTGGAACAACATTATGAACTAACCAGTACCCAGTAGCTCTTGACTCTAGCTGCATATGTATCAAAAGATGGCCATCACTGGAAAGAGAGGCCCATTGGACACGCAAACTTTATATGCCCCAGTACAGGGGAACGCCAGGGCCAAAAAAAAATGGGAATGGGTGGGTAGGGAAGTGGGGGGGGGGTATGGGGGACTTTGGGGATAGCATTGGAAATGTAATTGAGGAAAATATGTAGTTAAAAGAAAAAAGAAAAAAAAAGAAAAGAAAGTAAAGCGTGTGTTTTTGGAGGGGTGCCTCCCTGGCAGAGTCGAATACAAAATGGTCTCAAGTCTGGGGAGAAAGATGTGCTAAGGTCTTTTAGACAAGGATCCGAAACCTTTGACTGAATGTGACTTTGTAAGTAAAGTTTTATCGGGTCACAGGCTTCTCTGTCTATCCTTTACAGCTGATTCTCAAAGCGGAATCATTTCAATGGTGTATTGCTAAGTTGCAAACCCTAGAGAGTCACACCTGGCCCTTCATAGATGGTTTGGGTCTGTCTTAGAGAGCTGACATCAGCTCAGGTGGTGCACACATCATTTTGGAAAGGGAGTGTAGTGCACGGGGCCCCAGCGTCATAATGGGTTACTTTGACTACAATGGCATTTAAGTAAATACATGCAGAGATACAGCTAGGTACCAGCATCTAAAACCTTTAGCTCTCCCCTAAGAAGGCTCTGTGGGGAGGACACCATGTGGAGGAGCCCGCACCTGGCAGCTTCTGCAGAACAGACTCCAGCTCCCTGTGTGGAGGCTGCTGAGGCACAGATTCGTTGCCCCTAGCAAAGTGATATTTAGAGGGCTGCCAATGAGTAAACTCTCCCCTTTAGTTCTCCCTTTGACTGTCACAAAAGCATTCACAGAGAACTGTAATGTCATGGTCTTCCAGAGGGTGCTTCTGTGCTTTCTCTCTCTTGCCTTTGAGAATCCAAGTGTGCAGTTCTGATGACACACTCATGAAAGATTCTAAAATTCCAGAGTGCAGAGGGTAGCTCCAGAATAGAATGCTTGCCTAGTTGAGTGCAAAGCCCTGGGTGTGGTTGGTCATCAGCACCAAAATAAAAACCTTTCAGGTGCTTATAGACATACCCAGCTGGACAACTACAAGATACCCGTAATAATCACATCACCTTCTCAGATAACAGTAAATAGCCAGTAAGTGGGTGCTATGGGCCTGTAATTCCAGCACTGGAGAGAAAGAGACAAGAGGATCAAGAGTTTAAAGTCAGTGCTAGCTTCATAGTTAGTTTAAGGTCAGCCCAGGATATTTGAAACCTTAACACACAGAGAGAGAGAATAAGAGTAAAACAAAACAGAGCCCATATTTTATTTTAATCACAGCTTTATTTGCCCCACCATGAACTTTATCACAGGGAAACTGAGTCTCACTGAAGGGATTTGACTTACCAACACACTGAGACCTGAGACGAAAGCCATTTCAGAATTTAGTATCAGTGAGTCTCCTCTCTCTCTCTCTCTCTCTCTCCCTCCCTCCTTCCCTCCCTCCCTCCCTCCCTCCCTCCCTCCCTCCCTCCCTCCCTCTCCTCTCTGCCATAATCCAGCACTAGTTGGCCAGACCTGCCATCCTACATAAGGTGTATAGGTACCTGAAGGGGTAAAATTAGCTCGTGTCTCTGACTATGGTGTGAATGGCTTCCAGGAGTAATCAGGGTACCATGCCATTGGGTACCACAGCCAAGGTATTGATCCTGGATAGACTTCTCCTGGGTTTTCAGTCTTGTTGACTAGAGTGGCTTACTGAAGAATCATGGGTCCTAGCAGTGGCGCCTTGCTGAAGCCAAGGTGCTTGACTTACACACAGGAAGAGTCAGTGGAACAGACCCAGGTTCAGAGAAGACATGCAAAACAATTTGAGCCTGAAGTTGCTCATAGAGAACGGCCAAGTGGATGCCACCTAGTTGTTGGAGGCCAGCAAAATGCTGGCATGGCTGAGTTGGAATTTGAGTCATGGGGACCTCCAACTCCCAGGAAGCTTGGCCTGGGGGAGACATACAAGCCACTCAGCTGGCCCCTCACTCCACAGTGATGTAGCCCTGGTGTTTGAGGCTGCTTCATCCTGTTATACTGTCTGGCTCATGTACCCACAGCACATGCTCAGGGGTCAGAGGGCCACTATTTTAGGCTGTGTCCACCATGTATAGATTCTGTTGAATGGGCCTCAAAAATAAAACCAGTCTTTTAAAAATATATAAGCCATTCTTATTCCTGTGATATAGAAACACCCTCTGCCAGCTGCACTTGACCCCCAGGAAGTTATTTGCATCTCCTCGTTCTAGAATAGCACAAACTAGAAATAGTCCTAGGAGATAGGCTTTGATTTCCCCCAAAGAAGCCATTAATATTAGTAAATACACTTTCCCATCCATATGGGTGCCCAGAGCTTGGAGACTCCAGGAGGTGAGAACATTGTCTCTGGAAGCCATTCTCTCATCTATAAAGCAGATTTGCTGTATAGAGTTGGCTCAAGGTCATTACAGTTGGATAAACATGTATACAGAAGGAGAAGGAAGGAGTGAGTCCCATGACTGTGTAAGGCATGAAAGGGGTCAGTACAGAGAAAATAACCTTGCCTGTGATCTAATCCAAAGATCTCCAAGTTTCCCAAAAGAGCCATGAAGTTTTGGAATATGGGTTTCCTGAGTCCCCTGCCCACTTTAGGCAGCCATACAAATCCAGGCCCAGCACCTGGTTGATTGCTTCATGCCATCAGAGAATTTATTCAAAGAGAATTTAAAGTCCTAACAAGATCATACACCCACTTTTCCATTGGCTACTGAGGAAAGGAAGCATATCAGCAGAGAGGGCATGTGGCCTTCTGGTTTGCTGTGGTCCTCACTGTGCCCTAGTGCCCTCTGCTTACCTATCCTACTAGCTGGTAGGACCTCCCTGGCCTCTGAAGGAATCTGAGTATGTGACATTCCTCAACACTGTTTGTGTTTCATAAAATGACACTAAGCTCCCTGAGGAATGACAGAGGTGAACTGAGACAAGCTGTCACTCAACTTGTCCAAAGTCAATTCTTCCATACGCACATGCACGTGCACATACACACACTTGCAAATATACACACATACACTAACTCACACATACGAACACACACACATAATCACACACACTCACTCACACACACACACACACACACACACACACACACACACACACACACACTGGTTACTTCCCAAGCACTGCTGCATCCCACAGGTCCCAGGTGACCCTTGGCCAAACCAGTGGCTTTCTGTGTTAAGGGTTGCATATAACCTACTACCAAAGGTATTTGAGAAAATTCATACAGAGCAATAACAATTTAAAATAAGTCTAGGGTGGGCAGGGGTAGGAGGGTCAAGGGTTCATGGCCAGCCTCAGCTACACAATAGAATGTCTCTGTCAAAAGAAAATTTGCTCAACAAAAATGGAAAGAAAATATAACCAAAAGGAAGACATTCAATCACAAATCTAACGTTCAAAGTGTCAGCCAGAGGAGGAAGAGAAAACCTTCCTTTCTGAGCAAAATGCCTGAACTTGACCCCATTGTCTTTCCCAGATGTCATTTCAAGTGTTAAGAAAATTCTGGCAGACCGTACTCTAAACCAAATACCTGACAAGAAGCAATGTAAGGAAGGGAGAGTTTATTTGGCTCATGGTTTCAGGATATGGTCCATTATGGTGAGCAAGGCATGGCCTCAGGCATACGAGGCTGCCTGCTGATATCTTCAAGACCTGGAAATGTGACGCAATCCCTGTGCCCAGCTGCCTTTCCTTCTGTTCTCTGTTTAATCCGTCTAGGATCCTCATGGGGATTGTGTGGTCAGTATTGAGCATGTTTCCCGACTTTAGCTAATCCTGTCTAGAAATACCTTCTCGGACAAACCGGAAGAAGTGCCTCATTAACGAAGAATGCTCTGGATGCTTTTAAATCCAATAAAGTTGACAAACTTAACCATCACGCTGAATAATATTCCAGGAGTGGGACTCTAACACAGGCATCAGCTCTAATAAAGCTATTTGAGGCAGAAATGTGTGACTCCAGCATGATGCGCTGGCCCTCAGCATATGGCACAGCACAGGAACACTCACAGCAAACCACTATGCAGACTTTCACAGAAGCTTCATTTGTAGCCACCCCAGAGTGGAGACATCTCGCACACCCGTGCACAAACTACAGATTTGTCAAACAACACAGACCCATCACAAAAGCATCATGCTAAGTGGAAGAGCTTAGACATGCGAAGGTTGCATAGTGCATGGTTGTGCTTAGAGAACTCTGGAAAGCAACACTTTGGGGACAGGAAACAGATCAACCATCGCCAGTGGTGAAGGATTAAGGAAGGATGGACTACAAAAGCCCAGGGAGGGCTTTCTGGGGCAATGGATGTATCAGGTACCTTTCTTGTTGTGACTGCCTGGCAAACAACTTAAGGAAGAAATGGCTTGACTACTCAATCCATCATGCACGGGGACAGAGTATCAGTCAGGCAAATGGTTACATTGTATACACAGTCTGGAAGCCGAGAGATGAATGTTCCCTGTCTCATTTTCTTTGGTGCCACCCACATTTAAGGCAGGTTTTCCCATCTGGTCTGCAGGAAACTTGGAGTTCCATCCCACCCACTTCCAGAAGTGTATCTGATATGTGAGTCCAGTTGTTGTCAAGCAGGTAATCGGTATTGATCATCACAGTGGGTAGTAGAGAAGTCTGCATCATGATAGTGGTGCACAACTGTAGTTGTCTGCAAAACCTCACAGATAGAGACACCCGGAAAGGAGTAACTTTTATTGAAGGTACAATATACATTTAAAAACCCGGGTTTTTAAAATGTAGTCTAGGGAAAACAACCAATCCATTCTCAATATGCTAGTTATCTTGTTGTTGGAACAGGATACTTGACATAAACAACTTGAAAGGAAGAGCCCAACACCCTCCCATGCACCAGCACCAATCATGATGCTGGACCACTTAGTATTATCTCTCCAGCCTTTCCCAGGACCCTATATTGGCTGCACCAGAAGGTCAGTCCATCTCCTTACTTCTTTGTAGACTGCTCAACATCTTGCCTGCAGTTCTTGAGATTCTCCAAATTAAGAATCTTCTCCTTTATTCTCCATAAGACTCCCAAGATCCTGCCTACTTTCACTGGGATCCCATGCTGCAGGCTTTGTCAGTGGTACCAAGTTCACAAAGAATCCCTTTATGCCCATTAGAACCCCCTGCTGATTTCTCTATGGGTATACACCCAGTCCAAACCAGGACCCTTTCCAGGCACCCAGCCAACATGACTGGCACTGTCAAGAGAACTGTTCCTCTCAACTCTCTTCCTTCAGAACTCCTCTAAAGCTACCTAGACAACTAGCTACCTACATGGTCCTTGTAAGGGACCTACTACCTTAGCTCTGACTCCTCAGGATTCTGCCAACAACTCATTCTGCTACTGTGAGTCAAGATTCTACCCTTGTGGGCTAAGAATTCACATGAAAGCACACCATCAACCACCTAACTTTAGATGCTCAGGCCCTATCACAAGAACAAAGCAACATGAAAAACCAAGACAGTACGCCTCCCCCAGAGCTCATCCAACAACAACAGTAACAGTCCCCAACAACAACAACGTAGACAAAACTCAAGACACGGAACAATTATAAACAAGTTCAAAGAGAACAAGTTCGAAGAATTCAAAGAGAAAGTGAATAAACACCTGAATGAACGTACTGAGGACAGAAATAAAATCGTGATTGAAGTCCTAGAAAACACCAACAACGACTGAAGTACTGAAAGCAACATAAGATCTGAACATTGAATTGAATACAGAGGCAGAAAAGCTGACAAAAACTCAAACTGAAATGAAGCTGGAAGTGAAAGTTTCAAAAAGTCTAATAAAAACAAATAAATGCAAATTCTCACCAAGAAAATGGATCACAAAGAAGGCAGGCTATCAAGACCTGAAGACAAGGTAGAAGAATCGAATCATTCACTCCAAGAAAGTAATATATATTCTTTTGACTTGACAAATGGAAGACATAGGAACTCTAGGACACCATGAAAAATAACAAATTTACAAATCATGGATATAGAAGGAGAATTCTAGATCAAAGACATAGAACTAAATTGGGGGGTAGTCTACCATTCAGTAAAAGTGAACTATTTATCATTCTCTAAATAAGTCAGGAGATGGGGACTGTGCCCTGAATTCATTGAGTAATCTTTGGCAAGTCACCAGCATTTCTGATATCTAGTTTCTTCCCTTATAAAATGAAGGGAATCAACTGACTGTTGATTAAAGGGCCTTCTACAATAGTTCTATCTGATTCTGTGGTTCTATTTTAGATAAATGACAGATAGATAGATGATAGAAAATAGATAATAGAGATAACAAATAGAAGATGATTTATAAATAGATGATAGATATGGATAATAGATATATAGATGATAAATAGGTGCTAGAGATAGATAATAGGTAGATATAAATGATAGATAAATAGATGATAGATGATGAAGATAGATGATAGGTAGATGATGATAGAGATAGATGATGGATAGAGGATAGATATATACATACATGCATACATACATATATACATACATAGATGATTGGATGGGTGGATAGATGATAGATATAGATCGATAGCAGAGAGATAGATGAAGGTAGATGATAGGTAGATGAAGGTATGTGATTGATAAATGACAGATAAATTGATGATAGATAAATGATAGATATAGTTGATAGATGCAGACAGATGATTGATAAATGATAGATGATAAATGCAAATAGATTGATAAGTGATAGATGATAGACAAATGAAGATAAATAATTGATAGATGATAGATAATAGACATGTATAGAGCATGTGTATAGTGTATTCTGTCAGCATCTGCATTTGAGGCAGAGATTGGTCTGTGATCTTCTTGAGTTACTTTCTATTTATCTTTTGAGATAGGGTCTCTCTCTCCTTTCTTCCCCTTTTCTTCCCCCCACCCCATCATGGCACTCAGGTAACACATGCCACATGCATGTGATCACAACTGAGTATGGGGTTTAGATCATGTTTGTGAAACAGACACTACTCACTGAGCCATCTCCTTGGCCCCTCACCTTATGAACACAGGAGTGCAGAAGGGTAGTCAGAGCCCACCAAAGCAGAGCTGAAATCTGAGGCTCCTGCCAGGGGCCAGGATCTGGGATCAGCTCCCTGACAAGTAGACACAAGCAGGACAGACTGCATCAGGCTCAGGATCTTCCTAACAGTCTGGCTTCATTCTGTTCTAAAATCTGAAGCCAGTAGGAGCCAAGTACAGAGGAGCTGTGACCAATCCTGGCACAGGAAGAAAGGAAATGACCATCAGTGTGTAAATGCAGAGCGAGCTTTGTGCTGGTTGCCAGGATTCAGGGGAGGCCAGAGCAGAGCTGGGGCTGTACCTTCTGGAAAAGGCGTCCTGGAATCTCAACATGGAAAACACTCGGTGTGTCCTAAAACTGATGAACCCCTGCTTCACATTTTTATGTGTCCATAAATGAACTAACTTTATTTTCCTCAAAAGCCCCTAGGAAAAAAGATGAGTTATTTATTATTATTATTTGCTTTTGTTTCTGTTTTGTTTGTTTGCTTGCTTGCTTTGGGAATTATTATTTTATGATTGAACTAGATCATAATGGGCATTGAAATGCAAATGATGTCTGAGTAAGACTGATAGCTCTTGAAGCTGGATTATTGCCGCACCCAGGGTACAGAATGAGCCAGAGTGGTCCTCTTTTCCTGACTCGGGGTTGGTGCTAAGGAGGCCCCAGAAACTGACGCCACTGGTACCATAATGAAGAGGCGCTTGGTCAGAAACCATCTTACACAAACTGAGGTCTGTGGACATTGGATTACTGCCTAAGGGGAGAGCAGGCCACAGGTTCTACCTATTGTGTCTCTCAGCTGTAGAACTTTTATTTAAATATTTTGATCATGGTTTGGGGACTTTTTTAATGGACGATATTAGCCTACTGCAAGTATTAGCTACCTTTCTAGTTACCGTCACCAAAACTTCACCAAAACTTAAGGGAAAAAGGGCTTGCTTCAGCTTATGGTTCAAGAGATACAGTACCTCTTGGCAGAAAGGCACGGCAGGAGCTCATGGCAGCTGGTCACCATGTTTCCACCTTTAGAAAGCGAAGGACTGTAAATTCTGGTGTTCTGCGTGCTTTCTTCATTCATTCAATATAGCAGCTAGGGTGGGTCTTCCTACCCCAATCAGCGTAATCTAGACAGTCCTTCACAAATGTGCTTAGAGCGTTGTCTTCATGGTGAATCTAGAACCTGTCAGGTCATTGCCATGGGTAAAATGCTTACAGGGATACAGACATGAGCCGCCACCCTACTTGTCTGGTACACTCATCTCACCAAACACCAGCAGGTAACAGGAAGGGATGCCAGTGAGCCAACATGATGATCATAAGAAGTCAGAGCACCAACACCACAATGATCTCATATGCTGAGGCCCCTCTGCCAAGGGCCCTCCTCCTCCTGGGTCTCCACTGCATTTTCTTGTCCTGAAAACATTTTTTATCAAATATTGGCTGTGGTCCAGAGGTTCAGATCTCCCAGTCTCCTGGAGTAATATCCAATAATAAAGACCATATTAAACACACACACACACACACACACACATGTTTACACACAGGGGTGCATTGTGTTCTTGAGTACCAAGTGTCCACATCCATTGAGTTTCATAGAGAAATAAAAATTATAATACTTTTAAAAATATTCACAGAGCCAGCTACTTGTAAGGTTAGTTTCCTTTCAAACATAATGTCACTACCCACCAGCACCCAAAGAGCTCTCATCACATGGACGGTTTGCCTTCAATCCTTTGGTTATCTGTGGTGTGATGCAAATGCTAAAACAAATATTTTAGCAAGGCTGTGGGATTTTATCATGCTGGTGAGAGAGCTAGAGAACAACTTAATACCCTAGTCAAGCCAGGAGCAATGAGGTCATGACTAACCAGGTAACAACAGACAGAGCTTTGCCAAAGCAAGCGGACGGTAAGACAAAAAGTCCTCACTATTCAATGCTTAAGAATAGCTCTTGCAAAAACCTCACGAAGACTTGGACTCTGTTTTAAGTAAACAACTGTCTATAGTAAAGACAACATATAAATGAGACAGGGGACATCATAGTATGCCACCACTGAATTTTGTTGTTGTTGCTTTTGAAACGGGACTGCTCTGTGTAGCCATAGCTGTCCTGGACCTCACTATGTAGACCAGGCTGGTCTCAAACTCAAAGATTCACCTGCCTCTGCCTCCCAAGTGTTGGGATTAAAGGCATATATCACCACCACCCAGCAACTACTGAATTTTGTTGAAAAAATTATATTCCCTAAAATATCAACACAGGATAGTCCTTTATCATCCTAAAGTACAGTATATGGTTGAAATTGAGATCTAAAATTTGCAAGAAAAAGATAAAAATAATTCTTGTATTTTTATAAGTTTTGTGCGTGTCAGTGTGTGGTGTTTATGTTTGTTGTGTCGACATGTGTCTATGAGTGTGCATGTGTATATATGTGTATGTGTGTGTATATGTGTATGCGTGTATGCATTATATGTGTATGTGTGTTTGTGTGTATATGTACATGTGTCTCTGAATGTGTGCTGCATGTGTGTTTATTACGTGTGTGAGCATGTGTATAGGTATGTGTGTATGTGTTATGTGTATGTATGGAAATGTGTGTATGTGTATATGTGTGTAAATGTGTGTATGTGTGTATATGTGTATATGTGTGTGTACGTATGTATGTGTACATGTGTGTATGTGTACATGTGTGTATGTGTGTGTATGTGTACATGTGTGTGTATGTATGTGTACGTGTGTGTGTGTGTGTGTGTGTGTGTGTGTGTGTGTGTGTGTGTGTGGTACGAGTGCTCATGAAGACAGAGAAAGGCATGCAGTGTCCTGATCTCTTACTCTCTGTCTTATTCCTTTGATGCAGGTTCTCTCACTGAACCTCCAGTTAAGCTGCCTTAGGGATCCTCCTTCCTGGAGAGGTCCCCTAGATCTCTGGGTTTATAACATACGCAATTATACCTGGCTTTTACATGGGTTCTAGAGATCTAAACTTGGGTTCTTGGGCTTATTCAGCAAATGTTCATACCTGCAGACTCATCACACAGTCTTTTCATGTATTCTACACTGGATTTTTAAAATATAATGTGAACTAAACTTTTATAAATGTCATGTCCCATGAGATATTGAACCATAAGTTAAGTCACCATGACCTAAGATGGCCTTTCCAGTTTTAGTTACTCAAGATTGATGATGCCTCCTGTTATCACACCAGTGTGAATGCTTTAAAGGAGTGGAGAGGCCTAAGGCAGACTTAGCATTCTAAAGAAGAGACATTACTGTAGCTGTCTTTGCTACTTTGTAGGTTCTTCTTTTTTTCCTTTTTTCCACCCTTTATCCCCTGGCTTCACCCTCCATCAGCAGTCAGAAGAGAAAGGAAAGAGAGAGAGAGAGAGAGAGAGAGAGAGAGAGAGAGAGAGAGAGAGAGAGAGAGAGATGCTTGAATTTAAATTCTTTCCTCTTGCTTCTTCTTTGAGTACTGCAGACAGTCTGAGGGAGTCCCAAATCCCCACACCTGGGATTAAAATGAAAACATAATCTTATAATATTTCTGTGTTTTTTAAAGAAACTAAAACTCCAGAATTTTCATTACATGTTAGAGCTACAACTATCACCAAACATGATTGTAGAGCTGAGCGGTCACTGTCTCAAAAAAGGTAGAAGTCAGGATAGCTGCAAACAGCAAGAGAGAGGGGAAGTGAGCTTGAAGACAACCAGGGACCAGGAAAGATGTGGATTCTTGTTATACTAATAATGGTGAGAATGTGACAGTTCATTATACCAAGAAACAGCAAGTAGACATGGCAGATACTACCTCAGTTTTTTGTCAACTGAACATCTCACTTCTTTTAGACCTGAACTGTTTAACTTGTTCAGACGTATTTTGGACTCCTCAATTTTAGGGCCTCGCTAAGGGATACGATGTCACTATAGGCTATAGGGTGGGATTGGGGACCAAACTGGCCTTTTGAGAGTAAGACTCTAACATTTCCATTTCTAGCTGGATGTAGAGGCATGTGCCTTTAACCCCAGAATTCAGGAGCCAGGGTCAGGTGGATCTCTGAGTTTGAGGCCAGCCTGGTCTACATAGTGAGTTCCAAGACAACCAGAGCAACATAGTGAGACCCTGTTTCAATAAGTAAGTAAGTAAGTAAGTAAGTAAGTAAGTAAGTAAGTAAGTAAGTAAGTAAGTAAGTAAGTACATTTCCAGTATGCTAAAGAGTCTCATCTTAAATAATAAAAACAAAAGAAAGTAGTAGTACTCAGTTTCAGACTGTAACCAACAGTCAGTCAGCATAGAGTGGTTGCTGAAGAGAACTCTTGGAAGCTCCATGCATCCCTTCGGCTGAGCAAGGGCTGACAGATAAAGCATGTGTGAACAGTCCAATAGTTGGCTGAGAGCATCCACCTCTGTATTTATCAGGCACTGGTAGAGACTCTTAGGAAACAGCTATATCAGGCTTCTGTCAGCAAGCACTTGTTGGCATCCACAAGAGTGTCTGAGTTTGGTGACTGTACATAGGAAAGATGACCTTTCCTTCAGTCTCTGCTCCCCACTTTGTCTCTGTAACTCCTTCTATGGGTATTTGGTTCCCCCTTCTAAAAGGGACTGAAGTATCTACACCTTAGTCTTTCTTCTTCTTGAGTTTCATGTGGTTTGTGAACTGTATCTTGGGTACTCCAAGCTTCTGGGCTAATATCCAGTCAACCATTAGACTGAGCACAGTGTCCCCAATGGAGAAACTATTGACCCAAGGAGCTGAAGGGGTTTGCAGCCCCATAGGAGGAACAACATTATGAACCAACCAGTACCCCCAGAGCTCCTAGGGAGTAAACCACCAACCAAAGAGTACACATAGAGGGACTCATGGCTCCAGCTGTAGCAGAGGATGGCCTTGTCAGTCATCAATGGGAAGAGAGATCCTTGGTCCGGTGAAGGCTCAATGCCCCAGTGCAGGGGAATGCCAAGGCCAGGAAGCAGGAGTAGGTAGGTTGGTGAGCAGGGGAAGGGGATGGGTTAGGGGGTTTTCGGAGGGGAAACCAGGAAAGGAGATAACATTTGAAATGTAAATAAAGAAAATATCTAATAAAAAAATTCTATGCAATCCTAAAAAAAGTCTGTGTGAAAAATGACCTGGGAAAGAGAATGGAAGAGGCTGGTAGCAGAGAGAGCAAGACAGTCAGAAGTGTTCACAATTGGCTAGAAATTCTGTGTGTGTGTGTGTGTGTGTGTGTGTGTGTGTGTGTGTGTGTACACCAAATCGCTAGAGATCAACCTCAGAAGTACACAGTGAGTCCTAGACCAAAAACTCTGTGGCCCCACCTCACAGAGTTTAAGAACAAACCGAAGAATCAAATTATCCCAGAGGAATCACAAAAATGTTTAGAGGAATACAAATCTACCAAGCGTTCGATAAGGCCAAAGTCCCGATAGCTGGCATCCAATCAAAGATGACCTGACTTGCCAGGAAGTAGTCCAATTTACATCAGAATGAAAAAGTCAATCAACAGAGCCAAACTTTTAAAAGTTACTTCAACAGGATTAGTAGCCATGATTCCCCTGGCTGTAAGACTTCAGTGATGACATTCACTGCAATGGAAACCACAGAGGGAGTGGCCTAATGACAGCCACAAATCAAACCACTAAACTGTCAAGAGTGATTGTGAGCACTGTCACCAAGCAACCTCACTCAGCCCTGTCCTCAGCTCAAGTTTCAGGACAAGGCTTTGGAGCTCTGGGAAAGTCATCTCAGCAGAGATGAGGGTCCTGCTGCAGCTTTAAGATTCTAAGGGTAGAACTCATTTTAATTGTTTCTGAATTTACAAAAAGGACCTTTCTTTGTTGAGCAGGAAAGGCTCTAACGAATTGAGCAAAGTCAGAAAAATCAATCTATTTTGCAGGCTTTCGAAACTATTATCAAGTGAATTATCAGACACTTAAATCAGTGGAGGGTTTTTTTTTTTTTTTTTGAGAAAGACAGTACATTTTGGGTGAGCAACTTTCTTAATCAAACCTTGGCTTCCCTATCTGCTATCTGTTCTGCCATCCATATCTTATGTTTAAATCATGATTCTATAATAACTAAAGAATAATCTTTGTTACAGAGACTGAGAGAAGTTAACATGCAAATACCTTCCTAGGGTTGTATGTAAGAACACGACAACACTGTGAGCCAGGAAGTCAAAAGTGAAAAATCTTGCTGTACACTCAAGTGACTACTCTTGGGGGTAATGTCTCCGATAACAGGAGCATGGCTAATTTTTAGTATTCTTTGAATATAAAGTAGGCACTTCAATCCTCAATCTCAAACTCACCTTGTGACTTGATTCTTATTTTATTAATTTCATATTTATATCTGCAAAGCCATGCATACTTGATGGACTGAGTAAAACCATTCAAAGATCTCAAAAGGCCAAGTTAACCATCTTCCACTCACAACTCATTGTAATAAACCAAGCCAGGAAGCTGAGGCAGGAGGCTTGCTGTGAATTCAAGGTAACTGTGGGCTATAGTGGCTCAAAGCAGCCCAGAGAAAATCTTCTATATCAGGTGGGCATGCAGCACTTTGAAATGGGACCATGTGACAATTAATTCCAACACTTGCTTTTGACATTTAACTTGTCATGTCTGCATCAACACACCATTTGATGTGCATTTGATTTTCTTTTATCTTTTCTGTTGCAGAGCCTTCATGCTCAATTCCCTGGGGTGGCATTGCTGAATCAGAGACAAATGCATCCATTCTTCGAAGAGATATTGTCAGATAGCTTTCTTCTAGGAAAAAATAAAGTGTGCAACACAAGACATCAAAAATAAGTAAAGGTGTCCAAATCTTCCAACCTTTGTGCTAGAACTTAGAGAAAGATTTAGGCTTAGATTTTTCAAACTTACTTTAATTAGGGTTCTTAAATGCTTCAACTTCCCTTCTAGCCCACCAACCAGAGGTAGCAGAAAATGGTTACTAGGACAAGGGTGTGTGGACCACCAGGAGCAAAGAAGTAGTTCTTTGGAGTGATTCCAATCTTTGTTGTCAGGATATCCACAATACAGTCCAGAACATCAAACACGAATCAGTAGCAACAGTCCAGTCCAATTGGCAAACACTAAACACAAATCAGAAGCAGTGGTTCAATTCAGAAGAATCCAAGAGGATCCACCAAATTGGCACAAGGCTATGGAAGTGGCAAGAAGCAGCCAGATTACAAGAAGTTCTTTGGCACTTTTTTCTCTACAAAGTCACAAAGTCATGGTCAACGAAGACCAACAAAGTTTGCAAGGTGAACCAATGCAAGAGCATCTTTCTTTCTTTCTTTCTTTCTTTCTTTCTTTCTTTCTTTCTTTCTTTCTTCCTTCCTTCCTTCCTTCCTTCCTTCCTTCCTTTCTTTCTTTTTTTCTTTCTTTCTTTCTTTTTTCTTGTTTGTTTGTTTGTTTGTTTGTTTTTTGAGACAGGGTTTCTCTGTATAGCCCTGGCTGTCCTGGAACTCACTCTGTAGACCAGGCTGGCCTTGAACTCAGAAATCCACCTGCCTCTGCCTCCTGAGTGCTGGGATTAAAGGCATGCACTACCACACTATCGTTCATTGTTTGTTGGGTTCTACTTACACTCTTTCTAGACATCATTCATCCTTTCATGTGTCTGCTTCAGCAAAACATCCTCTCATAAGACAGATTCCAGAAAAAAAATCACATGACACAACTGAGTTTCCAAAGAAATTTCCACTTCAGAAAGACACTTGTTTGAACAGTACATACCTATGAGAGGTGAATCACAGACTCTCAATACAAGGTGTGAAAATGTTTGAAGACATTACTTTTATTTTTAGCCTAATCAAGTTTAATCCATAGTCTTTGAGTGTACGCAAATGATAGTTTTAAATTACAAGCAATATCACATGTAAGTAAAATAAAATTGTAATTTGAGGTGTACAGAAAAAATAGAACTGCCAGAAAAAAATGATTATCATAGTGTTACAAAAAATAGAATCGATTCAAAGTCTTATGCTGAAACAATTTTTACCTAAATTATTTATATTCTTGGGAAATTTATTGATCCATGACTTTATTACTTAGATTTTTTTTTTAGGCACTCATTCTTGAGAAAATCTAGGAATTAGTCCCACATGAGAGACAACCACAAAGTGGTCAGTAGCACAAATCTAAACTGTACAGGACAGTATGGTTTTTGTTTACTTTTTGCTTTACTCAAAACTCCTCTGAGACGAGCTGTTGAAATACAGTAAACACAGATATCTACAGCAGAAATAATCAAATTGAATCCTGTACCCATCATAAAGGGCCTCCAGAACAGGCTGTGACTTGCTGGATCCTCGGTTTCCTCATCCATGTCTTCTTTAACATTGTTGTTAGACAGGTTTTCATGGAACATTCCCCATAGGAACTCTTTTTCCATTCATTCATTCATTCATTCATTCATTCATTCATTCATTTTACATCCGAATCAAAACCCTCTCCTTGCAGCCCCACCTCAGGCAGTCCCTTTCTCACCCCTCCTCCCCATCTCCTCAGAGAATGGGAAGGACTCCCACTGGGTACCAACCCACTCTGGCACATCAAGGATTCAGCACTTCCTCTTCCACTGAGGCAGACAAGGCAGCCCAGGATCCACAAGGTAGGCAACATAGTCAGGGGCAGTCTCTGCTCCAGTTGTTGGGGGACCCACTTTAAGACACATCTGCTATGTGTGTGTGTGGGGGGGGGTATGGTCAGCACATGTTTGCTCTGATTGGTGGTTTAATCTCTAGGAACTCCTAGGGGTCCAGGTTAGTTGACTCCATTGGTCTTCCTGTGTGGTTAAATCCCCTCCAAGTCAGGGTGTTTGGTGTCCATGTCCAAGCTGAAGGGCAGGGAGTTTGGGGTCTGTGTCCAAAAGTGAAGGTCCTGGGCAGAGCACCAATGAGAGCTGTAGTCCAGGTGGTCCAAGGGCTTAGCATCTTCAGCTTTGCTTTCTGACTTCTGTCTTCTCAAATACAAACATGGAGAAGATAGGGTGAGACCATGAGGTGAAACAAGTGCCTCAGAATCCTCAGAGGAATGCTGGGCATAGTGGTGCATGCTTTTAATCCCAGCACTCGGGAGGCAGAGGCAGGCAGATTTCTGAGTTCGAGGCCAGCCTGGTCTACAAAAGTGAGTTCCAGGACAGCCAGGGCTATACAGAGAAACCCTGCCTCCAAAAACAAAAAAAAAAAAAAGTGTATATATATATATAAATATAAATTCTTTGGAGGTTGGCAAGATGGCTCAGTAGTTAAGAGCACTGACACTATTCCCGAGGTCCTGAGTTCAAATCCCAGCAACCACATGGTGACTCACAACCACCTGTAATGAGATCTGACGCCCTCTTCTGGTGTGTCTGAAGACAACTACAGTGTACTTACATATAATAATAAATAAAACTTAAAAAAAGAAAAAAGAAAAAGTCAGGCGTGGTGGCGCACACCTTTCAAAAAAAATCCTCAAAGGAGTTATGTTCTGGGAAGATAGACACCTGGGTCAATCAAGGATGCTCATAGGAGACTCTACTTGCTAGAGTGGTGTTCTTCACCTTAATGTGCTTCCTGTCTGCCCCCTTTGATTCCTACAAGCCAGCTCTACATCTTTCACCTGAAGCCTCACCTGCCCACAAACTGTAGGCACACTCTCCAAATTAATATCTAAAAGTCAATTCTGTCAGGTATGATGGCTTGTGTTTGTTTTCAGGAGGCTGAGGTAGGAGCATCGAGGGCACAAAGCCAGCCAAGGGTATCTAGAAAGACTAGATCAGAAAGAGAGAGGAGGGAGGTGGAGGGAGAACTCTAAACATCAGTCTCTGAGTGCAGGCCTCTGTAGCTCAGTCCACAGGCAGAGTCCCATCCTCAGCTCATAACAGTGTCTGTCCCCTACTCTAAAGCGAAGCTGGGAGAAGGCATAACACCTCACATTAGGGAAGATAATGTGAACTGGGATGGCATTTGGAGATTAACTATGATGCCAGTCTCCAGGGAGAGAAAGGTGTTAGCTTCTAATAGCTTTTCCCTAATAGCTAAGCATCTGCAATCCTCTTTTAAAACTGGAGGGTATGGGGAGCTAAAATTAGTAGAGATGAATGTGCTTCACACTGAAGAGAACGCCCGGTGAACACATGCATCGAGCTTGTATGCTTCAGATCAGAAATGATTATTGACGGTGTCAAGCAGCAGAGGGTCTAGGGGTGACGCTCACACAGACACTTTCTCAAAAGCAGTTTTAAAAGCCTTCAGAAGTTGGTATTATCCTGTGTGACCAAATTAAGAGCAAATGAGAAAAGTTTATCTGCCATTTTTGGAGTACTAAAAGGGCTTAGCGTTACAAATTATTCGGCATGAGGCTAGGGAATGGTGAGCAAATTAATGTTAAATATTATTGGCAGTTTAAACAGCAACTGCTTTGTAAAACATTAAACATTTTAATTCGGAATTAAATGTACCAGCCACAGAATTTCCTTCAGTACCAAAAGAAGAAGAGAAAAAAAGTCAAAGGTTGCTGGCTAAGTATTTGCCAGCACCATAATTAGAAGTTGCCTTTATCCAAAACTCGTCTTTGTCATGTTAGTCTGTGCTGTCACATTCTGCAAGTGTCATTGGTCTATGATTTAGATTTGGTCCAGAACTCCTAAGGCAGGAAGTATCAAAATGCTACTGAAGTATCTTTATCATCTGTTAGAGGACTGCCCTGCTGAAAAGCCTGGTGGGGGTCACCAGTGTAGACAGCAGCCTGCCCCAGGACTTCCTTTCTGACAGAGATTTGTGCAGTTAGAGCTGATCACAGGAAGGCCAAGGTCTCACTGCATGAATACAACATATCCCAAATCAATGCCAGGACCAGGCTGTGATGGACAACTGTTACTTGTAGCCATAAAAAAAGTTTACCTAAAGTTCCCAATTTGTAACCCACAAATTTCATCTATGAGTCTGTGGGTTAATTATCAGAAAGTCAGGATGAGAATGATAAAGTCCCTCAAATGATAAATACCTACAACCATATATTTGATCCTTTATCCTACTCAGATAAGAGTATCAGATGTATGTTCAAATGATATTGATCCAGTATTAATAGCAAAACAAATACTAAGCAGTCTAACTCCCAAATACCAAAAAATTAGTTTTAATAAAGGTGTGCCATATAAATAAAATAAGATATATTCACCAAGAATTATGTAGTAGATTCCTTGTTTCTACTCAGGGATGGAAAAACTAAAAATCAGCATCTATTCTACTTGTTAAATAAGGAAAAATATCCAGGCATGCTCTATAACCACTACATTTTTTGAATCAGAATTGAACTGGGTCAGAAACAACAAATTTATCAAAGATTTAGAGCCAAACAAGATACTAGAAGGAAAGGAAAGGCATGAATACTCAGCAAATTACAGCAGACACCTGAAGAACTGTGAGAAAATGAGCAGGAAAAAAAATGTGGAAGAAATAAAAGCCAAAGATTCACCAAGTGAATGACAGACACTAATTAGACCTAAAAGAGTTAGAAAACAAAACAAGATAAAAACAAAAAACCAAAAACTCAACCATGTAGGTAATAAGATAGAGGGTGATTTTTAAAAGAGAATTGTCATAGACACACATCAAGCTAGAATATAATGAAGCAACTGCCTTCAATTGATTTAAAAAAATGTGGTGGAGAAAATCTGGCAGTTCAGAACTTATACCCAATGGGAACATTTTTTAAATGAAGGAAGAATAAAAATGTCGTTGGGTGAACAGAACCAGAATTCACTGTTGGAGACCTACAGTAGAAGACCCCTTAAAACAAGTTCCTTAGACAGAAGGAATATGATACAAAACAGAAACAAGAAAAACTAAACAAATAAATGAAAAATATTAGAAATGGAAGATCATTTTTCTTAGTATTAACTGTTCTAAAGGACAGCTAAGTGAAAACAGAAGCAAATGAATATGTGTTCATAATACACAAAGCTGAAATGAATGCAAACATATCACAAGCTGGAGAAAAGTGGGAATATTACTCTAAAGTCCTTATACCATACATGAAATGGTATTACTTACCTGTAGACTCTGGAGCATATATATGTATATACAGAATATATATTGAGAGAGAGAGAGAGATTCCGTTGTGGTAAATACTAATTTCTGTTCAGGTAATAAAACAATTGGAAAAATAAATTTATTTAAAATTGAGCCAGTAGTCTAAGATAACCAAGTAAAAGAGAAAGGGGAATGAGCAGAGGGGGAGAAAACAGCAGCAGCTAACAAGATTATAGACTCTGTTTCGACTTTGTAAACAGTTATAGTAAATATTAATTATCTTAATATACAAGTTAAAAGACAAGAACTTCAAAGAAGACTTTGTTTACAAAAAGCAAGACTCAACTATATTCTGTTTACAAGAAACTCGCTTTAAAAAGGTAAAAAAGCAAAGATGGAAAAATAGGTCAGAAAATGCTGCAAAAGAATAACTCGAGTCCCTATATGAACATCATAACATTAGGTTACAATAAAGACTATTATCAGAGATAACAGAATTCTTTTCTAATTCTCCAGAAATCTTAACGTAGCACTCTTAAACATGTATGGTCCCAAAAATAGAGCTTGAAAACTAACAAAAAAGGTATATCGACTTAGAATTTTACATGCTACATCAGTACTTCTATCTGTAATTAATAAACAGTAGCTATAAAAGCATAAGTATATGTAAACCCTATCTGTCAAATAAACCCAACTGAAAAACTTGAAGCATAGTAGCCCAACAGAGCAGAACACTGTTGTTTTACATGTGTGGGGAAAGCGTGGGGTGGGGGGCACATAAGTATCACAGTAAGTATATGGAGTTCCCAGAACAATTCACAGAATTTTGTCCTTTTATTTTACCATGTGGGTCCTAGAGTTTGAACTTGGATCATCAAGCTTGGTGGCAAAGACCTTTGAGCCATCTCCTATACCAAAGAACATATTTTAAGAGCATAGTCAAACTTAAATGTACATTCCCAAAGATAGACTATTCAAAGCCATTAACATTAACAAATTTAAGATAATACAAAACATACTAAGTTCTCAGGTCATGGCATACCTGAGATGGTTCTCAAATCATAAAATCAGTAGTAGATATTCTGAAAATATCTAGTCAGTATTTTTAAAAGTATATCAAAATAATCTGGAGAGAGAAGAGATCTGGAAACAAGAGGCAGAATGCTAAGAAAATGAAGAGCCTATTGAAATAGTGAAGGATGAAGCAAAGCCGAGTGTGTGGTAACTTTGTAACAGTATTCTTTGTGTTAGTAACTTTGTAACAGTTTTCATTTTATTGGTAACTTTGTAACAGTTTTCTTTGTATCTGTAACAGTATTCTTTGTATTTGGAAGACATTGCCAGTGAGTAAACTAAGCTTCCCGCTTAAGAGGATAGAAAACAAATAACACAATAAAGCAATGCCAACAGAAAGGAAGAAATAATAAACATGGCAGCTAAAATTGTTAAAATTAAAAAAAAAAACAGACAAAAGCTGATAAAACTGATTCTTTGCCAAGATCTTGACAGAGCAAGGAAAAAGAGAATCTACACAAGCTGATCAAAATCAGGAATTCAAGAGGTGTCCCTACAGATTCCATAGACATCAGAAAAATGTGAGTAGAAGGATCTGTCCCAGTCAGCACTGCCCTACCTACCTCCATAGCGTCCGCACATGGCTTTCCACCATGATGATCACAGATTGTAACTCTGTGGACTGAAAGCCCCATGGGCATTTCCTTTTATAGATTGCCTTGGTCATGGTGCCTGCACAGTAATATAAAAGTAACTAAGACAACATGTGTGCACACAAACAGGAACATTCACAGAATGCTGTAAATAGATACACTCCCCAGCTCTGGCTGCTTAATGGGCTTAATAACAGTCACATCCTGTAGGAATGAGACAAACTAGCCAGATTATCATTTCTAAGTACTGCTCTGTAATAAAAGAAATCGGGTTCCTTTGAGAAGTGGTCGATGCCAGCACTGGTCTGAAAACCATATAGCAAGCCTGAAACATTTCCAGGTATCATAAAGGAAAGAACTAAAAACGAAGAGGAAGATAAAGGCATGTTACAAAGGCTTGCAAGTCCACAAGAGAAAGCTGGAAAGATTCACAGCTGGGGCATCTTGAGCTACAAAATAAGTAAGGAAAGCATTGAATTATCACCATCAAGCAGAACAAATTATAAGGCCTACTAATGTTAATTAATGAGAAGGGACTCCTCTTCAGTACAGAAAAATTACTTCCAATAAATCTAGAAGGGATGCCAAAAAAGGAGTCTCCTTGAAGTCACCACAGTAATAATAAGGGCTGCAGACAGGATCTACTACTGAATGCTAAAATTAACTAGCTAACTGTTATGTCTCCCAAGCCCACCCCAAGATACATACTGAAGGCCAACAACCTGCAGTACTGTTTGGAATTGGTGAGAGCTTTGGAAAGTGGTGTGTGCCCTTGAAGGAGCTACCAAGATCAGCCCCTTCTTTGCCTTTGTTTCCTTTTGAAGTGTGAGATAATACCACACCACCACAATGCATCACAGGACCAGATGGGCTAGGTGACAATGTACTGAAACCATGGGCGGATGGCATAAACCTTTCCTTCTTAGGAGATGGCATGCTCAAGTATCTTGTCACAATCACAGAGAGCTAACAACTCACTGATGTGTGATGAGAAATGGGTTACACCCTCAAGACATCTCTTCAAGATATATTTATTAATTATAAACGGAAAATAACACCTCTATTTCTATAATCATTTCTTCCAATTTGTTAGAACATTCCCCATTGGGGGAAAAAACCAGGAGTAACATGCTCAGAAAGAAGGTTCACAAGATCCCTCCCTAGGCTATGTAATATAACTAAGCAATAACAATGGCTTCCTCCAGCTGGGTTGCTGCAAGTCCTGCTGGGAGTTCTAAAGAATTGACTTTCATGAATTCTCACCCATGCTGGGGTGGGACTTAGTGATGCATCCATTTTGAGTCACCCTTATTCTCATAAGTAGCCTCAATAAGCTAACTGGGCTAGAAGTTTGGAAGAATTCTTTCTTGGTCTGTCATTAGTGCCCTACTCGAGGTAAAGAGATATTTGCTCACAATTCCCCCAAAACAGCCACATAGCCCCTTGATGTTGAAGAGGCCCAGCAGCCTTTATTCCAACTAGGTGAGGAAAGCTAACATTCTAGAGAGAAGTCCCCAAGAAAGCATTGAAGATGGAGACTGATCAGTCCAAACCAAACCCAATGAGAGTCCTCAAATTTGCCGACCTTTTCAAAAGTGTCAACATCACACACACACACAAAAAAAAATGAGAGTCACAAGGCTTCAGGAGGAATTACTAATTAGTATTAGTGGTTGAATTTTGATTATTATAGTACAGCCAAGAAAAAAAGTCCAAATTCAAAACTGAATGGGAGTTTCCACCAAACAGTCACTGCTTTTGCATCAATATAAAGAAAGCTCAAAGAATCAGAGGCTGACATTTCATAAGGTGGGGCTTATCAATACATGCAATAGCTTGTACTGTGCACATACACACACACATGCTTTTGTATATATGACTAGCATGTCATATGTAATATCAGAGCACACCCACAATTTAATATGATATTGAATGTTGCCCCTGTGTTCTCAGACTGGAAGAGGTTTATAGATGATGCTAATTTTTCTTCATTTATGACATTATTTTCTAATTTTTCTGCCACTAAACTGTTTTGCTGGGCATTTTCTAACTATTAGTATCTAATTTTTTGTGTGGAATCTTACAGACAGCTGAATTAGTGGTTGGAGGAAGATCTACCTCCAATAGTGAGTCCCAAGGCATTAGGACGTGGGGACCATGTACTTGAAGTTCTCTACCCAATCTCATCTTCATCCCAGGACATCTTGGGAGGTGTTGAATCTTCTCCTCCTTCTTAGATTTCTGTCTTCAAGCAGTTGCCCAATCTCTACCCATGAGGGTCTTACCTTTAGTTCCTAAGACCTGATTCTTCTTCAAAATTCAATGTCTACAAGAAACATGAAGGGACAAGGATCCCAATCCGGTGACCATCCCAGGTCAAGATAGGAAGCGTCACTGGCCTTGGTCAGACCCTTAACAGGTAAAATGGAAATACTGAAAGGTACCTGTGATAGGTATGTGTGTGTGTGTCTCTCTGTGTGTCTCTCTCTGTGTATGTGTGTGTCTGTGTATGTGTGTGTTTGTGTATGTGTGTGTTTGTGTATGTGTGTGTCTGTGTGTGTACCTCTGTGTGTGTGTGTGTGTGTGTGTGTGTGTGTGTGTGTAAGAGAGAGAGAGAAACAATGACTCAGAGAGACAGAGTTTAGATCCCAAAGGAAGCCTGAGTTCTTCATTCAAAGCTCTTAAGTCTGCAAACTCATCTTCCAGATTTAAGTAGGGCTAGCCAGGAACTGACAGACATTTATTCTAAACACTCTTTGGAAAATGATCCTGCCTGCTCCATTTGTGTGAAGTTTAATTTGGGAACTAGTCTCATTAGACTTCATGAGATAAGGCTAAGTGAGGGCTTCTTAGGTGCTCGGGGAACAGAGAAGAGAGGCCAGCTCTGCAGTGCAAGCCCCTCTTACTTGGCTCCTTGAGTAGTGGACACAGGCAAGCTCCCTTGTAATTCCGAACTCAACTTCTCTCAGATTTATTTTTCTTTTGAAACAATTTTTGGCAGCTTTTGATCTTCTAAACTGAAAAAAAAAAATCAAAGAAATCTGTTTCTGTGGAGTATTAATAGCAAAGGAATTTCTGGACACTGCAAAGCAGGGGAGGAGTGTATAGCATCTCAGTTTTATTCATCTTCAAAGCAAACTAAATATAGTTTTGAAAAATAGAAGCAGGAGACCCTACAGAATTTTTGAAGGGATGGAATAAACCTCTTTGCCCAAGAAAAGATGACATGAAATTTATCTTGAAGAACATTTATTAGGCTGTTGTCCCTTTAATACCTACATGTGGGGTGGCAAAGGGATCTGTACTTTATGTCAGAAGTAAAACCACCCAAGCCATAGAAGGAACTCAAAAGTTCAAGCATTCTCATCAACACTGAGCACTGTCTTCCCGTCCCCAAGGGAAGAGGACTTAAGACTTCTCTAACTACCCAGACACTGTGCGCGAAGCTTAGCAATGTCTTGAAGACCCCATGACGCTTACCCAGGAAGTATGAGGATCATGAAGGATGGTGCTGGTTCTGGTGATGCCATGAGATGGGAGCATGCTGATGTATCATTTGAAAACACAGCTACGAAGATGCAGCCATGATCCAGACCTTCTAGGCACTGCCTGCAAGCAACCCAACCATTTAAGCCTACTTATGACCTATGGAGTGTGCTGCAAAAGAAATAAATGAGATACTATGACAGAGATGTTTAGGGGATGGGTGGTAATTTAGAGCAGACATGTCTGAGGAAGAGATTTCAAACCAAAAATTAAAAGATAGTGTGCCAATGCTTCAAGGAGCTAAGGAGAAGACTGCTCCAACCAAGACACAGTAGGTGCAAAGGTCCTGGGGCCTCGTAAAAAGAGCACCCACCTCTGACCAGTTTTTAACCTTTCTGGAACAAACCTATGGTGCATCAGGCACCCACAGTCTTCTTCTTGCTAGACTCTCTACTTACTGTCTACTAAACTGAGTGTTCCTTCAACAGGCCAAGGGGGTAAAGAGCTAGGACCCTTAAGAGCAGCTTCGTCAGGGCACAATGGGAGTGTGTGAGCAACTGGACCCACTTCTCCATCCATATACAGGCCCACTGAGGCAAGACTTCATTCATATCATCTCTCAGAGATCTTGGTCAGAATGAGACTCCCAGAGCTTTCGATAACAACTCAAGGAGATGTACCTGCCACTTGGTGCCTTCTTCTCCCATGGGATCCAGTCACTCTACCTTGCCCTCACAGCTACTGTCAAAAATCACCTCCAAGTCAACTTCTGGCATTCAAACTATCAATGCCGGAGGCTTCTTGAGGAGGCCTGAGCTAACACATGTGAAAGGAGGTTGGCTGGGGGTTGGAGGGAAGATTGTCACTAGAGAATCCCAATGAGAACACAGCATGTCAAGTCAGGCTCCTGACAGCCTTAGAGAGTTTTACTTTCCGGGTGTTTTACAAAGGACAAAGGACTTTCAGGAAAAGACTGAAGTTCTGCATCATTTCAACAGTCCTCATCTTTTTTTCCCTTCCCCAATCTCTGCCCCGTCCAAGTAATCACTGAGATCCAAGAACACAGAGACTGAACGGCCAAGGGTCCGTGCCACCAGGGGAGGTCATAGTTACTCTAGATTGTCAACTTACCTAGATTTAAAATCTCCTGGGAGACATGCTTCTGGGTATGTCAACATGGGGGTTTAGTTGAAGCTGAGAGACCCACCCTGAAGATGGTGGCACTAGCCTGAGGCCAGGGGTCCTGGGATGAGAACAAAGGGGAGAGAGAGAAAGCAAGCTGGACACCAACATCCACCCCTCTCTGTTTCTGACAACAGATGTAATATGACCAGCTGCTTCAAGCTCCTGTGCCGTGTCTTCCCCACCACAAGGAGGTGTAGCCTTGAATATGAGCCAGAAGAAAGAAGAAAGCCTTCCTTCCTTCTATCCTTCCTCCCTCCCTTCCTCCCTTCCTTCCTCCCTCCCTCCCTCCCTCCATCCCTCCCTCCGTCCCTCCCTCCCTCCCTCCCTCCCTTCCTTCCTTCCTTCCTTCCTTCCTTCCTTCCTTCCTTCCTTCCTTGCTCCCTTCCTTCCATTGAGTTGGCTGGACTTTTGTCAATTAAAAAAATAATAATTATTCTAGGCAGGAATATTAGCTGTTCCATAACTGTGTCCCCAGAATCTACAGCCCTACCTGATACGCAGTGGGAACTTGATCAGTAGTTACTGAATGAATAAATCCTATCAATAAGAAAACTAGGGGCCAGGGAAGTGAATGTCTTGCACCAGGTTATGACTAAGGCCGGCTGGAGACCTGGGAATAAAGGGATGTCTCATACTCCCAGGAGGATTTGACTACAGACATTGTGTTTCATAAGTCTTAACAGAAAGCTCAAATCATACTGATAAAAATTTTAGAACCAAATTCATAGTAGAAAAAAACTGGAACTATAACTTGTAAATTTTAATAAGGGCCAGAAATCCCCAAAAAACCAAAGCAAATCTACAGTCTAAACTCTACCTGGAAAATAATTAATATGTTTATTCCCCTGGAAAGAAAGCCAGACTGCTTAAGCAAATTCTACAGAGAGTAGCCAACCCTTTATGCTAGCGTCATGGGCACATCTTTTTTGATAGCTTGTATAATCCTAATTTCAAAAAAAAAATACATTCATAAAGCTGTAATCAGGGGCTTCTGGAGATCAAAGTAAGGTTTCTAGATGTATTTAGGGTCAAGGACAGAGAATCATACTCCCGTGCCTGGCCTATGGCCTGAGCTACAGCCAAAACCACATTGTCTCTCCACAGGTGTTTGCCTCAGCAGGGCCTGAAGCTGCCAGAAACAGCTTGTTTTGGGGATTTAGAATAAGAATAAGACATCTGACATTGGCCCCAAGCCATAGAAAAATGATGGGACAAAAGGCAGTGAGTTTAGAGTATCACATACACAGCGTGGGGGGTCCAACAGCACCCATAGGAGTCCCATAGCACCATACAGAGAACAGCAGAAGGAACTTTCCAGACAGAGGGAGCAGCTGGAGCACAGGCTTCAGTACCAAGAAGATCTTAGAGTGCCCAGACACTGCACAGAGAGGAGACAGAGGCAGGGTAGGAGAGAGAGAAGACTAAAAACAAGAGAGCCAAGAGCACAAAGCGTCTATGTCCTGAATCTCAGGCCGTGGGCATCATGGAACGTAATTGGAGACCAAGGGAAGGGTAGGAAG